>NC_134124.1:2048351-2361922 GCF_040939455.1 Microcebus murinus | reverse complement strand
AAATTTTTTTCATATGTTTGTAATGGTAGTATTAATTTGACTATGTCAAGTGTAAAAGATTTTTTTTTCTTAATTCAACAGTGTGCAAATATTGGGCCAGCAGATTACAATTACGATGAAACTATTAGTACGTTACGGTATGCCAACCGTGCTAAGAATATTAAAAATAAAGCTAGAATTAATGAAGATCCAAAGGATGCTTTGCTTCGTCAGTTTCAGAAAGAAATAGAAGAACTGAAAAAGAAGCTTGAAGAAGGTAACTTCTTAAAATATTAATCATTATGTTGACTATAAGTATGTTTTTTAACCCCTGAGTGCCTAACAAAAACCACCTATTAAATGTTTTTTTGCACCTCTAACATCGATAATTAAAAGAAATTTCTGGAAAGTAACTTGCTACTTATGTACTTAGCATTTTCATATTAAGCTTAAGTTAAATTGCGTAATACTGGTGTATGTGGTTTTTTAAAAAATTAATTTAACTTCATCTGTTATCCTTTTTCCCATGACCTTTTGTACATAACATATGACTACTTGTTAGAAAATTAATTTTTGTCTCTCTATGAGAGCAAATTCTACCAGGTATGTATTTAGGTGAAAATGACCAGAGTTCTGGCTTTTATAATTAATATTAGTTCACTATTTGAAGTAAAGAAAGATATCAAACAGTCATGGGTAAACCAAGTTTGCTGTAAATAAAAATGCGTCGTGTGCCCTTAAAAGTATGCTTTCATACTTAAATTTGAACGTGGGATTCTGTTTTGGAAATTCTTTTCTAACAGCAGCGTGCTAGAAAGTTAGAAAGTTTGAATATCTTATTCCTGAGAATGAGAAACTCCCAGTTATCATTAAGTACTCGGTGAATCCCTGCACCTCCTAGTCCTTTCTGTCTGGTGTAGAGCTCTCTGCCTAGCACAGAAACAGAGAGCCTTGAAATTGCACCTTTACAGTTTGTGGGGAAACTGATTAGGTTAGAGGTGAAATCCAGAGATGCCCGCATCACAAATATCTGGAGAAGGTGCCGATTCGGTAAACTTAGTTAAGATTATAGAGGAAAAGCAGTAAGTGAACTCTTAGATAATGAAATTTCATATTTTAAATGTGACCACTAGGTGGTATTTATAGCCAGTATGTTTTAAAGATTTTTAATTTCTTAGCTAATGTTAATGTTGAGTGCATACCTTTATTTTGCTGACTTTTTTACATTTTTAATGTAAAGTATACACCAAATTTACCATTGCAACTATTTTTAAGTGTGCAATCCAGTGGCGTTCAGTATTTCATGTCGTGCAACTATCACCATCATTCATCTCCAGAACTTTTTCATCATCCCAAACAGAAACTCTGTACCCATTAAATACTGACTTCCCATTCTCTTCCCCTCTAGTTCCTGGTAACCTCTCTTTTACTTTCTTCTTTATGAATTTGACTATTTTAGGTACTGTAGGTAAGTAAACTCATAGTGTTTGTCCTTTTGCGTCTGGCTCATTTCACTTAGACTGAGTCTTTGAGGTTCATCCATGTCCTAGCATGTACCAGGATTTCTTTCATTTTTAGAAATTATGGTAAAATATACATGACATAAAATTTACCATTTTAACCATTTTTAAGTGTACAGTTCTGTGACATTAACTATGTTCACAGTGTTCTGCAGCCATCCATCTCCAGAACTTTTTCATCTTGCAAAACTGAAACATTGTACCCATTAAACAGTATCTCCTCATTCCTCTCTTCCCCCAGTTCCGAGAAACAACCATTCTACCTTCTAGTCTATGAATTTGACTACTCTAAGTGTTTACATTAGTGGAATCATGCAGTGTTTATCCTGCAAATGGCTTATTTCACTTAGCATACTGTCTTCAAGGTTCATCCATGTTGTAGCATGTGTCAGAATTTCTTTCCTTTTTAGGCTGAATGATATTCCAGTGTATGGGTATATTATATTTTGTTTATCCTTTCATCCACTGATGGATATTTGGGTTTCTTCCACCTTTTGGCAATTGTGAATAATGCTGTTATGAATATGGGTGTACACATACCTGTTCAAGTCCTTGCTTTAAATTATTGTGGATATATTCCCAGAAACAGAATTGTTGGATCCTACGGTAATACTATTTTTTTTTTTTTTTTTGAGACAGAGTCTCACTTTGTTGCCCAGGCTAGAGTGAGTGCTGTGGCATCAGCCTGGCTCACAGCAACCTCAATCTCCGGGGCTCAGCGATCCTACTGCCTCAGCCTCCCGAGTAGCTGGGACTACAGGCATGCGCCACCATGCCCGGCTAATTTTTTTTTTTGTATATATATTTTTAGTTGGTCAATTAATTTATTTCTATTTTTGGTAGAGACAGGGTCTCGCTCAGGCTGGTTTCGAACTCCTGACCTTGAGCAATCCGCCCGCCTTGGCCTCCCAAAGTGCTAGGATTACAGGCGTGAGCCACTACGCCCGGCCTATTTTTTTTTAACACATTTCATTTGTGGTCTTATGACATTTGTTTTTATAATCTAGTTAATAGAGTTGTTCATATAAACAATAAAAAAGTAAGCAATAGTGTTAAAAGAATTATTTTTAAACTTTTTATTTTAAAATGATTTTAGACTTGTGGAATACTTGGAAAGATAACTATGGAGAGTTCCTGTCTCCCCTTCACCTGGCTTCCCCTACTATTAACATCTTAAATAATCATAGTACAATTACTGAAACCAGGACATTTACATTTATGCAGTCTTATTAACTAATTTGCAGACCTTATTAGAACTTCGCCAGTTTTCCTTTCACTGCCTTTTTTTCTGGTCCAGGATCCAATCCAGGATCACACATTGCATTTATTTGTCATGCCTTCTTAATGACATCTTACAGCAGACTTCTCCTCTAGTCTGCCATCGCTCCTCAGTCTTGCATTATCTTTCATGATCTTTACCATTCTGAAGTGCAGTGGGTCATGTATTTTGTAGAATGTTCCTTAATTTGGGTTTATCTACAGTTCTCTAATAATTATCCTGTAAGGTTTCTCCACTATAAATCTATTATTTTATTTCTCCATTTGTAATTATTATGTATATTGTGGGGATCACATCATACTTTCTTCTACTAATTTTAGCATCCATCAATGCTTCTTGCCTGTGATAATAATTCTGCGGCATTCACTCAATGGTGGTTTTCTGTTGTCATCATTTCTTCTATGTTTAGTCTATAGAATTCTGTTGTAAGGTATAACAGTCCCTTAATCCCCATTTATTTATTCATTTATTCAACTATTTTTCTTACTTAGTTTGTGGATTATAATCTAATACTATCATTACTTATTTTGTTGCTCAGATTGTCCCAGCTTCGGCTATTAGGAGCTCCTTTATAGGAGTTCCTGTAGCCTTTCAGTGTGCTCCTGTCAGTGTTTTTGAGCTCTCCCTTACTTTCTGGCACTACAAGATGTGTTAGGTTCATCTTGTGTCTGCCCTGTTTAACCTTAGAATTGTCTGTTTCTCCATGGTTCCTTTGGTAGGAGAATAGTGTTTAGAAACGAAAATTTGGGCACTAGGTGTGCTCATTGCCACCAAAATGTTGTTTCTAAGCCCACAGAACAAAATATTTTTAATGAATTCCTTCTCCTAGTACTCTGTGTTCTCTTTTCATCCTTTATTTACAGGTACAATTATTACCTGGTTGTGGTTAGTGTATATTTAATTTTTTTCCTCAAATATCCTTTGTTTCCTTAGACATTTCATATATGGATAGTATTTTAAAATAATTCAAAGATAATATAGTACTGATCTGTATTAATATTGGTTTAATCATTCCATTTTATTGGATTTTTTGGTCTTTAATATATACTTAACATTATCTGTGTACAAATAAGCCTTTCTTTTGAAATATATCTTGTGATATGGTCCTAAAAGTGGGATCACTGTGTTAGATGACAGTTTTATGGCTCTTTAAAAAAAAATACAGATTGAATGGATTATTTTAAAGTCTTAAACAGGAAACTGGAGAGAAATTGCTCCCCAAAGTGATCACATTTTTTAAAGACTGAATTAATAACTCTATCACATCGTTTATATATATATTTAGAACTTAAATTAATGATTTGAAATTTTAAATGGGTCAGAATTTAACTTCTTTTTAGGGACATTAAAAATAAAATCTCAGTATATGTCTTATCTATTTCTGGGATTAGCATATCTGATATACTGGCTAGGAGCATTCGAATAGAATTTAAATGTGTTACTTGGGCAACAAAAATTTAATTTAAAAAAGTTGATATAGGAATCTCTTAAATAGCCAGTGAGTAGGTACAGAATAAAAATCATTGTACTAAATTTCTGTTCAAGGAGAAGAAATATCAGGCTCTGATATCAGTGGCTCAGAGGAAGATGATGATGAAGAGGGTGAGATTGGAGAAGATGGAGAGAAAAGGAAAAAAAGAAGGGGTAAGTTCTGTTTAGTGTTCTAATTTGTAGAAATTAGCTAGAATTACTGCCTAATGGTGGTTTCTCATTACTAAGGCGGTAGAGTGCATGCCTTTTGTTTTGCCAATTTAAGTTATGGTAGCAATGAGAACAGAGGATGTATGCTATATACCTGGTTAACTTTGCATTTTTTTCTCCTATATTGATCTCCTGTATATAGCTGCCTCAGAATACTGTATGTTCTGTTTTTTTAAAATAATTTAGAATTGTATGAATTTCTATGATGGTGGTTTATACCATTTTAAAATTTCATGTAGGGTTTTAATTTTATAGAGGGATTTCATCAGTGTTAGGAACTTGATAGGAAATTAGGATACTGTGGAGTTTTCCCTCAAACAAGGTTAGTCTTTAGAAGTCATTGAATTTTTAAATAATAAATTTGTATGACAATTCTAGGTTTTTTTTATAAAATGTACTCTCCTTCTCACGCTGAGTATGAAATAAGACTGTGTTTGCTCTGATAAGAATGTAGATGACATGCAGAAGAGACAGACATATTATAATGGCCTACATTTCAAGCCTTTTTACTGTAAATATTTATTTCAGAACTCTCTTCCATTAACGTAGTCATTGTTTTCAAGCTGGTGCATAATTTGCTTGTCTTGTTAAAATGATGTTGCTGAAAATAAACTCATCACTGCTTGAATAGGAGTCCCAAATTTAAAAGCCATAAAGATTCTGTAACTTCAAAAGGCAGAGAAAAGCATGATTTAGGGCAAGAGTTGGCAAGATACAATCCACTAGCCAAATTTATCCTACCACCTGTTTTTGTAAATTAAATTTTAATAAAGACAGCCATGCTCATTTGTTTACGTATGGTCTGTGGCTGCTTTTGTGGAAACTGTGTGGCTTGCAAAGCCTAAAATGCTTGTCACCTGCCCTTTTGTAGAAAATGTTTGCCAACACCTGGTTAAGAGATGATTTTTTATTCATACCTCATTTTTCACAGAGTAGGTTATTCTTTTCAAAGCTAAAGCAGACAATAGATTTGTAAAAAGTAAAATTTTAAATAGAAAAAAAGCCATTGTTTAGTATATTAAAATATTTAATAGTAATAGACTCTCCTTCTAGACTTAGGAATTTAAAAATCTTCAGTGAGCCTTTTGAAAGTTTTGACTTTGAACATAAATTATATTTGATAATTTCATGTTTTGGAGGAGAGAGAGTGAAAGTGGAGACAGCAAAGTGTGTGTAATGAAGGAATGATATAATTTATCATTTCCCAAATTAATTATGTATGACTTTAAGTTTTACAACTCCATTTCTTTAAGTTATCAACCTACAGAATTTAAACAGACTTAAAGGTCACCAAGTTACTTATTTATTTATGTACTTATTTATTTATTTATTTTTTGAGACAGAGTCTCGCTTTGTTGCCCAGGCTAGAGTGAGTGCTGTGGCGTTAGCCTAGCTCACAGCAACCTCAAACTCCTGGGCTCAAGCAATCCTGCTGCCTCAGTCTCCCGAGTAGCTGGGACTACAGGCATGCACCACCATGCCCAGTTAATTTTTTCTACATATATTAGTTGGCCAATTAATTTCTTTCTATTTATAGTATAGATGCATCTCGCTCTTGCTCAGGCTGGTTTTGAACTCCTGACCTTGAGCAATCCGCCCGCCTCAGCCTCCCAGAGTGCTAGGATTACAGGCACTTATTTATTTTTTATTCTAGTCATTTTAACCTTCACAATTATTGTGTTTTAGGTGACTAATGGGATTTGCCCACAGTAGTTGCTTAATGGAAAAGTTTTCCCTCTTTGGGGGAATTCGCCTTCATGGCTTTGTAAAGTAGAGAATATTGGATAAATTACCAAGACTGGTTTATGGGAAAGTAAGTTTTGGTTCTTTAATGCAAAGCTTGATTGTCCTTTAAATTCTTTCTCTGGAACTGAATTTTCCTCTGTGTATGTGTTCATTTTCTTGTTTCCTCTTTCTTTGGTTCCCGTTGGGCTCATTTCTTTGTCTTCCAGGCAGTAGCAGCAGCAGTAGTTCAGACTCCACATGTTCTGTCATAGAGAAACCTCTGGATAAGTTCTTGCCTAGTGAGTGGTAGCTCTTAAATTCTCTAACAGAGCTTTGGCTTTTCCATAACCCATGGGCTTCATTTGAGAAATGCTGTACTGCTCCCTGTCATTTCTTGAAGAATACATGTTGGACTTCTCAGTAGAACAAAGCATGTGATGATTCCCTCCATCCCTTCATTGCTTCCAGTAAACCATAATTGTTAAAACATATGCTTCAGCTTATGTTTGAGACAATGGAAGAGAGATTCATGCTTTTGCAACTGAGATAATGTAAAGAGAGCTAGTAAGCTGTATAAAAGAATAATTCTTACAGTTCTTTTTTAGGTTTCGTGATAAATTTCTAATCTTGCTCACTACAAGAGACATGTAATATCAAATCCTAAATTTCTAAAAGTACTATTATATTTGGAAGTACACCAGTGCCCATTATAACATGTCGTACAGTTAAAAACATTTTACACTTTGGTGTCCTATTCTTAGAAGTAACTCAAGATTAAAGGCTCTCAAAGAAAAATGTAAAGTTTGAAGCAAGTGAAGATAAATTGAATAGTATTTTATTTCAAATGGACATTTATCCCTATTTCTAAATTATCTGATAGATTTTAAGAAATTTTCTAAGATGTGATTAGAGAATTCAGCATCACAAGAAGTTGTTCATGCAGGATCTAGACTTATTTCAAACTTAAAGGCTTTTTCTTAAACTTTAGTTAAGTTGAAAAGTGTTATTTAATTTTATCTATTTATATTTTATTTTCAGAAGAAAAGGAGGTGATGCTTTATTGTACCAGCTTGCAGCTTACTGTCTTTTAAAGCATTATCTATATAACCCTTTCTAAAATTAATAACAAAAATACTGCTTATTATTGTCATGCTTTTAGCTTTCTAGAGGAAGAATTCTAGGAATATTAGAAACTTTTTCTCTATTTACAACTCTTAAGCAAGTTACCAAAACAATTAATTTCAGAGGATAATTTGTAAAATACATGAAATTGCTTTAGACACCGTATAGAAGTATTATTTTGTATTATAAATAGTAGGGTGTGAGAAAATAACTGAGTGGGAGGCATTGTAATTTAATTTTCTGTTTTAAAATTTATCTTAATTCTTAAGGAGTAGTTATATGACATATGTTATGAAATGAGTTGTATTCAATTCAAAAAGTTTTAATTACTATTTGCATACCTAGCACATAACATTTTTTTGTTGTAACGTGGGCGTGCTGGTGAAGTGAAGAGACGGTTGTCCCAGCATGTGGTGGCTGTAACTTGTATGTACCTTTCCTTTTAAAAATGTGAATGGCCTTCTTTTAGGTGTCCCTTGCTTGAATCATCAATTAGCATTTACTTCTATAGAAACATTATTGTAATTACCCCTAAAAATCTACTAATAGATTGAATGTATTTTAAGTTTGTTATTATACAGGTGTACTTCATTTTATGTAATATATGTTTTTTTCTGAAAAATTGTCTATAAGGTTTGAAAATCAAATGTATTAGAACTTGCTATCTTTAAAAATTTCTTCACTGAATATTTTTGTTAATCAAATAATTGGTGTAAATTACTATAATCTAATTTATCTATTTAGTTGGTTCAGGTTTTTGTGTTGGATTTTCTTAAAGTGAGGCACACCTGTAATGGATCCTTAAGCTGGAAGAAACATTGAATTGGGAAATTTTAGAAATGGACAATGTGAATTTTGTTATTTTTAACTTATTAATTTTTAAAATTGGTGTAATTTTCTGTTTTGCCCTTTTAGATTACTTCTTAGGTCTTAGCAGGTTCCCAATTCCATGTCTACCTTTAGCATACTACATGGAGTTGAATTGTACATTTGTAGGAGTTTGGAAATCAGTGTGAGCTCTTGAGATTGATTCGAATTGTGATCTTAGATGAAATTAATCTTAATAACATTCTTGCTTAAATTACATCTCTTATTGTGTTGAATATGCTTTTTTTAATATACGCTCTATTTCAGTTTTGATAATGATTAGATTTATTTCTATACTTATGCTATTATACATTTTTCTTTGTTTTACAAAAGAAATAATGTTTTCCTTTTTTTCCTCCTCATCTCTGTGCATATGCTTCCTGTCTACGATTTGCTTACTACCTCTTATTGCAAGATCAAGCAGGTTGGTGTGATTGATTTGCACTCCACATGGTACAATTTATTTATCATATAAAGAACTTTGTTATTTAAATACATTAAATTTTAAAAATTTAATGATTTTTTAGTAAGGTAAGTATCCATCTTATATTTAAAAAAAAAATCTCTCAATTTTAGCCTTTTAAAAGAAATGTTCTTTTTTTTTAAGTTCTTAAAGACCCATTAAGACAAATTTTGGAAATACAAATATAAATAATTTCACATTCAAACATTCTCTTCCTGCTTTTTTAACCCTAACCCTAACGATCAAAAACCCTAATGATCAAATGCCTAGTTACCTGCGCCTATGGGTACTCACATAATAAAATTGAATTAGCACTTCCCTGAAGTTCTTCCTTTTAACTTTCCTTTGTCAGTTCACCTTCACTTTTGGTGAAGGGCAATTAAAAATGTTACTGCCTATGTTTGGCTAAATTAAAACCTGCTAAGGGCCGGGCGCCTGGCTCATGCCTGTAATCCTAGCACTCTGGGAGGCAGAAGCAGGAAGATGGCTTGAGCAAAAGCAAGACCTAGTCTCCACAAAAGGTAGAAAAATTAGCTGGGTGTGGTGGCACTCACCTGTAGTCCCAGTTACTCAAGAGGCAGGAGGATCTCTTCAGCCCAGGAGTGTGAGGTTGCAGTGAGCTATGGTGATGCGCAGGGTAACAGATTGAGACTCTGTCTCAAAAAACAAACAAACAAACAAAAACTCTATATGGCATTAACTTTTTTTAAAACCTACTTGGCTGAAATTTTGTGCTGAATTTTACTTTGCAGTATTTGGGAAAGGTTTTGTTTGATTGGTTTGTTTGATAAGGGTTTTTTTTAAAAAAAACTTTAAAAAATATATGTAAAAGTAACTTTTAGTGTTGTCACTTTTAAAATGCCTGGTTAAGAGAGTTGGCACATATTTACATTTCACTTAAAATATTATTTGGAAAGAAATATAATGATTTGTCAGAATGATTCTGGCTAAAGTAATGTTACTTAAATACGAGATTTTTGAAACTAACCCTAGCTGTGCATCCATAGTCAATCATCTTCATGAAAATGTTGCAAGAACACAGTAAGATTTTTTCTACTAAAGTGTCAGTTTAACAAAATTACCTGAAAGGTTTTGAATTACTAACATAATAATTCATCAGTGGTCATGTGTTTTTATATTTCTATATATAAAATCTCTTTATTTTGCCTCTTAGTGGGTTTTGAAACATTTTTAAGTATTGATAAAACAATTCGAACCCTAGAAGCCTAAAAATAATAATCTAATGTTAATATGTTCATCAGATCATTTCCTCTATACCATTAGTATCTATGTCTTCATACATTGATTTTTGTCTTAACATAATTCCCATTTTTTTCTTTAAATATTTATAATTCTGAGGTGGAAAACAAGTTACAACTTTTTTAATGCATGCACTTACTGTATACCTGAACTTATACTTTTCTCATTTAAATTTCTAAGAAACAAGCCAGGCTCGGTGGCTCACGCCTGTAATCCTAGCACTCTGAGAGGCCGAGGCTGGCAGATTGCTTGAGATCAGGAGTTCGAGACCAGCTTAAGCAAGAGCGAGACCCCGTCTCTACTAAAAATAGAAAGAAATTAATTGACCAACTAAAAATATATATACAAAAAATTAGCCAGGCATGGTGGCACATTCCTGTAGTCCCAGCTATTTGGGAGGCTGAGGCAGAAGGATTGCTTGAACCCAGGAGTTTGAGGTTGCTGTGAGCTAGGCTGACGCACGGCACTCACTCTAGCCTGGGCAACAAAGTGAGACTCTGTCTCAAAAATAAAATAAAATAAATTTCTAAGAAACAGTATAACTGATGGGAAATACTTCTAGGAATTCATTAGGAATAGGAATTAAATTATTTTTAAAAGTTATTTTTTAACAGCTAATTCAGAAGGTTCAGTACAGGTAACTGTGCCAGACAAGCCAACAAACTCAGATCTAAATGCTGGCTTTTGGAATGCAATGAATCACACCACACCAAAGCATGAATGTGAATCAGTGCTTTTATTTACTGTTTTATTTAATTTGTTTTATGGCTTAGATTTTCTTTGGACTTACAGTTCTATAGAAATGAAGGATAATGTATTTTTAAACCCTTGAGTTTTTGATATAATTTTGTCTTAAAGAATGAAAGCCCATGCATGATTCTTCATCTCATGGTTCCTGAGAGAATATATTCAGATATATTTCTCCATAAGTATTTTTCAGTTCTTTTTCCTTGCTAGCAGGAGGGGTTAGCTTTTGGGTGGAGATATTAACAATTTATAAACTCTTCTGTTTTCACTCTTCTTCTGTGGTCCTTTGGGAAGAAAGTTAAGAATGATAGAAAGCTTCTAGGAGAGGCTTAGACCAATTCTACGAAAAGTTTGATTGGTTTTCTGAAGGAATGTATGTTTCTAAGAAATTGTATTACCAGAAATGAATTGTTTTTGATTCAGTTTCTTAACCCGTTTAATATTAGCTAGTTTTTATTTTCTCTTTTTCATTTGGATTTAATGATTTTGAAATTCATCAATAAACTTTCATTGAGTACCTATTGTATGTATATAAAATACTTTATTAGACATTATAATCAAAATAATCAATTGGAAGCCCTATTCCAACTTTATTATTTGGTAATAATTCCACTTACATTTGACACTTGGCATGTTTAATCTGACTTAGGGAGATTTAGGGTCCTGAGTTTGACATAATAACAAGCTATTTTAGTTGTTAATTTAGGGTATGATGATATGATAGCTCAGCAGCTATAAAATGCTTCGTTAATTACTGTTATATAATTCCATAGTGTAGAATTTCTTCCTTTATAAGTATGCTAACAAATAAAATACTTTCAAGTAATTTTATTAAATAAAAATTTTAGAAAAACTCTGAAAAATATATTAAAAACTACTTGGTATAAATTCTGCCTGATACTTTTATCTGTGCATTTAATACCTATCTGTGACTTTTATTTTAATTTTATGTGATTTGGGGGAGCCTCTTGATTCTGTGCTTGGTTATCAGGAAAAAGTAACTGAAGAATCATTTTGCTTTTTTTTAACCTATATATGTCATTTGGGGACACACAAATCTTTGCTTTTTTATTTGGCTTTCCTGTTAATTTTTCTTTCCCTATTTTTCAGCTCATTTATTTTATTTCTCATTCACTTACTTTTGTTCTCATTTATCTTTGCACAGTTGGCCAACAGTTTGAATTTAAAAAGTGAGTTAAAAAGTTCTTCTAGGAACATAATAAATAGAAATGAGGGATAGTATTGATTTGACTTCCTTAAAATGTTGATATTTGGTTTTGTATTATTGAGGAGTGTAGGCAGTTCTGTATTGAAGGTAATTTATGTGTCTAAAACATTGACTCATTTTAGTGATTGTTGCAATTAAATGACTCAAATAGGTAAAAAGAAAGTTTCTCCAGATAAAATGGTTGAAATGCAAGCAAAAATTGATGAGGAGAGAAAAGCACTTGAAACAAAGCTTGACATGGAAGAAGAAGAAAGAAACAAGGCCAGAGCTGAATTAGAGAAACGGGAAAAAGATCTACTTAAAGCCCAGTAAGTATTATTGAATTGAGATGGATTCATGATTTAAATGTTTAATATTTTTCATAGGATGTATGAATAGGAAAATTGAATAGTTAATTAAAGGCTTGGTTTTTGTCTCCAGAGTAGCTGTTTTTGGATAGAAGAGCCCCAAGGTATGTGATGTATTTTTAAAAATCAGATCTGTTTTGATTATTTCATCTTTGTATGGGAGAAAAAAATACTGTTAAAAATGGTGAATTTGAATTAGTTATAGATTAAATCATTAATACTACAAAGTGGTATAGTCTGATAGAGATGTTACATAATTATATTTCTATTTTGAAACTGTACATCCAAACTCTTGTTAAATTTGGGGAAATGATATCAGTAGAAGAGTAGATGATCAGTGAATATAGGGTATTCTTATTTTAATTAACAGACAAGAACATCAGTCTTTGTTAGAAAAATTATCTGCCCTGGAGAAGAAGGTAATTGTTGGTGGTGTTGATTTGTTGGCCAAAGCTGAGGAACAAGAGAAACTTCTTGAAGAATCTAATATGGAGCTGGAAGAAAGAAGGAAAAGAGCAGAGCAACTTCGCAAAGAACTTGAGGAGAAAGAAGTAATATGACTTTTTGTTTTTAGTTTAATATTTTGCCTAAGATAATTAACTTTTCTAGGGAAAAGCTAAGTATCTATAATCTTGATGAAATTTTAAAGCAGATTTATGGATTGCTTTGAAGATAAGTGTCTAAACTTATATCATGTGTTATATCATGTGTTAAATAATTATATTTGTGATTTAATGAAGAAAATTATTCTGAAGTTTATTAATTTTCATCATAGCAAGAACGCTTAGATATTGAAGAAAAATATACCAGTTTGCAAGAGGAAGCACAGGGAAAGACCAAGAAATTAAAGAAAGTTTGGACTATGCTTATGGCTGCCAAGTCAGAGGTTGGTCCTTTAAAAATTATATACTGATGTAGTTTTGAATTTTTTAAAAAGGAGTTCCTTTGATTAAGATTGATTAAGACTGGTGGGGCACAGTGGCTCACACTTGTAATCCTAGCACTATGGGAGGCCGAGGTGGGAGGATCCCTTGAGCCTCAGGAGTGTAAGACCAGTGAGCAAGAGCTAGACCCCATCTCTACTAAAAATAGAAAAAATTAGCTGGGTGTTGTGGCATGCACCTGTAGTCCCAGCTACTTGGGAGGCTGTAACAGGAGGATCGCTTGAGCCCAGGAGTTTGAGGTTGCTATGAGCTACGATGATGCCACTGTACTCTACCCAGGGCAACAGAGCGAGACTCTGTCTCAAAAAAAAAAAAAAAAAAAAAGAATTAAGAATCCATAGTAATTATAGTATGTGCTTGTAATTTTAAAGAAATAATATTTCTCCATTATGTACAATTTTTAATTTTACCTGTTGGCTAACTCATTTCTTTCCAACCTTAGCTGATAACGTGGACTAGATGGTGACAGTGTCACTCTGTCCATTATTTTTGTGAAAGAACTGGGTAAGCTCTCACAGGCCTCTTAGACCAGTGCCCTATGTGAGGTGGAACTGTTTTTGTTTAAAATCTTATTTGTTCATGGTATTTTCATGGATTTTCTGGTAGATGGCTGATCTCCAACAAGAACATCAGAGGGAAATCGAAGGCCTTCTGGAGAACATTCGGCAACTTAGCCGGGAGCTTCGACTTCAGATGCTTATTATTGATAACTTTATACCTAAGGATTATCAGGTAAGTGATAAGTTCTCTGACCTAGTTATTAGGTCACTTAACTGTGATTATAGGACAAAGAAATATAATTTCTAATTTAATTGATGGTAAATCCTTACATTTCAATTATTGAGTAAAAAGTTTTCTTGAATGAATGCTATCACATTTCACTTTAGTTGTTAACTTTTCGTAATACATAATTCTCTGTTTGAGTATCTAAGTATCTAAAGAAGAATTTTTCAGCTCTTTGGAGGAACTCAGATTCATGTAAATGCAACCATAATCAAGGTATAGGTCCTATTCCTTCATCCAACATCCTTTATCATATAAGTAGAATAAATAGAACCACAGTGCTGTCTTTTTCTTCATGTATATGGATGCTAATTCTTTGTGTATGGGGGAGGGGTGTGTGGTAAAATATATATAACATGAAATTTACTTTAGTATATATAATATGAAATTTATCATTTTTACCTTTTTGTTTTTTGAGATGAGGTCTCACTATATTGCCCAGGCTGGCCTCAAACTCCTGGGTTCAAGGGATCCTCCTGCCTTAGCCTCTGGTATAGATTTTAACTATTTTTAAGTGTACACTTCAGTGACGTTAAGTACACTTACATTGTTGTGCAGCCATCACCAACATCCATCTCCAGATGGATGCTAATTCTTAGTATAATTTAAAAATCTCATCATCAAATTTTTTAACTCAAAATTTCTGTCTTTCCAATATGTTTTAGTAAACTTTAACATTCTGATTTTTTAAAAAATATATTTTGGATTTCAGTACAGCTTTAAGAAATTTGTCTGAAAATGAATCGTAGTATCTTTTTTTCCACTGGACCTAAAGTGCACAGAATTAATCCTAGGTTCATGGTATACTCTCCTTACTGCTCTTTGGGTGGCCTACTTTTATTTACTTGCTTTGTAGCTGACTCATCACCTAGGACAAAAGCTAGGACCTTGGCAGTAGTCTGCTTTTAACTAAATGGTTTCTCCCTCCCTGAATCCATCCTTTTGCCTCTTCTAACCCAGGGTGACCATAATCCTGATTCCTGTCTTCTTCATTTTTTTGCATTTTTATTTTAATTGTAGTTTAATTGTATTTACATGCATTCCTAAGAAATATATATTTTAAAATTTATAAAAAGGGTATCATGCAGTAGTATATGTCTTAAGACTTAAAACTTTTTCACTTAACATGGTTGAGATTTTTAGTTCTATGAATACTTTTCTATATTGTAAATGTTATTGAACATTAAAAATAGACTATCATTGACTCTTTTAAAAGGAAATGATTGAAAACTATGTCCATTGGAATGAAGACATAGGAGAATGGCAGCTAGTAAGTATTACCCTCATCCTTTCACGAAATACTTACAGAGGGCTTCCTGTGGACTAGAAATTATATTGGCTGTAATGGGGAGGAAGGTGGTCCAGAGGATGAATTAGAGGAGAATCCAGGAGGGCGGAAAAGATGTTTTCCTAATTAGCTGTATTATATTTTATAACAACTAGTAAACTGTAACAGTAGATCATGGTCTAGGTGGAAATGGTCCACGTCAGTGCTCCATAGGCCTGAGTAACCTCTGAGGCCTTTGTGCTCCAGCTTCAGATCATGTTCTACAAGTGCAACATCAGTTCATCACACAGTAATTTGCCTAATTCATGGTATCAATTACTAATGAAGACATTTCTGTCCCCCTCCTTTTCTTTTTTTGAGAAATGTGTTGCATATACAGGAAATAACATGAGGAAGCAAACCCCAGTACCGGATAAAAAGGAGAAAGATGTGAGTACTTTTTTGTTCTTTTTAAAACTGCAGTTGTTTCTTTATAGGAATATGAGCCATTACATTGTGTTGTCACTCTTGTATCTGTTAATTGGCTCTGACGAAAATGGACTTATCTTTTGGAAATAAAGGCCTTGGGATGGCATGATGATGAAGACAGCTCTGCTTGCCTCGATGGCAGGCTTATTACTCTACACGAGCGGCATAGAGTCACTGTTAGGAGTCTTTCCACTCCCTCTCTGCATCATGGGGATGTGGTTAGAGACTAGAATGTGTCTGTCTTCCCTTTCAAAGTTAGTTCTAGTTCTAGGTTAACAAGAAGAGGGAGCAGCTTTAAGGAAAACAGCAACAGTTTTTCTTTATGTCTAAGGAAATTTATCATGTGTGAGAGATTCTTATTTACCAACCTTTGGTGAATGCATTTTAGATATTGGGATTAGATATCTTTAGACAATTTGTTTGGTTTTGTCTTCTGTGGCTTTTTTTTTCTAGGAGTTTATTCAGTATTTTAAATCTTCCACCAAATCTGATTCAACTTCCTCCTATAACAGTGCCTTGTGTGTGCTTCTTTTACTTAGCCCTTCGAAGTGGACCTTTCCCACGTGTATCTCGCTTATACTGAGGAGAGTTTGCGTCAGTCTCTGATGAAATTAGAGAGGCCGCGGACCTCAAAGGGGAAAGCAAGGCCAAAGACAGGGAGAAGGTAAGGACTGCCCTTCAGTCCATGTAAGGAAAGTAGTGAGATATTGTAATTAGATACATTTAAAGGAAATAAAAATTGATTTAGTTAATATAATAAATATTTGGCTCATACATTAAAAATCAAATTCCTTATGTAGTTAGAATTTGAGTAAATTAAATCTGGCTAAAGAATTATGGTGTTTCAACTTCCTTAGCCTCTTGAGTAGTAGAATTTATTCTTAATTCATTTTGTTCTTTCCAAGTATGTTAATGGATCACGTACTATCTTGTTTAATTCCTTAATTCTTGTGTTTATTCTTCTAGTGAGATGCTAATTAATTTGCCTGGTTAGACTCCCAAGGTATTATATTTAACTGGTTAGTTTTTCTATAATAAACATTGCCCCAACAACCTTGATTTCCTCTGTTACCAGTTAAGGGAAAACTCTGGATGTCTTTTCCTCTCCTGTGGGCACTGGTTCTGACTGTGGGGTGGTCTCCATGTGTCATCACATACACCCAAGGAGATCAGGGTGCGGGTGCGCCGTGTTGGAGCCTATTTTTTCTCTCCCTTTTCTACATCAAGTACTGTTCAGCTTGTTTAAACTGATTGTAAAACTCTGGGGCTCCTGAAATGGTAGAAAATAATTAGCTGCTTTTTTCTCTACTTCAAGGGCATGGGCTTTCGAGTTACATGTAGAATGAGGTTGTATAGTTTTAATATTTTTGTGTTACATGATCTCATAGACACTTAAAACTGAAAGTGTTAATTCATAACTTAACACTTATAAATTTGGTATAGTTGAACTTGTGGGGAAATCGGTTGCATATTTAAAGTGTATAGACTTTTGCATTCTTTAGCATTTCAGTGAGGAGTTCAAAACTTTCATATGCCCACAGAAGCCACACATATTAATGAATGAAGCAAATCATTCTAAGAAAACGAGTCCCTTGAGATGTATTTTTTTCCTTTTCCACTTTTAATAGAGATATTTTCCTCTTAACTTTACAGTTAGTAGTAAAAATGACAATGCAAGTGTGATAATAAATGGTAAGACATTTGATTTGGCCTCAGTGCAGGAGAACAATGGGCAAGATGAGGACTGGGGCAGACTGGAGAGCAGTTTTGTCTAACACAAGCAGCTGCCGTTCTCTTCCTAGTTGGTTGTGGGAATAGAGGGCTCATTTCTGGATCTTCTCTTTTCTAAGAAGCCAGAAATCTGGGTTATTTATGAGAGCTCTCACTTTTAGTTATCTTTTTTTTTTTTTTTTTTTTTTACTATGTGGACTTAAACTAATCAATAATTTTATAGGGTATTTGAATACAGTTGCCAGAATGCTTATTTTAAAATATGTACTTTTTTTAGTTTAAGAAAAAAATGTATGGAGCAACATTATGTGAGCCATACCCAGCATCTCTATGTACTAGAAGTAGCCTGCTGTATCATGAAAACACTAAGAAAATGATAGCCATAAACATGGGCAAATATGTACAATAAATGGTTAATGATAATATTACATGACATTACATGGTATGTTTACTATGATGTTCCTCATTAGAAAGATATAGTTGAATGTGCTAGGCAAAATAGCAATAACCATGGTGCACTAATGTAGCATTTCTGTCAGTTCCCTACACATGCATTTGTGAGGTATTGCCTCAGATGATTTGTGTCTCTGATTTTCTGAGTCCACCTGCATCTTTAACATACCTCAGAATAGATAACCATGGGATTCAGGTCTGGCAAGCATGCGGCCCACTTGGCCTGGCCACATTGGCTAGTTCAGTTTTGGAAATTGCCATCCACCCAGTCCCTCATTATTCTGGCACAGTGGGGTGGAGTTTCATCCCATTGTGCTTACTCTAGATGACCTTCCCCTAGCCTGAAAAGGTGGGAATTAATTGATCACTTAACATGGTCAAACATATTAAAATTGGCCTTGTTTCCAGACTCTATGCCCACTGTGTATTTTCTGCTACATAATGTAAAGTGTCTACATTTAATTCTTTTAGGAAAGCATTCATGCTTGCTTTTTCTCTTCTCCAAACAGAAAGCGTTCTGCAAAGCCTGAAACTGTTATTGACTCTTTACTTCAGTAAATGTTACAGACATAAAGTCACAATAAAAATTAGTGATATTCTTATGCTTGGACAAAATCTTTAATTAAAACACTGAAGACTTCTGTGTAACTTCACGTAATGAAGCTGTAAATGATGGAGTAAGACTGGATATAATAATATGCCTAATAACTTTTAGTCTCTCTATATATTAACATAACATTAAAATTGTACAACTGGTGACTGTTGAAATTGTCATACTGCTCTTCAGTTGTACTGTGCAGGGAAGTTGGGGAAGCAGTTCATACCAGGAAGAGTTATAGTTTAGATGTATCTATAAATCAGTTAGCTATTTACCCAACTGCTGTATATTTAGACAACCAGAATTTCAAAATAGAAAAAAAAAAGTATGTCTTGTTTTGCACATAGAAAGTAGCAGATCAAATTGTCCTGTGTTGCACTGTTGTATATGAATGTTTTGGCTGCACATCTAAGAAATGACTTTGTCCTAACACTAACCCACTCAGCCTGTTTAAGCACATTCTAATTTTCTAGCATTCATTGCATTTTAAGTATGAGATGATTGATCTTACTGATATCCTGTAGAAAATTTTATAATTCTATAATCTTTGCAAGTATACATGTTTTAAAAAAGGTGAAAATGTGTTTCATCCGGACCTCTCCTGACCTTTTTGGCTACTTTGAGTCAAATCAAATATACTTTTTTTTTTGTTCTGGTTTCATGTTCTCTTGAAACGTTGAATAGTACCTAAGTATAAAGGAGCTATACTTGCAGAAAATTAAGAATCTAAGTACTGGTCATTTATCTTTGCCTGTATGTGTATTTTTAAATATTTACTTTGAAGTGTGACTTATGGATGCTTTTCTTTGTCTGAGTTCAAAATTTTGATGGAAATTACTCTGTATCTCCCAATTAAGGGTTTCCATTTCCAGAAAATGCAGCTAAGCAAGAAAAATATCTTTTAGTCCTTGCCTTTAAAACACTTTTTCTTCATACTTTATAAAAGAAAATTCTTCCCTGAATTTCTACTATTGATTAATCCAGTTAGACCGTATTCCTCTATAAATAAAAATTATGTTCATTTTATAGTAAAATAAGTTGTAGTAGAATTATTTGTTCTTTTGTGGCTGCTTTCAAAATTTTTATTTTTTTGAAAGTTGCTCTACTTCCTAAACCACTTAATATATGTTTTACGGATTTTGAAATTATGTAATCAGCCCTTAAACACATAGGTTGCAAAGGTTTTGAGACTTCATAAGTTTAGTATTTATTAAATTAATGTTATTTTCAAAAGTTTGGTTAAATATTGGTTTATAATTACAAAGTTGTGTACAGAATAGCTGTGAGTGGTGGTAAAAATGTGTCCATAAATTTAAAGTATATTCCAGAAGTAGAGTACTAAATGTCCTGTGTATGGTGAATATTTTTGAGGTAATTAGAATTGCAATTCACTGGGAGCATTTTCTTTGTAGGGTGCAAGATAGTTAAGTTTATAACTTTACTCTGGGGGGCATTGTTTAGGTTCTGTGAAGACTTGAGGTAAATACATGTCTTGTAAAAGCTTTGTGTGAGCAGAATATTTTGGTAATTGTAAAATGTTTTTGATGATGCACACTTAACTCTGTTAGTATTTACTGTACAGAAATCTTGCTTTTGCTGGTAGAAAAAAAGATCCATGCTTCTTTTAAAAAGTCCATGTTTCTAGGCTGTAACAATGCAGTAAATAAGAAATGAATAATAACTCTTGAATTAAGCTTTAAAACATCATAGAAATTTAAGCCAGTAGGTCAGATATTTTTTCTATCCCACCCCACCACAAAAACAAAAAGAAATCTATAAAAAGTTAAAATAGGCCAGGCGCAATGGTTCACACCTGTAATCCTAGAACTTTAGGAGGCAGAGGTAGGAGGATCACTGAGGCCAGAAGTTTGAGACCAGACTGAGCAATATAGTAAGACCCCCATCTCTACAAAATACTAAAAAAAATTAGCCGAGCATTGGTGGCATGCACCTATAGTGCCAGCTACTTGGGAAGCTGAGGCAGGAGGGATTGCTTGAGCCCAGGAGGTTGAGATTGCAGTGAGCTATGATCATGCCACTGCACTCCAACCTGGGCAACAGAGTGAAACCATGTCTCAAAAAACAAAACAAAAAAAAGAGTCGAAATAAAAAGTCAGTCTATCAAAATACAGTTGAGAAATTCTTAAAGCAGGCTACTATAGCAATTTTTTTTTACAAAAAGCATTATGTTAGAGCTGATTATACTAAGTGAACATTAAGTATATATCTAATAAAATACCAAAATTTGATACTCAAGCCAGGCCTGAATTTCCATATGAAAATATGGGACACTGACTTCAGAGCTATTCATTTAGTTCCAGTTTTAGCAGTTCTGTAATCTCTTCATACTTACTGTGTCTTTGTCCACAGATGAAATATTTTGTAACTTCAGTGTTAATTTCATGAAAGGATATAGATGAACAAATTTGCTCATTATTTGAAATAAATATGCAGATTTAAAATGAGTGACACATATATATAAATAGGTTATTGATGAAAGGGTATTCTTTTTTCTCTTTAACTTAAAAAGTAATATTTATTTATTAAAAGGAGTCTTGGTAGAGTTATTGGCTTGTAGTATGTTCTTTAATAAACCTTATAATTACATATACTAATAGGATATTAAAATATAATAGTACTCTCCATTTTTGTTTAGATTCACGTAAAGTATAAGGTTAATCAAGGAGAGAGAATCTGCATCTACATGTTTATGCCACAAGTGGAATCCATGTGACAAGCTATTTTACTTACTTTCTGGAGAAAGGGGAATTTTTTTTTGCAGCAGGAAATTTAAGGTTACTTTGGTGGAGAGGGTGGTGGTACTTTATCTGTAACGTTTTTAAAATTGCGATTATGATTTTTGAGTGTTTTTTGTTTTGTTTCTTTTTAAGTCTATTTTTAATAGACTCTTGAGGAAGGTCCCTCTCCTTCCTACAGGGCTGTGAATTAAGGAATGGTGGGTAGAGTTTACATTTAAGCATGCCAGTGTCTGCCCCATTTCTTAATGTATACATTTGTTTTCCTTTTTAATTATTATTTGTTCTTAAAATACTAGAAGAAAACATAGATCTTTCTAGTGCCTTTGAACTTATACTGTAGTCTGATTAAATCATTAATAACTTTAATAGCATTATTATAATGCTATATACTGGCCAGAATTACAAATTGTACAGTAAGTTTGTTGCATCAATTTCAAAAGCCACGCTTTTATTGTATTTTATGTATAAATTGTATTTGTTCCAGTTGTATATATTGATATTGTATGTATACATGCAGCATGGTTAAATAAGAATAAAAGTGTTTTGCCTACTACCTGTTGTGGTGGTTGTCATCTTTTCTTTGTGTTTATTTCCATTCTGATGATAAGGAGCAGGTTCTTTGTGCTTGGTGTCTTAATTTTGTATGGTTAAGGGGCTTGTGTAATTCCATACCCAGAAACTCTTAATGTTGTGGGACTTTTAAACAGAATTCATCATAAAACAGAAATTTTTGGCCTGTAATCCTAGCACTTTGGGAGGCCAAGGCTGGAGGATCACTTGAGGTCAGGAGTTCAAGACCAGCCTGAGCAAGAGCAAGACCCCGTTTCTGCTAAAAATATAAAAAAATTTAGCAGGGTGTGGTGGTATGCACCTGGAGTCCCAGCTACTTGGGAGGCTGAGGCAGGAGGATCACTTGAGCCCACGAGTTGGAGGTTGCTGTAAGCTAGGCTGACGCCAGAGCACTCTAGCCCAGATGACAGAGCCAGACTCTGTCTCAGGAAAACAAACAAACAAATTTGTTAAAGACTTTTTTTTCAGCAAAAATATTTTTGTCCAAGTTTTGTTATCCTTTTCAGTAGGTATTTGAGAACAGAAACCAGTTCTCAGGTCATCATTTCGTGTATATGCAGAATGTACCCCGCTAAAAGGTTAGAGGAAACATTGGTTAGTGGTAACATTACCATGATCTTATTCAGAAACTCTTCATAAACTTAAAAGTATCTCCAAAACAATAACATTGCTTGGATTATTGTTAATCATATGTTATTTTGGCAAACATTGATTACCAGACATTGTACTAGGCAACCTTAAGAAATTCAGAGTGGACATTGAGAAAGTTTGATTTGCTAACAAATTTCAAATTTTATTTTATGTTTTTTTTGTTTGTTTGTTTGTTTTGAGAGAGGTTCTCACTCTGTCACTAGAGTTCAGTGGCCTGATCATAGCTCACTGCAGTCTCAAACTCCTGGGCTCAAGCGATCCTCCTACCTCAGCCTCCCAAGTAGCTGGGACTATAAGCACGTGCTGCTATGCCTGGCTAATTTTAAAATTTTTTTGTAGAGATGGGGTCTTGCTATTGCCCAGGCTGGTCTTGAACTCCTGGTCTCAAGTGATCCTCCTGCCTCAGGCTCCCAAATTACTAGGATTACAAGTGTGAACCACCATACCCAGCCTCAAAATTTATTTTTTAGTTGACACGTAATTATAGATATTTATAGGGTAGATAGTGATGTTTCAATACATACAATGTATAGAGATCAGATGAGGGTAATTAGCATATCCATCTTCTCCAACATTTATCATTTCTTTGTGGTAGGAACATTCAATATCCTCTCTTCTAGCTATTTGAAAATATATATTATTGTTAACTATAGTCATCCAATAGTGGTATAAAACACTAGAACTTTTTCCTGCTATTTAGCTGTAATTTTGTGTGTTAAAGGTCTGTTTTTTGCACAGGAGAGGCAACTCCTCTGGTCATTCCAGACCTTGCTCTCTTCCTGTTCACAACTTCTAGCTTATATAAAACTCTCCCACATGTTTGTAGTACATGAAAATAAAAGGCCTGCTGTCACATAAGCAAGGTAATAGTGTTGCCTCTGCACTCCCCCTTGTCCCTCCTCCCCAGCTGAATTTTGGAGCTGTGATATGTTCACTTGCATCAAGCAGTAGCACTGAGGCCCTCCCTGAGGAAGCCTGTGTTGTCAGGACCCTGCTGAGGATATTGTCCATCATATCATCTTGTGAAGACCCTCAAGAGAAATCTCTTTTAAAGCTAAACAGAAGCCTAACGAGCTATTTTACCCCTTCATGTGTAACAGAGTTAGGTAAAACAAAGTGCTCTTTGTTTTGCTTTGGCTGATAGACTGTAAACTCTGATGGCCTGCTCACCGACAGCCTGTTTTTCTGTGGATCACCATTTCCTATTCCCTTTCTTCTTTGGTCCTAAATAATATTGTTGTTATTTTTCTGTCTTAATCTTTTCTAGTACACCGCTTTAAGTCTTTTTAAAACAAGGCAGTATACAAATAGATAAAGGCCACAGTTAGCCTGTGCCTCACAGGGGCGGTTCTCTCAGTTGTGAAGCCACAATCTAAACCTAAAGCAAGCTGGAGGAGCCTTCTGCACTTCGCTGTTGTCTAAATTTCTTATTCTTGACCTGTTTCATTTGCAAAGCAAATCAGGCATTCAGTCCTCCCTCGGAAGCTGAACAAATGTGTGGGAAAATGATTATGAAGAGGCTACTTCAAAAAGAACCTGTTTCCTCTCAGCATTTTATCTTGGGCTTCCTGTGACCCAATCTTCAAGTTACTTTTATCATCGTTATCAGAACATCAGATTGTCTTAACCAAACAGTTCATGGCTATGACTAAAGAATATGACAGATCAGACATTCTTCTGCATCTGTTTCCCTCCCCCTATCCCTTTTTAGAGGGCTGGGGAAATTTTAGTTTTTAATCAAAGGCTTTATTTCTCCAGCGGTACAAAGCAATTTATCTGGGACTTTACAACTGCATAAAATATTTCTCAGAGTTGATACCAATCTTAGCAAGAGGATATTGCCTAACCCAACCCTAAAAATAGCAGAGTCATTACAGAGATATTGTGTTGGCCTTGATTTTCTATTGCACCACGGGTTATGCTACGTCAAAGTGTGTCTCTGCTGCTGTAGCTGCTCGTGTTACACGTGTACATCTCTTCTGTATTTACTGCGTGCCTGCACTGTGCTGAGTAGAACGTCCTTGCGGAACTCAGTCTCCTTCAGGAGGGAGATGCGGCCACGTAAATGGAGACTTATGGCGCAGCACAGTGAGGGCTGGTGGATGGTGAAGCCAGGTGGATGGTGAGCTGCCACGTGGCATTCTGCCCTTGTGGCCAGCGTGGTACTTGGCACGTGTCTGCCTGACCAAACGTTCCTAAAAGGCAGCTTTGAATGGGCAGTGCTGCTGTGTGGAACTGCTTGTATAAAGTATACAGCAGTATACAGCAGTATAAAGTATAAAAAACTGCTTTATACAAGCAGTTCCACAAGCAGGGAAGGAGTGACGTTGAGTTTGGATGCCACGTGCACTGGTGGCATGCTTCAAGTAAGGCAAAAGGGCTGGGGGCATGTGAGCCTGAAAGGCGGAGGAGTAGGCCCAGATCCTCTTGTGGGAGAGTTTTCTGCAAGCAATGGGAAGCCATGGAAGGATTTTAAGTGGGTCAGTCGCATTTGTGTTTTATAAGAACAACTGCTGGAAAAATTGCAAAGGACCAGAGGGGGAGGGAGCAAGACATGGCAGCTGGGAGAGCAGATGATGGACACACCTGTGTCCTGGGGGCTGAAACAGTCACCAGCCCTCCCAGCTGTTTCTCTTGCTCTCAGGATGGGTTAGACTGAGGGAGCAAAGGTGTCTTGTCTTCTCTTTACTCATGTTTCCTGACAGGTACCCAGGTGTGCAGTGAACACACACAACATGAAAACATACTTGTGTTTGGTTCAACGCTGGCTGGTAGGAAATAAGAAGAAGCAGACAGCTTAGAGACTGACAGTTGGACTGGGAAGGAGTTGACAGGAAGGGTGTATTAGAAGAGAGGCACTTCAGAGAGCTGTGGAGAGAATGGGTGCTTAAGGGCGAAAAACCAATTTAGGAGATGGCGTGGCAGCTAACTAGGGATTTAGTGCTGCACCTGGGAACGGAACCCCAACT
Source organism: Microcebus murinus (assembly GCF_040939455.1). Classification (NCBI taxonomy): domain Eukaryota; kingdom Metazoa; phylum Chordata; class Mammalia; order Primates; family Cheirogaleidae; genus Microcebus; species Microcebus murinus. Next base: position 2,336,470 of record NC_134124.1, on the reverse strand, counting down.
TGAACTGATGAATTGAACCTTGAAATCAGGTTTTTCCTTTTTCCTATAACTGGAAAAAGGGCCTGCCTGGCCCTCGGCAGAAGCTGGGAGGAATCGAGAGGCCAGGCTGGACTTTGCTCTGTGAGAAAGCCGTTCGTCATACTTTATCTTGAGATGCCTGTGCTCAGGTGATCTGAACACCCTGAGATGGCACGTGGAGGAGAGTGAAGAAAAACAGGGCAGGCTCCGTGGCTCAGGCAGACCAGTGGCAGCAAGAAAACCCCTGTTGCATTTTTGTCCGAGCCAGCATTTCTAACTGTGGCTCACAAATGTTTCGATAAAAGGCAGCCAGCTATGGATGTGAGCCAAATGGGGTTTTTCCCCCCATTCATTTATCCAGTAAATATTCCCTACCAGATGCCAGTTAGAGATACCTATTTGTGGCAAAGGGTGGAGGTTGCTGATAGCCAGGAGGGTGCGGTTTGGCCTTTGTGGTCAATGTCACTCATTCCATGTGCAGAGAAGGGTCATGTCCCGTGGAGCTGGGGCTGAGTTTCCTAAGTGAATGTGCTTAAATGACAACACTTTAACTTTCACTTAATCCTGAGGTTTTTTACTCTCATGTGTATCCTCCTCGATTCCTGTTCTCTCATTCTTTTGGCAAATTCAGAGGTTTGTTGTTGGATGTTTCCATCTAGAGTCCAGAATAGCCTGTCTGGGGGTGAATGGGAAAGTCAGTTGCACCTTGACCAGCAAAGCTTGTCTCACGACAAACCCACTTAGAGCCGCTGCGTGTCTCCCATGGCCTGTTCTGTGTCTTTCTCATGACAGTCTTTCCTTCGCCATCCTGGCCTCATGTACAGACTATAACCTACAGTCACATCCTGTGGCAGACTACGGTGCACATTGGCCATCAAATGCAAATGAGGCTCAGTCAGAGAAGAAAGGAAACTAAAATTCTCAGTGCACATCTTCTCCGATTGGCCTCAGAAGCCTCCATGACTCTCAATTTTTTATTGCCCTTGGCATGCTGGTATTTTATGTGGGCAGGGTGAAACTGGCTGTGGTCAGGGTGAGACTTTAAGCTTTTGATTTATTCCCTTATTTTGAAAGGGTTAAAAAGATGTAACATATTTTGGTGTAATTTTAGTACTAGTATTAATTTTTGCCACCTGTGTGTAAGCAATGATGAAGAGTGCTCAGTCACTCTTAGGAGATCCATGTTCTCGCAGAGAATGTCTCCAAAAGGCAAGTTTCGATGGCCTGAAACTTGGTTTTGTTTTGTTCTCTCTTTAATTTCTTTAAAATAAGAGCTTTATTGGGATATACTTCACGTACTATGAAATTCATCCTTTTAAAGTGTATAATTCAAGGCCGAGTGCGGTGGCTTATGCCTGTGATCCCAGCACTCTGGGAGGCTGAGGCAGGAGAATCATTTGAGCTCAGGAGTTCGAGACCAGCCTGAGCAAGAGTGAGACCCCATCTGTACTAAAAATAGAAGGAAATTAGCTGGACAACTAAAAATATATAGAAAAATTTAGCCAGGCATGGTGGCGCATGCCTGTAGTCCAGCTACTCAGGAGGCTGAGGCAGGAGGATCGCTTGAGCCCAGAAGTTTGAGGTTGCTGTGAGCTAGGCTGACACCATGGCAGTCTAGCCCATGCAACAGAATGAGACCGTGCCTCAAAAAAAATAAGTAAAGTGTATAATTCAGTGGTTTTTAGTGTTTTCATAGAATTGTGTATTCATCACCACTATCTAGTGTCAGAACGTTTTTGTCACCCCCAAAGGAAACCCCATCCCCATCATCAGTCACTGCCTGTCCCTCCAAACCCCCAGCATCTAGCAACCAATGTTCTGTGTTTGCCTTTCTGGATGTTCCTGTTCTGGATGTATCGGCTACATAGAATCATGCCATTTGTGGACTGTTGCGTCTGGCGTCTGCTCTACGTAATGTTTCCCAGGTTCATCCACTTTGTGGTATATATCAGCACTTCCTTTTTATTGCCAAATAATAATACTCCATCATATGGGTATACCACATTTTGTTATATGTTCATCAGTTTGGACATTTGGATTGTGTCTGCTTTTTTGCTGTTATGAACAATGTTGCTATGAATGTATTCGTGCAGAGGTTTTTGTGTGGACATGTATCTTCAGTGCCCTTAGGGATATAGCCAGGATTGGAGTTTCTGGGTCATAAATTATGTTTAACTTTTTGAGGAACAGCCAACCGTTTTCTGCCGTGGCCACACCATTTTCCAATCCCACTGGCAATGTGTAGGGTTCCAGTTTTTCCACATGTATTGCCCTTATAGTTTTATTCTTTAATTTTAAAAAACAATTTATCATTTACGCACGTAGTGACACAGGGACTCAGTAGTCGAAAGCCAGGTCTCCAGCCCACTTGCTTAGTCCTAGCTCCATTCCTAGCAAAGCGTCTTCCCTTTCTTGTTTGTGGTGTTTCCAGTGGCTGGCGTCCTAATTCCAAAGGCTTCTGAATTCATTCATTAGTGGTTTTTTTCCTTCACTTTCTATTATAAAAACTTTCAAATATGTATGAAAGTAGAATAGTACAGTCAACCCCCCACGTACCCATCCCCAGCCATAATAATCAGTTCATGACCACTATTACTATTATATTTTGATTTATCAACTTTAAATATTATATGTTGATTTCCCTATTGAAAAATGAGAGTTTATGTAATTTACACTGCTACTTCCAAATTGTTTATTTTTATTTTTAATTTAGGTTTTAGAGACAGGCTCTTGCTCTGTCACCCAGGTTGGAGTGCAGTGGCACAATCACAGCTCACTGCAGCTTCGAACTCCTGGCCTCCAGCAAGCCTCCTGCCTTGGCCTCCCAAGTAGCTGGGAAAAAATGTACGAGCCACAGTGCCTGGCTTCTAAATTTTTTTATAGGAAATTATTTTTAGTTCTATTACCAGTTCAGTTTTGAATAAATACCTATATTTCTTGTTCTTGTTCCATGAGCCTTAGTGTTATTTGATGCCTTCTCCGTATGAGTTGGAGATTTCAGGGCCCTGCCTCTCTTTCTTTACTTCTGTTTTACCTCCCAACTGTTTCCAGCTGTTCCTTTCATAGCGTCAGGCGAATAGCACTGATAGTCTGTTCTCTTACCGTGATTAAGTCTTCTGTGCTCTGTTGGTTGGTTCTGACACTAATCAAGGGAATTTACATTATGGTTGTAAGTGTTGTTCACTGCAAAGCCATGTAGTGTGTGAAGGTTACTTATGTTTTCTAGAGACTCAATGTAACAACCCTTGTGTCAGTGGGAGAAGCATGTTCTAAGCATCCAGGTGATGCCTTTTCTATTCAGAAATATATGGTAGAGTCAGTAGGACTCGTGAACTCGAACTCTCGCACACGTCATTGACATCTTGTGTGGCCTTGTATCCTTTAACTGTCTTGTGCTTTGTGTCCCCAACTAGAGAGGGACCCCTTGGGAGGGACATGGTCTTTCCTGTTCTGCTCCCACCACATTTGTAGTCTCTCAGTGAACTAAACTGGTCTCCCTAAAGGTTGCAAACCATAACTTCATTTGTCAAGCAAACATAGCCAATACCATCAAATGCCATTGCTGTTAGAGTCTACATATACTTTATTTTATGATGAATTATAAATATATAAATATTTTTAAAATAAAGCCATTAAAAACTCATAAATTAAAACATTCAGCTCTGACACTTTGAATATTTCTCCTTCATGATCGCCTTTAGCCTTTCCAAGAAGTCTCTCAGCGTGCTCTGCTTGGCTTCACTCACAGGGCAGCGGCTCTGCAAAAGAGTCATCTCGTTAGCTTGCAGGGGTCAGCGCGTGAGTTTTGCTGTCATGCCCGTCTACTCCAGCATGCCCACTCCGGCACCTGCCACCCAAACAGCCTTGTCAAACCAGGGCCTCCAGTCCAGCTTGATGAGGAGCCTAACTAATGTTGCCACGAGGCCAGCAGGGTTTGCCTATTCTTGGTATGTGCTACTTACACTTCTAGAAATGTCAGTGCACCACAATTGCCTGTCTTCCTTCAGGGCTTGCGCAGTCTCTGGTCACAGCCAGGTGCTGCTCAGACCTGCCCGTGTGGCCGCCTGGACATCTGGGAGGTTCATTTCTGTCGCTCTCCTGCCCATGAAATAGCAGCCCCACCGCCCAGTGGCCCTAACAGTGGGACACAGTCCAGACACCTGCCACCAGGCTGCTGCTTCAGTGTGAATCTCAGCATACTGCTTATGAATTGCATTGCCTGGGACAGACTGCTTAATCTATAAAAGCTTCAATTTCTTCTGTAAGAGGGGACAATCGTTGGCCTCCTTGCCTGCTTCATAATGTGAGAGCATTAATGGGGAGAATGTGTGTCATGTCAGGTCCCTATTCTTTTTTTTTTTTTTTTTGAGACAGAGTCTCACTTTGTTGCCCAGGCTAGAGTGAGTGCCGTGGCGTCAGCCTGGCTCACAGCAACCTCAATCTCCGGGGCTCAGCGATCCTACTGCCTCAGCCTCCCGAGTAGCTGGGACTACAGGCATGCGCCACCATGCCCGGCTAATTTTTTCTATATATATTTTTAGTTGGTCAATTAATTTGTTTCTATTTTTGGTAGAGACGGGGTCTCGCTCAGGCTGGTTTCGAACTCCTGACCTTGAGCAATCCGCCCGCCTCGGCCTCCCAAAGTGCTAGGATTACAGGCGTGAGCCACCGCGCCCGGCCTCAGGTCCCTATTCTTACCTTGCCTCATAATAAGGCGATAGGCCCAGGAGGGGAGGGACGTCCTTGCTTTCCACTAATGCCGTTTCCTCCACCCAATGTTAGATAGTGTCACCTGGCTGCAGGGGCTTCTGTCCTCTAATCATTCTCCCTCTTTCCTGTGTCATCAGTTCTCCCTTCTCCATTGGATCATTCTACTGGTTACTGACGTGCTGAGTGTACACCCACCTGAAAAGAGCTGCCCTCTTGCCATACCTGCCCTCCAGCTGTTCTGTTTCTCCACAGTCTTACAGCAAAACACCTCAGAAGAGCTTTCTATTCTCACTGTCCCCTTTGTTCCCCTCTCCCCTCCCAGTCCTCTAGTGAGGGAGCTGCAGTCGGCTTCCTTCCCTGCCCCCGCTGACACCAGCATCCTGACGACTTTGTCACGCTGAGCCCAGTGGCCCTTCTCTGTCTTCCTCTCACCTGACCTTGTAGGACGTTTGACACAGGTGATCACTTCCTCCTGGAAGAGTTTCCTCACCTGCCTTCTGGGCACCACGCTCTCTCCAGTTCTGCGCTGCTTCCCTGGCTGCTGCTTCTCAGCCTGTGTCGCTACACCCTCCTCTTCCTGACTTGAATAGTTGGGGGCCTCCAGGCTCAGGCCTTGGGTCTCTCCCTTTGTCTGTCATTGAGACTTTACACAGCATCTGTCTGAGGACTCTCTGCTCTCCACTGCAAGTTCTGACCTCTCCCCTGAGATCCAGGCTTATCTAGCGTCTTCTCAGCATCTCCATTTGGCTATCAATAGGCACTTCACACTCACCACGGACAAAATCTAACCGGGATCTTCTGCTCAGCCTCCAGCCCTGCTCTGACCCATCTTCCATGTCTCTTCAAATACCACCAACCATCCCCAACGGGGTTTTGGCAGGAACCAAGAGGTCACCCTTTACCCTTCTGTCTCTCACCCCTTACGACCAATCTTCTGCCAGCAAATCCCTCTGTCTCTATTTCTAGTTTATGCCCCAGATCTAGGGACCTCCACTGCTTCCACCCTGTCCAAGCCACCATCATCTCCAGCCTGGTTTGCTATGGAGCCTCCCAGCAGGACACCGTGCTTATGTACTTGTGTTCAGTCTGTCGACCACGCAGAGTCGTCATTTTAAATCACAGACATGAGATCCTCCTCTTGGCCTTGCTCAGAACTCTGCAGGTGTCTCCCACTGTACTTGGAGCTGAGTCCAAAAGCCTTATGTGATCTGGTCTCCTAGGAAAGTCCCTTCTGCTCACTCTGATGCAGCCCCACGGGCCTTCCCGCTGAGCTGTGAGCATAGGAAGCTCATTTCCACCTCAGGGCCTTAGCATAGCTCTTCCTTCTGCCTGGAATGTTCTTTCCCCAGTTGGTCACTGACTTCTCCCTCACTTAATTTAAACATCTGCTTGGATAACGTCACCAGCTCCTAAGTCAGTGCCCTCTTTATTCCTGTATTTGTCTTCATAGCACTTACTACTGCGGGACGTCAGATTACATGTGTGTTTTTCTAGCTCCCCCAGTGGAACATTCCACGAGAGCATCCCACTCTGCCTTCTCACCTCTAATGCTGTGTTTCCAGTGCCTGGAACAGTACCTGGCACTCGTAGAGCTTCAATGAATACTTGTTGAATAAATGGGCTTATTCATCAAGAGTACTATAACTCATAAGGAGAAATTTTGTTTTTTGAGAGACAAAGTCTCACTCTGTCACCCTCGCTGGAGCACCGTGTGTGATCATTACTCACTACAGCCTTAAAATCCTGGCCTCAAGCGATCCTCCCACCTCAGCCTCCCGAAGTGCTGGAATTATAGGCACACGCTGCCATACCCACTAATTTTTAAAATGTTTTCTTGAGATGGGGGACTGCTATGTTTCCCTGGCTGGTCTCAGACTCCTGGCCTCAAGCGATCCTCCCACCTTGGTCTCCCAAAGTGCTGGGATTGCAGGCGTGAGCCACCGGGCCCAGCCAAGGAGGAGCGTTTAGAAGCGAGGCAGCCGCGTGTGAGGACAAGCTGTCAGCTCACCGCGTGTGCCATGCTGCAGAGGTTCCTGTCCAGTCCTTTCAGGAGTTTGATCACGTGCTGGTGGCTGTGGAACCGTGGCGGTGTGGCCGCGCCCCTGCAGATGGCGTTCTCGCGGTGACTGTAGAGCTGCCGGAGCATGGTCGCCGCCCTGCAGAAGATTTCCTTCTCAGTGGTGTTCTAGAAAGAGAAAGGCCACAGGTAGCTGTGTGCTCCCTCTGCTTCAGACCCCGCAGGGAGATTTTTCCTCCCGATTTCTTCTTTCCAGGAGGACAGATGGAGAAGGTGAGTTTGCTCATGTTCCCCTGAAGGAAGGGGGCCGGTCATGGTCACAGGCCTCCACACATGGCTCCCGGCTACCTGCCAATGCAGCAGCCTCCTCCCCAGAACCTCCCGTTTCTTCCCCTTGGAGGGCTTTGCTGAGAGGGACCTGAGTAAAGCTGCCCCACCAGATAAGTGGCAGAGTGGGGGGACATGCAGGACCCTCCGTCCCTACTGCCCGTGTCTCTGTCTTTGTACCATGTGAGCTGTTCCTGCCTGGAAAGTTCCCACCTGAGCTTACTTGGATTCTGCTTTCATCCCTACAAGGTTTTAAAATCCAGGTTTCCCTGAAAATCCTACATCCTGTGGCCTGAATGCTGCTGCCATGGGCGGCTCCTCACTCAGCCCTCCCCGTGGGAGAAAGCAGTGTGTGCCGAGGTTCGTGGTCCACGTGAGAAGACAAGGTGCTTCCCCACACAGCAAGAGGTAAGTGCCCAGATCAGGGCCAGGTGCTCCAGGAGTCTGGCCTGGGGAGATCTGGGTGGGACCCGCTTCTGGGAGAGGGGGCCACTGAGCTGGGCCTTGGAGAGAGGCCCTTTGGCCTAAGTGGAGCATGGTCAGGGCCTCTTTGGGATGCTCGCAGCTCTGACGTGGCCTGGCCACGTGGCTCTTCCTAGGAAACAGCTCTTGTTGGGGACCGGGCCTGGCACATCCCCTCATTTTCCACTGAAGAACAAAGGCACAGACCTTGGAGATCAGTGTCAGCTGGAGCTGGTTTCCTTATCTAGTTCAGATAAAGAAAGCTACGTCTAGCCTCTGCCAGGACTCGCTCTCTCCCTTGCTACTCAAAGTGTGGGCCACGGCCCAGCAGCCTAGTCGTTGCCTGGAGCTCGTTAGGGATGAGCAGCGCAGGCCGTACCCAGACCTGCTGCATCAGAACATGCAGTGACAAGATCCCAGGGGGTTATTTGAGACACACTGTGTAGCTTTTCAGTTCTTACAGTTATGTATTTGTTCTGATGATCAAGGTAATATATGTTTGCTATAAAGGTAATACATAGTCAACAAAAACGAATCCACTCATCCCACCAGTCAGAGATAACTACAGTTAATATTTTAGTAAATATCTTCCTTTGTTTTCTTAATACTTTATTTTTTTCCAAAATTGGCATCAACTATTAGTGCTGTTTTGTAACCCTTTCGGACTTAATGCACCCAATGAGCATTTTTCTTAAGTCATTCCATAGCATTTATGAACGGGCTTGCGAGCTGCGTAGAAACCCGCTGCACAGTTGCACCGTAATCTATCAATCCCCTGCTGTCGTCGTTTTTTGTTTCTGTAAATGTGGCTGAGAGTAAGTAGTCTGCGTAAATCTCTGTGTTCATCTCTTATGTATGCAGGCTAAGTTCTAGAAGGGCACTTCCTATTTTAAGGTTTTTCTGGGAGGGTCTAGACTGAAGCACTGGAATCCCAGACCATGGGAACTTCCCCTCCCCTCTGCGGGGTGATGTCCCAAGGGAAGGGCCAGTGGTAGGACATTTACTTAATGAACTGCTAAGAGTCACTCGTGGTCCCTGATCTTAGTTGGAAATTTAGAGCAGTGTCGGATTCTCTGGGCTCTGGGAGTCAAGAAACTTCCCACCCATCACCACACCCCTCTGGGCTCACTGGACAGAGCCAGGTGGGGAGCACGAGGGGTGGTGAGGAGGCCGCAGCCACCGTGTGTCAGAGGTGGACAGGCACCACGATGCTGTAGAGAGAACAGCGAGATTCAGGAAGGTCCAGAGAAGAGCCCCTTTGCTTAGTTTCCCACCAAAACCTAGTGAGACTTTCTGAAGCTTCCGGTTGGAGCATAGGAATTAGAGTGCATCTTAGTTTTGACCAGTGTGTGGCCACATGATATAGGAAAAAACCATCTAAAGATATTAGTCAAAGGACTTTCTAAAGGTGATGAGGATAAAATAGGAATTGAAAAGAGCTGGCATGCAATGGAAAAACTTTAAAGGAACTAATTCTAAAGGCAGTTTTCGTTAAAGGCCTTAAACTCTTAGTTCCATTGGTTTTGCCGCAAAAGGATGCCCCATCTGTCCCACCCCGGCTTCCTGCTCCCCCCTGCCCATCTGGCCTCTGCTGCTGGAGTGTCCGGCAGTGGCCCCAGGATTGCTCCCGGCCGCCTGGCCAAACTTGGCTCAGAGCTGCTCGGGGAGAGTGAGTACTGTCGACTCAGCTGGGACAAGGCCAGTGGGTTTTCATGGTCCTAAACGAGGCTGGTCAGGAACCAGTTAGAACTCTAATGTAGTCACTGCCACAGAAGAACTCTCCCAGGTGGCTCCTTCCAGACACTCCCGTGAGGGACAGACCTCCTGGTGTGGGCTTTTGATCAGTGTGTGACATCTGACAGCAACACTTTCCACTGACGCAAGAGCCGGATTCCAGCCATCCCTCAAATCACCTCATAATCACTTTCAGATCTTCCAGTGTGGAAACCAGGGCGTGATGGGGTGTGAATACTCGCAAAAGGCCACAGCTAGGTGACGGCGGCGGAACTGGGGCTGGAACTGTGCGCATTCCCACTTCCAACTCTGGCTCTTCCTCCAGGGCCAGGTCCTGGTGGGCTGGTCCCGTCCCGGGGCTTTTTCAGAGCCTCTCAGCAGAGCAGCAGCCCTGGCACAAACCGCCTGGGTTGGAAGGGCTTGGAGATTTTGTGTACATATATAAATTACATATGCGTGTGTGCATATATTTGTCCTTCAGAATCTCCTGTGTCAGACTCCTGGGATAATCTATAATGCAGTGAGATGATGCAGATGGAGGTCTGAAGAGCAGTTTTCCCCATGGAGCAGGAAGGGCCGTTCTGCGGCCTGAGTGGCCGAGGTGGCCCTGCCCCACCCACAGGGCTTCGCTCCTGGCCCAGGCATCCCCCCTAGTTCCCGTGGAAAGCAGGTAGTTCAGAGACCACTGGTAAATTGAGGCTTTAGGGCTTTCATTCTCAGTCGTGTGTTTCCATGAAAACAGGAACTGCAGTGCACAAAGCTATCGATACGGCTGTATCATGTGTTTGTCAGAGAAAACGCACTATCAACTGTCAGATCTGTCTCCTCCCACTGCAGATGGGGGGCGGGGGTGAGATGCACAGGAGCAGCCATGGGGGGGGGGTGTCGGACCTGTCCGGCGGGACTGTTCTGGACCCAGCTGGAGGGGAATTGGGCAGGACAGGGCAGGCTGAGGGGTCCCAGACCCTGGAACCCAGGGGGCTGTTAGGTGACCAGGCTGTGGGAGAGGAGGGGCTCTGGCAATACCTCTTCTGTTGCCATAGGAAGTCTCTTAGACAAAATGAAAGCTCCTTCAGCCTGTAATCTCAATATCTGCTTCTGTGAGAGTGTTTGGTGTTTCAGAAATGTATGGGCCAGAAAAGTTCTCTCATTCAACAGGCCTCTACTGAACGTCCCCTGCATTCCAGGTGCTATGCCAAGTGCTGGGTGAAGCCCCAGAGAGCTTTTCTTTACCCAGGATCTGAATTAGAATTACAAAATCTAAGCCTTCTATTACACATCTTCTAAATCAAGTGAAACCAGAAACATCAAATCATGCTCAAGAGTAAAGATCAGAATTCTCATCCCTTGGAAATGTTTAACGTGTCATGGTTAATGTGTGCCCTCCCGTTTCCCATTAAACAAGTTTCAAGTGCAAACTCTTGTGGACGGCGCTCCTCTCCCGAGTCACCCACTGCCCAAAGGACCAAGGGACGCTTCTTACCTTGGGGGCAGCAAAGACGTCTGCTACAGCCAGCTCGGTGCACGGAGTCTGGGCCAGGCAGGAACGAGAGAGCGAGAGACAGGATTAGCCTCCCACTAGACACACAGACCCTCGATGAGCATCTCCCTCCTCCCACGGAGAAAACTTCCTACACTCCCTTGGAAAAGAGTGTCTGTCGAGAGAAGTCTTGCTGCACCGCCGCCAGCTACCAATCCCAGCTTCAACTTCCCCAGCGGCTCTGATGTTCTTCTCATGGTCTAGAAAAACCCGCAGCATCCCCAGAACTTCTGGAGAGATGGTGCCAGATACTCACCTTGCTCTCTGTGAGGATGTTCAGAGTTTTGATGCTCTCTGTTAAGATGATGCCGCATCTGTGTCCGTGGGCCATGCTGCCGGCACATGCTAGGAGGCAGAACAGAGGAGGGATCATCTGGGAGGTAAGACCCATTAATAGATCTCTGTTTGCAATGACAATCTGAGACAATTAGTTTATCAGGAGAAGCTAACAATGCAGTTCTAACAAAGAAATCTCTATATATAGATTTAAAATTGCTGAAACCAAAGGAAAATGAGTTTACATTGGAAATTTTCATTACACCCGACTGTCATTCGTTAGGGGCCAATCAGCACCTCTCTTCCAGGAGAAAAAATGCCTCACAGAAACAGGTAAGATGTTCCTGTGAAATCAGACCAATAGGAAAATGAAACCTTTTTTTAAAATTGACTACAAAGTTTCAGCATAGGAAATTACACCATAATTTGCTGTGCAGATTAATCTTATCAGCTTGGGGGTTGCTGCTGGCTTTTTGCTTTGCATAGAAGGAAGAGGCCTCAGGTGTCCGAATTTGTTCTAGTGCAGGCCTCCTGGGGAAAGATAGAGTAATATCAAGAAAGTTCAACTTGAACGGTATCTTAACCTGGCTTCTTCCAAGTACGGGTGGCATCTCGGAGCCTCTCCTGTTGCGGAGAGGAGAATGACAGGCACAGGCCATCTCCTGTCCTCACGCTGGGACAGGATGTTCTTCCCAGTCAAGGGCTCTGGGGAAAGACAGATGACATCAGGTTGGGCCTAGCTGGGGTCCTCTCAGGTCCGCATGGTCTTTACTCTTTTTACCTAGGAGGCCCTAGGCCAGGTGTGTCTATGCTGGGGTTTCAGGAATGACCACTTTTTAAAATGGAACCTAAGGCTGGGTGCGGTGACTCACACCTGTAATCCTAGCACTCTGGGAGGCCGAGGCAGGAGGATTGCTTGAGGCCAGGAGTTTGAGACCAGCCTGAGCAAGAGTGAGACACCTTCTCTACTAAAAATAGAAAAAATTAGCCAGGTATGGTGGCACCTGTAGTCCCAGCTACCTGGGAGGCTGGGGTAGGATGATCACTTGAGCCAGGAGTTCAAGACCAGCCTGAGCAAAAGTGAGAACCTGTCTTTCCCCAAAATAGAAAAATTAGCCTAGTGTGGTGGTGTGTACCTGTAGCCAATTGCTTGAGCCCAGGAGTTTGAGGCTACAGTGAGCTATGATGACGCCACAGCACTCTAGCCCCAGCAACAAAGAAAGACTCTGTCTCAAAAAAAAAAAAAAAAAAAGAACCTAAACGCATCCTCAGCTAATTAGGAAAAAAACACAGTTTAACCAACTCATAAAGCAGTTCTCTTGTCAGTGCCCCAGCACGAAGCCTGGGCTTCCATCTGATGCATGTGGGCCTGTTGAGGGGCTCCTTGCCTCACCCCAACAATGAACTCGAGGACCCACCGTGCACTCAGATGCCAGGCCCCTGCGCACGAGCCTCCCGCTGCCAAAGAGGGCCCTGCGTGCCCACTGCCTTCCTCGCCAGGCCGCTCCCTGGGTTCTGACCCTCTTCTCCCTACTGATTTCCTCTGGAAGGTCAACTAGTACCTCACATACTTACCATTTATCTGTGATGATTACACTTAAAATCTACTGTTAGTGATTTTTGAGTATACAATACATTGTTACCAACTATAGTCACCATGCCTCCTGTGCTAATTCCCCCTGTCTAACTGATGTTCTGTGTGCTTTGACCAACGTCCTCCCATCCCCGCCTCGCAGCCCCTGTGCCCAGCAGTCTCCTGTCTGAGGCCTCTGCCAGTCAGGCTTTCTAGGACGCCACATGTGAGTGAGGTCGTGCGGCTTGGCTGTCCTCACTTAGCATGGCGTCCTCCATGTCCATCGATATTGTCGCAAATGACACGAGTGTCTTTTGTAAGGCTGAGCAGTGCTCCATTGTGTATGTGTGACTTTGGATCAGTGCCGCAAACTCTGTGAAGGAGAGAGTCTGGATAGTTGCATCAGAAAGGTCCTTGGACCGTATTTGTGATCCTTCGCTGGGGCCCTGCAGAGGGGCTGCCAGACTCATTGTAGTGATTTCCGACACCAACGACCCGGAGCTGAGGCAAACCTCATGGGCTGAGGGCACGGGCTCCACGAGGCAGCCCTCACTGCAGACTCCAGCTGCAATCTCAGCAGTCCCCAGTCCTCCGTCACTTCTGACCCACTGGCTGCAAATCTGGGGGTTTCCACTGCCCCTTCAGGTTCAACAATTTACAAGGACGACTCACAGAACTCAGGAAAGGGCTATATATAAGGTCACAGTTTTATCGTAGCAAAAGGATGCAAATCTGAACTGCCAAAGAGGAGACACGGAGGGCCAGATGTAGGAGGATCCCAACACCCTTTAGGACCCTTCATGGTCTTGTGCCTGTGCATCACTGCGTCAACCCCCTCAAACCAGGGAGACCCCCTGAGCTTCAGTGTTCAGAGATTTTATTGTAGTTTCATCTGTAGGCACAGCTGATTGGTCACGTAGTTGAGCTCTTCTTCCAAACCCTTTTCCTGGAGGCCAGGCTGATGTCACAGTAACTCAGGGGCATGGCCAGCCCCATCCTGGGTCACCTTGTTAGCAGAAGCTGTCTAAGGGCCCAGCCCACCATGAATCACTTCACTGGCATAAACCCTCAGGGCCCACCAGAAATAGCAAAGATTCTCCTACTACTTGGGAAATCCCAAGGATTTGGGGGCTGCCTCCTAGGAGCTAGTGACAAAAGATAAGCCAAATTCTTGATTCCAAAGGTTGGTAGCTGGTCAGACCTCCCAGGAGCTAGGACAACGGCCAGATCTCTCTTTGGGTAAAGTTGCTTCTTCACTCCACAGACTGGGAGAGAGTTTATGGGAAGAGCACACAGTTCCTTCCAGGATAGGTGAGGATTCAAGTCTGGATTAACTCTTACTTGGAGTGGAGGGGAGCAGAGACTCCTGTTGACAACAGAGTGAGCTTGTTGAGAGTGCAGACAGTGGGAAGAGTTCCACTGAATGAGTTCTTGAGGCATGTGGAGGACGCGGGAGGACTGGAGGGGAGGGCAGGTTCCACAGGTCTGAGCTGCAGAACAGCCGTTCAGGGATTCAGGTTGTGTTTTTCTGAGCACTCCCGGGGGATAGACCCTGCGCTCGAGGCTATGGGGGCAAAGATGATGAGTCAGAACAGGAATATGACACGGGAACCTTTAGCTTAGAAGCAGATACAGCTTGTATTGTTTGTCTCTATGGTTGAGTGGGGACAAGGAAAAAAAGATAAACTTTCTGGAACATCCGAGAGCGACCAGAATGGCTCCTCAGAGGGCAGGAGGAGACGGGCCGCCCTTCCTTGCAGTGGCCGCGCCATGGCCACCGTGCGTGAGGCTGGCGGGCAGACGTCAGGAAGGTGCCTGCATGTTAGGGATGGAGAGGAGAGCGGCAGCCACCGTCACGGCCACCCGCAGGAGCCATGGGCTGTGTCTGGGTGGTGTGAGGCAGGCGCCGGAGGGAGCTAAGGACTCTGCCGGGCTCTGGCTGCGTCTGCCCAGGCCCCTCCCGTTGCCCTGCATGGGAGTTGAGCACCAGCTCCTGCCTCTCGTGGCTGAGGAGCTTTCTGCTCAGGCCCAGGGCATGGCAGCTACGAGCACTGGGCTTTGGAGTCCAGCAAACAAGCCACTTGTCAGCTCTGTGACCCTGGGCAGATCACTGGCTCTCTCTGGATCTTGGCTTCCTCATCTGTGAAATGGGAGTACTGTGGCTCTTCCTTGTGGAATTCCTGTGAGGAGCAAGTGGGGGATTCTGGAAGGTGCTAGGCACGCCCCCCGCCCCCCAAAAGGCGTCTGTTGCTAGAGGCTGCTGTAGCTTGGGGTGGTCGGAGATCGGACATGGGGCCCGGGTAGCGCGTCCGGCTGCTCTGCTTCCTTGCTGTGTCCCTTGGGCCGCACTCGGCCTCATCTGTAAAATGGGGGTGACGGTTGCACCTGCCTTGTGAGGTTGTTCTGAGGAACAGATGAGTTTAAGTTTCAAAATACTTAGAGTAGCCGGCACAGGGAATGCTATGTACATGACAGCCCTGTCATTAGTATTAATATTAATTATGTCTTTGGTTCGTGGAAGGTCTGCGATACTCACTCTGTCAGGCAGAGCCACTCGGGACAGGGCGGTGGAGGTTTTGCCAGGCAGGTTTCCCCATGTGTCCCTCCTGAATGTGTCTCCTTTCCAGTCTCTGAGCTGCCGTCCCTGTTTGTGGTGAGTCGCGGTTGGCTTCGCCGCTACAGCCCCGTCTGTGTCCGGACCCGCTGCAGGAAGCAGACGCTGCTGGGGGTGCTGTAGTGGGAAGCGTTTCATGTGGGACGGGGTGCTGGTAAAATGTCAGGGGCGGGCAGGCCCCGACTCTCCCGGGACTCTGAAGAGCTGCCTCAAGCAGGGCCCCAGCTTGGAGGCCACCCCGAGTCTGCAGTGGGGGGTCCCGGTGCTGCCCCACAGCTGGCCCCACCTCGAGGGGACCACCCCCCACGCCACAGATGGGGGCAAGAAGGCGGCCTCGGCCCCCGCCCTGCCAAGCTCAGGGCACCAGCTGACCGCAGAGGTTGGACTCCAGGCCGCCGTGTCGAGAGCCCCACAGAAGTAGGGGAGCTGGCAGAGCAGCCGCTGCAGGGGCCCGGCTGATGGGCTCTCGCTTCTGCAGCCCTTTCTGTGGTCCCTGCTCCGCCCGAGCCCCGAGAAGCTCGCCTGCCTCCTCCTCCGTTGCGTGTGCAGGGCCTATGCACCTCCTCACACTCGTGAGACACGGGAACCTGAGGGAGGGTGGGGAGCGAGCCTCAGCGGGGGCAGGGCTGTGGGGCCTGTGGGTCCCATCGTCGCCCGCCCAGCACAGCGTCCAAGGTGAGGCCAGGCGTCCTGGAGCCCCCAGGACCTGGCTGGTTCTGAGTCCCAGTTCTGGTGGCCGTGGAAGCCTGTCCAGGCTTCCCTGCAACACTGGGCTGATGGCAGGGCTGTGTGAAGATTGCACGCGGGGACAGTCGTGACAGGCTGGTGTGGTGCCCTCAGAAGATAGTCTGTCACCACCATTATCAATGCGCTTGGGACGGGCTGCACGTGGCGGTGAGGAGAGTGCGGAGCCACGGGCGCTGTGTGGGCTGCGGAGCTGCCCTGTGTGGGGACGGCCGCTGCTGGGGGCACGCAGGGGCCCAGCCAGGGTGCGAGCAGGAGCTGGGGCTCCAGCCACACTGCAAGGTGGGGAGGCGGAGGGGAGTTGGCAGCAGGAGCCCTGTGGCATCCAGGCCTGAGCCGGGCAGTGAGCAGATGAGGCAGAAGCGAGTCCTGGGCTGAGCCGTGACACTCGGTACCTGGTGACGTCGAGAGGCGGCCTCCAGGTGCGGTGGGGGCAGCTGCCAGGGTGGGGCTGGCCCCTGCCCTTGAGCTCGGTCCGCAGTTCGTCCTTCAGGTGCTCACACAGCTCGGCACCAGCACGCGACCCCCACACGCCCCAGACCTCCATCCCGAAGCCTCGGCCTCCCCTGGGTCTGAGTTTCTAGTTAG
Source organism: Microcebus murinus (assembly GCF_040939455.1). Classification (NCBI taxonomy): domain Eukaryota; kingdom Metazoa; phylum Chordata; class Mammalia; order Primates; family Cheirogaleidae; genus Microcebus; species Microcebus murinus. The sequence continues at coordinate 2,319,867 of NC_134124.1, read as the reverse complement.
GATGTCGTGGCGGAGCGGGGCTGGGTGGAGGTGACACAGAACTGGCTGTGAGTCGTTGGTTGTCGCAGCCGGGCATGGGATGCCTGCGAGTTGTTCTTGTGTCACGTCTGACATTTTTTGTAGTTAAAGATTTAAAAAACTTAAGTGGATAGCAAATTTAAGTATATTTAATATTTATATAATATATGATATTAATACATAATATGTTCGTATAATATAGTCCTATTTATAATCTGTGTATTGCATGACATTCATGTAAGTAACATATAAACTATACATGTGCATCAGCACATACACATCACACGCACTGTGCTGGCATCTGGCCCCACTGCGCCCCCACGGCCTGCCTCACCTCATGGGCTGGGGGCGTCTCTGACCGAGGCCAAGAGCCACTTTCCGTCAGAGGAGGCATCTGGAGGGGAAGGGACAGAGCAACAGAAAGTGAGGTCGTAAGTAGACAATTGCTTCTGGCATGTCATATGGCTTCGTCTGTCATGGGGCCCTGGCTCTCGGGGCCTCGCTCTGGCTGCTGAGAAATCAGTCAAGCTGGGAAAGTTCGCTGCAAACCAGGGCCCTGCTGCTCTGGGTGGAGCCGAGAAATGGCGGGCTTTGCGAGTGGCCGTGGGTGGGAGAGTGGCTGGATCCAGCCCCCTGCTCTGACGGCAGTGGGAGGAATGGGCCGTGTGTCCCCCAGGGCTGCCCTGTTGGAGCACCCCGCCCCCGCCCCCGCCCTGACCGGCCAGGCCTCCTTGTGGGGGCAGCAACGGGAGGAGGAGCAGGTTGCCCTGTCACAACGGACCAGCCAGATGGAGATGGTGCAAGACACTCCCGTGACCGTAATGGAAAGTGATGAGCTGACGGGTGAATGCCCGCCCCGAGCTGTGCCCGGCCGCAGGGAATGAGCTGTGGGCTCATCCCCCTGGGCCTGCCCCTCGTGGGGCCTTGGAGAAGCCCCTGCAGCATTTTCTGACTCCTCAGCAGCACACAGAGCACTTGGTGCTGAGCTCACCGGAAACTGGCGTGTCTCGCTTCTCGCCTGAGTTCAGCCCCTCTTCCAGCGAAACCTGCTGGCCCGGGGTTCCCAGTGCCCACGGGCTCCCCGTGGGGCCGTGCCTGTCCCCTCCCACTCAGCTGTGCTTATCTCCTCTCAGGCCCCTGCCCCCTCCCCCAGCCTGCTTAGGGCTCCCCGTGTGGGAAGTTGGGGGGGCCCTGTGGTCAGAGAAAACTCCCTGCAAATACCCCGAGGGTCAGTCCCCAGGCTGTTCCGGCAGCAGAGGCTGACACACCTGTTTGCCGGCTGCTTCTCTTCCTTTCTCGCTTTCCCGACTGGGCCCCCTCCCCGTGGCTTCTGTGGCTCTGCAGAGCGTCTCTCAGCGGGGGCCCCTGTCCTCTCCTGCTTCCCACGCAGCCACCACGGGGTACCCAGGTGGGGCAGCCTCAGAGGTGCCAGGGACGGGCGCTGCAGGCCGAGGCTGTGGGGAGCTGTGGACACCTAGTGGCTGCACCTGCACTTGCACCTGCCCTCGGCTGTCCGGAATGCGTCCCGGGGACAGTCCTGAGGGGCCCTACCCACGCCAGCCTCCACTCTGGGCTTTGTTCTGGCGGGATCCCTGCAGAATTTCACTGGAAATGTTTCTCTCTTCCTTTTGGATAGACAGGCCGAGGCTTCTGTTGGGTGGAGGTCAAAGGTCGAAGATGACACTACTGGAGGATGGATCCCCAAATTCTGCATTAAAACCATCACTCATCCATAAATGTCCTCCTGGCCTTAAAACCCTAGACTCTGGCTGGAGGTGAGGTGCTGAGTGGGCAGGGGCAGTCCCCAGTTCCTGAGCAGCCGGCACCGTCATCAGCCCCCAGTCACGTCCCTGCAGTGCCGCTGCTGCTGTCTGGGTGACACACAGCTGTGAGCTCTTGCTCATGTGGGCAGCTGGCTTCACGGACTTCTGAGTGTCACCGTGGTACTCCCACAGCGCTCTGGGCTCTCCTGGGAGGAAGGTCCCCAATGACCCACCGCCCGCTGCAAAGGCATCCTGTCCTCTGGAGCCACCTCCCAGAGAGTCACAGTGCAACCGCTGCTGCCGGGTACGTGAGGCCTGCTGGCCGGGCCAGGGAGAAGTAACAGGACCTGCTCTGAGGAGCGGCCCAGCAGGGTCCAGCAGGGCCATCGGCCACACTCTCCACTCCAGACTCTCCACGGTCTAGAGGCCACAGGTCAGAGATGCACCTTTGTCCGCAGAAGGACGGATGTCCGCTCCTGGATGATGAGGGGTGTCCAGACATGGAGTGGGCTGTCCCTAGAAAGTAGGCGCTGAGCTCCCTGTGGGGGCAGGGGCTGCCCAGACTGGTTGATGACAGTCTTAGAAATAATGCGTTCAGGCCAGATGACATTTGGACAGAAAGAGGCAGGGTGGTTAAGTGCATGGGCTTTGGAATTGGAGTGAGTTTTGGGTCCAAGTCCTGGCCTCACCCCTAAGCAGCCGTGGCCCTGGGCAAGCCACCTGTGTTCTCGGAGCCCGGGGCCTCATCTGCCATGGTGAGGGAGACCGGGCGTGCGTGTGTGGTGGTGCCGGGCACAGCCGTCTGCCCCCCAGGAGCTGGCCATGAGATGACTTCTTAGGTCTCCACCCACCCCAGATGCCCCCTTGAACCCCGACACCCAGCCCCAGCTTCCCTCCTCACTGGGCAGCAGATGGGGGTCCCTCCAGCTCGCAGCCCCCACCCCAGGGGCTTTCTCTCAGCCCAGGTCCTGCCCCTCCCAGCCCCTCCTGCGACCCGCATGCCCCCTAGAGCTCCCCGACTCGGAGACCACAGACCAGTGTCCCCAAAGGCCCAAGTAAAAGGCAGACGCGGTCAGGCTTAACATTTGTCACCATCTTTATTTCTGGCTTCAGTCAGACACAACGAAACAGTTTGTTCAAGGACCACACACACCACTCTCAGTGTTCTAGGGCGCCCTGCTATATATTAGTAACTCTCTGCTAAGATATTTAATACTTAACTTTAAATACAAAGGGAAACAATAAATTACTCCTTGGCTGGAGGTGGCTGCCGGCTGGCAGACAGGAGGGGCTGCTGCGGCCCCTCCTGTCCTCGGGGCGGGCCGGGGCCCAGTGAGGTAGCAGAACTGTGCACAGTACTCAGTACAGGGGCTCCTGGTGCGCTGCGTTAGTGCTGGGCCCCGGCACCCCGGCGCGGCTCCCAGTGCCGGCAGCAGCGGTCTCCCCACACCCCATGCTGACAGACACGCGTTTAAATAACACACAATAATAAATAACCACAAAGACATGTGCCCGGGCTGCTCGAGGGCGGCGCCCACTGTAATGCTGCAGTGCGTCCGGGGCCGTCCTCCGCCCCGTCTACCTCTCGCAGGCCGGGGTCCAAGCTAAGGAAATCTCTCCCCCCACCCTCCTGCCCTCCCACCCCCTGAGACATTCCTGACGTCTGAAAGCAAACTCCATCTACAAGTTAAGCCGCCAGGGCCGCCTCTGCTAATGACGATGACGCTCGCTTTTCAGGTTTCAGTTGGACTTTCGAAAGAGTTTCCTTAAATGTCTGAGCAGGTCCTTGATGAACTGGGCCACTTCGATCTTGGTGTCTCGGGTGTTGGAGGCGGGGACCTGCTGCAGGACGAGAGGCCACCACGTCGGTGGGACGCCAGTGGCATGGCCGACCCACCTGCCAGGGGTTTTCCAGGGACTATCTCGTTGATCCTCCCAAAGTCCCCACGAGGTGGGAACTTATGTTTTACAGGTGGAGAAACTGAGGCTCAGGTAGGAGTCAGAGCCCTTGAGCCCACGTCCTGCAAATCCTAAAGGCCACGTCCCTGCTGTCCCCTGGGTGGACACACACATCAGGTGCTCGGCCAGGTCCCTGGGAGCTCCCGGGGTGACCCCAGGGCTGCCAGGAGTGGACCTGGGGGGCTCTCGGGGGGACCTTACCCTGGCCGAGGGCTTGTGCGTGCAGAGTCCCCTCAGCATCCGCTGGGTCTTCTGGAGGGCACTGCAGCCTGACACGTTCGCCAGGGACTCCAGGGCCTCGCAGTACTGCGGGAGGGGACACGGGCGTCAGGCCCTGCTCGGCAGCCGCCTTCCGTGAGTTTCCGGGAGGCAGCTGCTGAGAGGCCTGGCACGGGTGGTCTGGGTGGTCAGGAAGGGCCCCAATTATGAGGGGAGGGCGGGGAGCTCTTGAAGCTTTCTTGGAAGCCCCCAGATGCGTGGGAAGGTCAGAGAGGACAAGCCCAAGGCCCACGGCCCCCGCTGCCACCTCCCCAGCGCCCAGAGGCCCTCACCACGCCCGTCGTCAGGTTGAGGCTCCACACCATGCTGCCGTTGCACAGCGGCGTCTGCGGGGCAGAGACACAGTGAGCAGAGCGGCCGCAGGGCCAGGTCCACCCGGCACAGGCCCCACAGCTTCCCGGCTAGCTCGGCGGCAGGCCTGGCAGCCCCCTAGCCACCCAGCTTCATCTCCTGCTCTGCACGGCGGGGGCAGGGGGCAACTAGGGACCCACTGTATCGGGTCTCGGAGCTGAGAAGCTGAGTGGCACCACTGGGAAGGGGTGAGCTGTATCTGGAGCTGGCCGTGGCCGGGGCAGGAGGACTGGGCCCTGCAGCACGGGCCACGTGGGGGTGGGAGAGGGAAGGGGTGACCTGGGCTGTCACTCCAGGACAGATCAGATGGGGAGGGGCTGACATACGAAATGCCCAGCCTTCCGCAGGGGGTCAGCCAGGCCTGGTTTGAATCTGGCCTGTCATTGACTCTCGCTGAACCTTAGTCAGCAGAGTGGGGTCGTCGCACCTGCGTCAGGAGGGGTCGGCAGTGACCAGAGGACAGGTGAAGCCCCCAGCACCCGGCCTGGCGCATGCTCAGTGCTTGGGAAGTGTGAGCTGTCGCTACTGGGGAGCGGAGCTGGTCCTGCTGGTGAATCCTGCTGTCAGAATGGCCTTAACTGAGATGCTGTGGATAACGGCTCATTGTTGTGTTCAAGATCCCGTTGACAGATGCCACACGGTTCTAGGAGGTTGCCAGCCTCTCCCTGCGCCCCTCTGCTCAGAAGGGCTGGGCGGTGCTAGGCAGGGCCAGGCGGGGAGCAGGTGTCCCTGGAGCCCTGCCAACCCCCTTTGAGGGTTCGTCTATATTGTGGTCCCCCCAGCCTTGCTCCTCTCTCCCTCACGGGGGGCCTGGCCCCCAGTCCCGGGCGCCTCGTCTGATCCACAAGCAGGGGCCCCTGAGGACCAGGCCCCGCCTGCTCCTGACCTGAGAGGCACCCTCGGAGCTGGCCCCCGGCCGGTGACACTCACCTTCTGGTTCTGGGTGATGTTGACTAGCTCCTCGATGAGCTCCCTGAGGTTCGTGGAGGGAGGCACAGGGCCTGGGGAGGCGAGGCCGCCTAGGCAGGTGAGAGCGATGACCATGGTCAACCACGGCGCCATGGGCCCAGAGCCAACACGGGAGGCTTGAGGAGCAGACGCGTAGGCTGGCCCGAGCTAAGCGGCTTGTGGCCTTGGCCTCTTGTGGCAGCTTTTATAGGCTAAGTGGTGACGCCTGACACCCTGGTCTCCGCTTTTTCGGGCACTATCTAGAAACCACATCTTTACTCATCTTGATTTTACTTTGTGGAAAATCCAGCGTCGCACAAAGGAAAGAGTTTGATTTCTCGTGGACTTGTTGAGAAGAGTCTGGGGCAGAGTTTCCAGATCTGGATGGGCCCAATCGCAGGGCAGCCCTGAGGGCATCCCGGCCTCAGCAAGGCTCCTCTGGGCTCCCGCAGTTGTGCCTGGTGGTCACCTGCACAGCTGAGCCCGTCCTCAGACCGCCCTGGGTCACTGGAAGTCCTGGGCAAAGTCTCACTGGCACTAGGCTGTGACCATAGTCTATGAGCTGTGGGAATTTGGGGGCTTTATTTTTGCAATGAACTGGCCTCTTGAATTACCATCATAATACTTGCTTTGGATTCAAAATTCAAACAAGATAAAAGGAGAAGCATAAGGTTCACTTCTGGCCTACCTAATTCCGCCTTGCCCCCACTGTGGGAAGGATTATGAAAGCTCAGATTCCCAAGTCTCCACTGAAAGGTCCAGCCAGATTCACAGATCCTCCTGGGACTTTTAATTTTTTTTTTTTTAAAAGAGATGGGGTCTCAATATGTTGCCCAGGCTGGCCTCTAACTCCTGGGCTCAAGTGATCCTCCTGCCTCAGCCTCCTGAGTAGCTGGGACCACAGGCACACACCACCATGCCTGACCCCTTTAATTTTTAAAATTGTTTTGATGGTAACTGTGCATATGGGCAGCCTGGACACCAGGCCATCCTGCTGGGAAACCCTGACCGGGCCAGGATGGCAGCCTGAGCCCAGACTGGAGAGCGTAAATGTTCCAGTGCCCCTGGGGCTTGGGACGATCACCTTTGCCCTCCAGTCTCGCTGGGACAAACCCTGCCTTCTGGGGGCCCCAAGTTTGCCCCCAGAATGAGGGATGCTGAGTGTACCTCCTGGCCCTGTAAGCAGCACACCCCCTGCAGAACCCCCGCAACTGGCCTTTCCCCGGCTCTTCGCCCACTTCCCTGGAAGTCTCCAGAAGCCCCTTCAGCAGAGGCCGCAGCATTTGCCTATCAGGTGCTGATGTGGAGATCTCTCCCTCACCCACTTCCTCCCCTAGGCCAGCTCCTCCCCGCCCAGCCCGCTCTGCCTGCTCAGGCTCCCCTCCTCTCCTTAGGGGGCTCTGCCGGGTCTTCCCGGGACGGGACGCTGGAGCCTCGCTGCTGCCCCGAGCCTCCCAGCCTTGCCCAGGCCGTCTTCCCGCGGGGAACACAATTCCCATCGCTCTTCTGTCCGCGCCGCCGCCGCCGCCTCCCAGCCCAGCTGCAGACCCTGACCCCGGAGCCAGCCCTGCCCCTGGTGGACCGCCCCGCGCCTCTGCTTAGTTGCGTGACCCTCTGCGGGCCTCAGTTTCCTCATCTGTAGAACGGAGCCCATGGCATCCCCCATAGGGTCTCCGTGTGGGGGAAGAAGCGGGGAAACCACCTGGGCCACGCGGGTCCCGGAGCCCCGCCCGTGTGAGTCAACGCCCCTCCAAGACCAGAGAAGCCGTGCGGGGGCTGGGGGCAGCCGCGCCCGCGCGTGGGAGGGGCGCGGTCGGCGATGGCCCCGGAGATAGGCGCGGCCTTATGTAACCTACGGGCGGCCGGATGCGCGGGCGCGGGGCGGCCAGGTGGGCGCGGGGGTCCGGGAGGGGCGGGGCGGCCGGACACGGGACGTCCGCTGCAGCCGCCCCCTCCGCCCGGGCAGGTGGCCCGCGTTGCCGGTTTCTCGGGTGCGGGAGCCCGCGCCCCGCTCAGGTGTGCTCAGCGCGAACTGCAGCAGGTGCGCCGCCCGCACGCGAGGCTCCCGCTGCCGCGCAGGTGCGGCCCGCAGCCGCGGTGCCGGCGGCTCCGCCCCGCTCGCCCCTGCGCTGGGGGGTGGGCGGGCTCCGTCCTTTATCCGCGAAGTTTCGGGAAAGCTGGGGTTGCCATTCCTGACTTCCCTGGACTCTGGGTCTCCGCGGGCCAAGAAAGGATGCCCAGCCAGGAGGAGTCCGGGCTGCGCGAGTGTCTCCGTAAGTAAACCAGTTTAACTTACTGGATTTTCACTTTTAGGAAAGTTACTTGTGCAGGTAATTTTAAAACTTAATTTGAGGAGGTTGGTTGTGAAAAACGGCAGGCCGGGACCGGCCCCCTCCGCGTCTCCCGCGGACTGCGCTTCTCCCGGGCTCCCAGGGCCAGCCTCCCCCGCGTGCGTCTCCGCACCTGCCTGTGGACGTCGGGATTCAGGGGACCAAATACGATCCTCGACTACGGCCACTACGGTGCGTGATAAACGTCTTCGCCTCTGATGCGTTACTCGTACGGTGCCACCTCGCATCCTTCAGCTTTGACAAGCGGCCTGTTGTCCCCTTAGCTACTTCTCCACAGGAACCTGTGTTGTAACCGTTTCTTTTGGTGTTTGCCTCCCTCCATGTTTCTAAATTAAACGTATGTTGCTATTTTCTTGATTATCAGGGGCAGGTGTTATCTGTTGTCTAGATGCATATTGAATTCTCTTTCCTCCCTGTTCTCCTTCCTTCACTCACATCCTTCCCTTTTCCCAGCCTACCAGTACAGACAGATCATCATTTGGCTCAAAGTCTACATAACTATACTGATACAGTCACAGGTGAAATGAGGTTAGCTGCGATCATTTTTTTTTTTTAGTGTCCTTAGGATTTTTTTGTGGTAAAAAAAATGTAACACAATTTCCTGTTTTAACAATGTGTACACTTTAGTGACATTATTTATAATGTGCAACCATCATGACTATTTCCAAAACTTCATCACCCCAACAGAAACTTTTTTGAGATAGTCTCACTCTGTTGCCCAGGCTAGAGTGCCATGGCATCAGCCTAGCTCACAGCAACTCAAACTCCTGGGCTCAAGCAATCCTGCTGCCTCAGCCTCCCAAGTAGCTGGGACTATAGGCATGTGCCACCATGCCTAGCTAATTTTTTTCTATATAGATTTAGTAGAGACGGGAGTCTCGCTCTTGCTTGGGCTGGTCTCGAACTCCTGACCTTGAGCAATCCTCCCACCTCGGCCTCCCAGACTGCTAGGATTACAGGCGTGAGACACTGCACCTGGCCCCCAAACAGAAACCTTATAAACATGAATTAACTTCCCTTTCCACCTCCCCCCTGGCTCCACTGCTTTGATATCCTCTAACACTTTCTGCCTCAATGAATTTTCCTAGATCCTATATCCATGGTTGGTTCCAGGACCTTCCTTGGATACCAAAATCTGAGGATGCTCAAGCCCTTCATATAGGGGTTATCTGTAAAAATTTTTGAATGTCCTTTAAAAAACATTCTTAAATGCATTATAATGTACGTACATTGTAGAAATTTTTAGAATTAGTAAATAAACCCAGTGAAAATTAAAATCTGTCACAAGCATTATCTTGAACACTTTTGATCAATTATACTTTTTGGAACATCTGCTTCACATTCACAAAACATTGGGGTAGCTGTCTGGCACAAACTAAAACAATCCAGTGATAACAGGAGAGGAAGAAATTGTCAACTATGAATGTCACTTGACAAGAAATACAAGGCTTGGGAACAATTTCTTACACCAATTTTAGTTTCTCCTTTTTTAAACTCAAGTGTTCTCTCTCTGAGGCAAACTTAAGATACAGCCCACTTGCAAGCTTGGAAATGTTTAAGCTTCTTGACTGCAGCAGAACCAGACAGACTATATAGGTAAAAAGTCCTCTTGTATTATTACTGCAATGTTTGCAAAGTTTTCTAAGCCCCCTTTCCTTGGCTCATTACCCAGTCTTCCACCTTTACTCCCCACCCTGGTTAATATTAAACATTTAACTATAGTTCAATAGTACTTCTTTGTATTACTTGTTTTTTTTTTTTTTGCATGTAAATATCCATCTCTGAGTGTATTTCTTGTTTTAACTAGTTAAAATGAGACCCCCATAATACGCTGAAATAAAAAAAAAAACCAAAAACCAAAACTAGTTAAAATGAGAAGTTATGTATCTTAATTAGGTGAAAGGGCCAATTCTTTGATTGTCGGGGGGGGGGTGTGAAAAAAAAAAAACCTGTAGTGACACACATTGGAAATGGTTTGTAACCAGTATATTAAAGAGACATCCATACATTTCAAGAACTGCTTATATTCTGATACCCAGATTTAAGCATGTGAACACATCAATGAGACTTTTAAACATACAATTAAAGCTATTCATCGTTTGCTATACTACCAACATTGAATTACAGTTACTTTGGAGCATAAGTCAAATGCTTTAAAGTAAGCCTGTAACATACCTAAAGACGACCTTCCTATATTATGCATGCAAATTACCTCTCCATGTAAAGGTCTCTTCTTCAACTTCTAAATTATCCACTTTTGGAAGTTACTACTCAGGGGAGCTTATCATGGTCCAAAGAGAAGAGGGAAAAAATAACCAAGACTGGTCAAGTTACATATATATGGATATATTATATATGGATGGCACAGAGGGAATGCAACTCTAGAAGTGCAAGCCCTCAAGAAGCAGCATATTATGATAAACCCCTTCTTTTGAAAGGCATCTTTTCTATCACTGATACCATGGGCTAGATTATGTAGTATGCCATCTTCAAGTAACAGCTGAGGCAAAATAAATTCAGAGGCATCACAATGAATCCCACCTAATACAAATTAACTATACAGACCAACACGTGTCTACAAATTTAAGTTTTCTTGTTCTGATTGCCAGTTAAATACAGAGTTTTAATTTCATAGCTTAACAATGAAGGGTCACAATGAAGCCAATACATACACCCAGCATTTCAGTCTAAGCTTGTCCACATACATAGCTGAAATCAATTACATGGTTTAGCCTAATAAATGCTAGGGGAACTTTTTCTTAAAGTAATTTTAACAGGTATTAAATTTCACCTTGCACACTGAAGTCATACATACAGGGCAAAGTCAGCTTTTATATTTGCGTTTATTCATTTAACTTTTAAAACACTACTATAGTTGAATATTATAAGAAAAACAATAGTAGTGACCGTATTATGATTATAGTCCTTCACTCATTTCACTACTGCATATAAAATGTCAGCAGTGCCGGGTGCGGTGGCTCACGACTCTAATCCTAGCACTCTGGGAGGCCGAGGCGGGCGGATTGCTAGAGGTCAGGAGTTCAAAACCAGCCTGAGCGAGACCCCGTCTCTACTATAAAAAATAGAAAGAAATTAATTGGCCAACTAATATATATATATAAAAATTAGCTGGGTATGGTGGCACGTGCCTGTAGTCCCAGCTACTCGGGAGGCTGAGGCAGTAGGATTGCTTGAGCCCAGGAGTCTGAGGTTGCTGTGAGCCAGGCTGACGCCATGGCACTCACTCTAGCCTGGGCAACAAAGTGAGACTCTGTCTCCAAAAAAAAAAAAAAAAAAAAAGTCAGCAGTGAGTCTCATTCACTGGCCTCATTAAGAGGTTTGACACTGAACACCACCTCTGGGATGATGTTCATCATCCTCATATGCTTCTCCATTGTAATGGCGCCGTCTCTCTTGATTTGGATCAAAGTCCACGAGTTCTACTTGATCCATTTCATCAGTCTCTTCTACTTCCTTCCTCTCAGGTAGGAGTTTTTCCAGCAAAGACAGTTTATCAGGAGAAAGAAAGCCATTTTCAGGAAAATTTACCTTAAATTCGATGATTAGGCGACCCTTTTCATATGGTCTACGATAAATTGGCATGCCTTCATTTAGCACACACTTGATATCTCCATGCTTGACAATCTGACCTGGATGAGAGGTGATGACTATGGTTCGGTTGTCAAGAGTAGATATTGGCTTCTGGAAGCCGCATAATGCTTCAACCAGCTGTATGGCCATACACATGAAAAGGTCTTCTCCTCGTCGAGTAAAAACAGCATGGTCCTTCTGATCTAACACAATGATAATATCTCCTGGCTCTAGTCCTGGTTCTTGGTCTCCTTCACCATGGAATGTTATCTTCTGGCCATCTTTCATGCCTTTGTCAATATGAACTTCTAGAATCTTCTTTTCTCGAACTATCTTCCTTGCATTGCAGCTTTTACATCTGTCTTTAGGACTGATCCGTTCCCCATGGCCCTGGCACTCCATGCACACTGACTGAATTTGCTGGACCATTCCAGGTCCTATCTGATGAATTCTTATTTGCATTCCAGTACCTCGGCAATTGGGACAGCACTCTACTGCTCCTTTCTTACCACCTCGGCCTTCACATTTGTCACAAATCACATTCTTTTGCAGAGCCAGTTTTCTTGTTGCACCATTATATAAATCTTCTAAGGTTACTGAAAGCTGATGTACAACATTTTTACCTCTCCTTTCTCTTTGCATCCTTCCTCCTCCTCCAAAAAACATATCAAAGATGTCCATGGGGGAGCCAAAACCGCCACCTGCTCCACCCTGTTTAATTGCCTGTTCTCCTCCTTTGTTATATAGTTCCCTTTTCTTTGCATCAGAGAGAACTTCGTAAGCTTGAGAAATCTGTTTAAACTTCTCTCCTTCATTTGGATTCTTATCAGGGTGGTACTTCAAGGCCAGTTTCCTATAAGCCTTTTTCAACTCTTCATGAGTGGCATTGGGTTTGACCCCCAAAACATCATAGTAAGTGGTTTCTTTCACCATTTTCTACAGCCGGTGAGCGGGCTGAGGCCGACGTGGAGAGCGGGAAGGAGCGCGTAGCCGTGCGCAGCTTGGGCAGCCGCTGCTCCTCCACCTCTCACCGAGCGTTCTGGAAAGTTCCCGCTGCGATCACTTTTATTTTCCCTGAAAACTTTTTCCCTCTGGAGTTAATTGTGCTTCCATTTGCTGTGTTCTTCTCAATGATCGAACCCTCAACTGCAGGCTGCTTATATAAACCTCCTCTCGAGATTCAGGTAAATCACTTATTCTCACAATTTCTTTTTCCTAAGAAAGTCTGTCCTGGGGGTCTTTGACCTGCTCTGACCTGCGGCTGCCCTCTGACCTTGCCGCCCAGCTGTTGTCCAAGGTCTCATGTCACCACTGCCCTGGTGGTTCTTCCGGTCCTGAGTCTTTCCTCTTTCTTGGGGGTAACACATCCTCTGATAGCGTCTAATAAAGGGTGTGTAGGAGGGAAGGTTTTGGACAACTTGCCTGTCTAAATACGTCTTTATCCTCAAACTTAATTTGATAGTTTGGCCAAGTATAGAATTTGAGCCAGGAAATAATTTTCTCTTAGAATTTGAAAGGCCTGTGGTGTTGCCTCACTGCCTGCTCTCTCTCAGAAGTTCCGAAGTCCAAAACCATTATGAATCCAGATCTTTTCCCATCCTCTTTCTGGAAACTTGTAGGAAATTTTCTTTTTCTTTTTTTTTTTTTTTCAAGAGTGAGCAAGATGAAAGTAGGAAATTTTCTAGGTCCCCATGCTCCAAATTTTACAGTGATGTGCCTTATCGTAGTTCCGTTTTCATCTACTGTTTTTATCTACACACGGGGGCCCATTCAAATGGAAAACATGTCTTTAAGTTCTGCTAAATTGTCTGTCTTTAAACAAAATTAAAAATTGTTATTTTATTTTCACTTATTTTTGAATAGGTATTCCATTCATATGGCTTAAAAATCAAAACTACAGGAGTCAGGGGCACTGACCCTCTGCACTGCTGAAAATCTGCTTGTAACTTTTGACTATCCACAAACGTAACTGCTGATAAATAGCCTCCTGTTGACCAGAAGCCTTACTCACATAAACAGTCGATTAACACATATTTTGTGTATCGCATGTGTTATACTCTGTATTCTTACAATAAAGTAAGCTAGAGAAGAGAAAATGTTATTAAAGAAAATCACAAGAAAGAGAAACTGTATTTACTATTCATTAAGTGGAAGTGGATCATTATAGGCCTACTCGTGTTGAGTAGGCTGAGGAGGAGGAGGGTTGGTCTTGCTGTCTCTGGGGACGCAGAGGCAGACGAAAATCTGCGTGTAAGTCAACCTGCATGGTTCAAACCATGTTGTTCAAGGGTCAACTGTAGATGTAAAAAATTCAGTGGAATGTCTCCACTTCCCTCACAAATAACTCTTATTCTTATTTTTTGTGTGTATATCTTCTCAAAGTTTATGTGAATTCCAGCAGCTATGAATATGTGGTCTTTTTCCCTTGTCCCTACAGATGAGGTGGCATCACATACATCTTTTGCCCTGTCTTTTTCTCACTCATGAAGAGAGATGTTTGTAACTACACTTAGCGAGCTCAGGACATTTTATAACTTTTCCTTCTCCACTCTCTTCTCTCTTACTGGGACTGCTGCTTTCTGATGATATACTTCTCGGACTGGTCCTTGAATTTTTTTTCTTTCCTATTATCCACTTCAAAAGTTTCTCTCCTCTAGGATATTTCCATAGCTTTATCTTTCTTCCCAAGGACATTTTATTCCTCTCTGAATGTGTGTGTGTGTGGTAATAGCACCGTGTTCTTGTTTCATCGAGGTTATCTGCTGTTAGCAATCTGAGAATTTTACTGAAAGTTGGTATGTTTAAAGTTTCCTTCTCAATGCATAGACTTTATTTTCTCCAAGTTTTAAAAAAACATTTGTGTTTTTTCTTTCATGTAATAGGCTTTCCTTGGATGTCAGGCGATTCTGGACCCTGCTCTGTTGAAGCAGACAGGGCTCTGCGTGTGAGCGTGCGGGCGGGGGGCGTTCGCTAGGACCCATGGCTGAGTGTTGCACAGGGACCTCCCAGGCCACTTTTGTAAGCTCGTATTTTGGAAGGCAGGTCAGCGTGCCCAGATAAGATCCTCCCTGTTCCCAGCCTAGTGCCGGCTTCCTGGCATCCAAGGGTGGGGAGAGGGCTGGCGCAGGGGTCTCGGCACCAGTCGATGGTTCGCTGAGTGGCCTGATTTCGGGACAGTTCGGCTGCCCTCAGCTTGCCCGGTGTTTCTGGCCCAGACACCCTCCCCAGAGGGAAAACCCAGCTGCTGGGGCCACCGTCACTCGGCTTGGAGGAGCAGAAATGGGGATGTAACTGCTGCTTAGACCACGTTCCAACTAATTGACCTTGTTTTCAGCCCTGTCCTTCCAGAGTTACTTGGGTTTCTGGCAAATTCCTGAGCGTGTTGAGGACTCTAGATCAGAGCGGGTCTCAGCTCCCTGCAGCTGGTTCAGGGTTCAGTTTTCTTGGGTCCGCCCAACAGCCTGCTGCCGTCTGTCCACGCCCACCTTCCCAGGCGCTGTTGCCGTGGCTCCTGTCTCCCATTGGGGTTAAAAACTTTAAAGAATTCGGAGACTGTCATCTTAGTGTGTTATGAGGTGGGAGTTTGTGTTCACTCTCTTGTTTTTACTTGGAATTTATGTTTTTAATGTAGAGAATTTATAAATGAGAGACACAATAAGAGGCAAGCACTGATCTTGCATCCCTTTGACCTGGTCCTAGTAACACCTCTGCGGCTGTCACTAGTCCCCTTGCTGTGTGCACTTGTGTTTTGTTACAGAAATGGGATATGGGGGGGGGGGGAAGGGCATTTATTGAAACCTTAAAATCCATACCCCCATAATATGCCGAAATAAAAAAAAAGAAAAAGAAATGGGATAATATACCATATAATTGTTAATGTCTTTTTCACTTAAAATATATTAAGAACATTCTCCGTTGTCAATTTTGTATTTTGAAAAAAGATTACACAAAAATGTTACTGTGTAAAGTGCAGATATGCAAAGAAATAAAAAGCTCCCATCATCCCAGCATACAGAAATGGTAATCACTGCGATATTTTGGTATCTGTCATTCTAGTAGGTGGATGTGTATAGGATAAGTAACTCATTCCGAAAATACAAAATCTTTTATAAATATTCAGTTTAGTATGGGAATGACTGAACAAATAATTACTAATTCCCACAATTGTGAGTTCATTCATTCATTAATGTTTACTGAGTGCTTACTATGTGCAGGGCACTGAACAGCACGGCTCTTACGTCCCACGGGTGGAGACAGACGAGGAACAGAGGAGTAATACATGGTGTGCTGGGCGGCGCGAGGTGCCAGGGAGGGGGGAAAAGGCGGGAGGACGGCAGGATGGGGTGCATGTGCTGCTATGAAAGGGGGTGAGGCAAGGCCTCTCCGGAAGGGGCCATTCGATCGGAGCCCTGACGGACGGGAGGGAGGGACCACGCAGGCGTCTGGGGAAAGGAGCCTGCAGGCTGAGGGCATGAGCGTGTGCAAAGGCCCTTGTCTTGGTTTGCAATTTATGCATAATAGAACTTTGTTTCTAGGGTTCTGGAGGCCGGGATGTGCCAGGTCCAGGTGCCGGCAGGACAGGTGTCTGGCGAGGGCTGCTCCCTGCTCCCAAGGTGGTGCCTTCTCGCCGGGTCCTCACGCTGGGGCAACCGGACAGACTCCTCCCTCAAGCCCAGTTATAAGGGCACGAGTTC
Organism: Microcebus murinus; assembly: GCF_040939455.1. Lineage (NCBI taxonomy): Eukaryota > Metazoa > Chordata > Mammalia > Primates > Cheirogaleidae > Microcebus > Microcebus murinus. The sequence goes on along the minus strand of NC_134124.1, from coordinate 2,303,913 downwards.
CGTCCCCTCCGTGGCCTGATCACCCTCCAAAGGCCCCACTCATTCCCATCCCCTTGGGGGTTAAATTCCGGTGTGTGAATATTGAAGGGAAATGCTCAGACCACAGCAGCCCTGGAGCGGGGAAGTGCCCCGCGCTGAGGACCCGCCAGGACGTGAAACCGCGGGGCAGTGTGGGGGAAAGACTGTCGAGTCCAGAGCAAGAGCACTAGCGCCTCGAGTGACAGTGAGGACCAGGGCTTCCATGACGGGCGACATACGGAGCCACTGCAGTTCTGAGCACAGGAGCGATATGACTCGGTTTACCTTTTTTCTTTTTAAAAATACTTTTAAAATTAATGTTAGATTTATATAAAAGGTGCAAAAATAGTACAGAGAGCTTCTGTACCCTCCCTTAGCCAGCTTCTCCCGATGGTAACACTTTACATGATCACAGTGCGATGATCAAAAACACAAAAATGAACGTTGGTTTACTGCCATTGAGTAAACCATGGACTCCAATCCCGTCAGTGTTTCCACCAACGTCGTCTTTTCTGTTTCAGGGTCTGCCCCAGGATGTCACGTGGCATTTAGCTGCTAATTCTCCGTGGTGTTCTCCAGCCTGTGACGGCTCCTTGGTTTCTTCCCGTCTTTCATGAGCCTGACGCTTTCCAAGAATACTGAACAGGTATGCGGTCAACTGTTCCTCGGTTTGGCTCTGCCTGCTGCTTCGTCACGGTGGGGCCAAGGTCACAAGTTTTTGGTGAGACTGTCACAGAATGACAGGTGTGTCCCCCTCAGTGTGTGACATCACAGGGTTCGTGATGTCAACGAGTGTCATTACTGGTGGTGACGCCGTCCACATGGTCAAGAAGTTTCTATCAGGTTTCTCCACTTTACTGTCTTTCCGTTTTCAATTAAATACATTGAGGGAGACAGTTTGAGACTATACACATCGTTTCCCCTCAGATTTGTGCCTACTGGTGTTAGCACCCATCAGTGACTCGTCTGAAATAATTTTTACTGTGGTATTTGCGTAATGATGAGTTTTATATTTCTCTCTTTAATTTGCACATTAGTTGTAATTCTGTAAAGAAGAGCTGTCCTTGTACCTCACTTATTAAGTACTTGCTTATATCCATATGAGCCCATGAGTGTTTATTTTACTCTGTGGGCTATAAGCCAAGACTGTCTTAATTTTGGTGCTCAAATTTTTCCATCTTTGTTCATTAGGAGTTATTAATCAGGTTAGGAACTGTGTTCTTGAACAAACCCATCTTTTTTGAATGTGGATATACAAATATCTTGTTGAGAGCATGCTTTCAATTCTTTTGACTATATAGCCAGAAGTGGATTTGTTGGATTATATCGTAATTCTATTCTAAAGATTTCAAAATTTAAAAATTTTTTTGAGGAACCGCTATAGTGGTTGCATCATTTTACATTTCCACTAACAGTGCACAGGGGTTCCAATTCTCCTCCTCCTCTTCTTCTTCAATGGTAGTCATCCTAATGGGTGTGAGGTGGTATTTTATTGTGGTTTTGATTCGAATTTTCCTAATGCTTAATGGAGCTGAACATATTTTCATGTACTTATTGACCATTTTTATTTCTTTAATGAAATGTCTATTCAAGTCCTTTGCCCATTTTTAAATCAGGTTTTTAAAAATTGCTGTAACCGTTCTTCATTCTGGATATTAACCCCTTATCGAACATACGATTTGCAAACATTCCCCCCATCCTGCAGGCTGCCTTTCTAGGCTGTTGATTGTGTCCTTCTGTGCACAGAAGTTGTGAATTCTGATGTAGTCAGTTTACCTGTTTCGTCTTTTGTTGCCTGTGCTTTTAGTATATGATACTTTTTATGTATTGCTGGACTCAGTTTGCTAGTATTTGATGGAGAATTTTAGCATCTGTTTTCGTAAGGAACACTGCTGTCATTTCCTTTCCTGCGATATCTTTGGTTTTGTTATCAGTGTAATCTTGACCTTGCACAGTGAGTTGAGTAGTGTTTCCTCCTTCTGTATTTCTGGAAGAGTTTGAAAAATTTGGAATTATTCTTTAAATGTTTGACAGAAATCACTAGTGAAGCCACTGAGCCTGAGCTTTTCTTTGTAGGAAGTTTTTATTTTTTAATTACTAATTTCTTTCCTTGTTCTAGGTCTAGGTCTACTCAGATTTTCTCTTTCTTCTTGAGCCAGTTTCAGTAGCTTGTATCTTTCTAGGCATTTGTTAATTTCACGTAGGTTATCTCGTTTGTTGGCATACCATTGCTCACAGTATTATATTTTTAAACCTCTTTCAGGCTGGTAGTAATGTCCTCTCTTTCATTCTGTTATTTCCATCCATTATTGAAGGTGCAGTATTGGAGTCTTCCCCCACGTGGCTGTTATTGTTGAACTGCCTATTTCTTCCTTCAGTTCTGTTGGTTTTTGCTTCATGTATTTGCATTCACACATGCAGCTGTTGTTAGGTACCTGTATCTTTATACATGTTTTTTGTGATGGATTCACTTTTTCATCATTACAAAATGTCTTTTTCTCTCTTTGGTAGCAATTTTTGTCTTAAAATCTATTTTGACTGATAGAGGATAGACAGAGCACAGCCACCGCAGCATCTTTAGGGGTGCTGTTTCCATGGTACTTCTTTCCACACTTTCATCGTTAACTTATTTGTATGTTTGCATTTAAAGTGTGTCTCTTGCACACGTACATATATATGTCTATATAACACAGTTGGATGATGTTTTGTGTGTTTTTTAGAGACAGGGTCTCACTTTGTTGCCCAGGCTAGAGTGCAGTGGTGTTGTCAACGCTCACTGCAGCCTCAAACACTGGGCTCAAGCAATTCTCCTGCCTCAGACTCCTAAGTAATTAGGAATACAGGTGCACACCACCATGCCCTGCTGATTTTTAAGTTTTTTGTAGCGATGGGGTCTCACTATGTTACCCAAGCTGGTCTAATTCCTGGCTGCAAACAATCCTCCCACCTTAGCCTCCCAAAGTGCTGAGATCTGACCAGCCACTGCACCTGGTCAAGAGATGTTTTTTAGTCCACTTTGCCGGTCTCTGCTTTTCAGTTAGCGTGTTGAGTTCATTTACATTTAGTGAAATTACTGCTCATATAGGATTGATGTCTGCCATTTGCCACTTGTTTTCTGTCATATGCTTTTTTTCCCTTCTTAGTCCTCCATTATTGCTTTCTTTTGTGTTGTTGTGTTAATTTCTACTATAGCATTTTAATTCCTTTATTTCTTTTACTGTAGGATTTTTTTTTTTTTTTTTTTTTTTTTTTTTTTTTTTTTTTTTTTTTTTTTGAGACAGAGTCTCGCTTTGTTGCCCAGGCTAGAGTGAGTGCCGTGGCGTCAGCCTAGCTCACAGCAACCTCCAACTCCTGGGCTCAAGCAATCCTTCTGCCTCAGCCTTCCCAGTAGCTGGGACTACAGGCATGCACCACCATGCCCGGCTAATTTTTTTCTATATATATTAGTTGGCCAATTAATTTATTTCTATTTATAGTAGATACAGGGTCTTGCTTTTGCTCAGGCTGGTTTCGAACTCCTGACCTCGAGCAATCTGCCCACCTCAGCCTCCCATCGTGCTAGGATTACAGGCGTGAGCCACCGTGCCCAGCCGAAGATTAATGTTTTAATAAAATTTGGGAAATTTTTGGCCCTTATTTCTGCAAATATTCTTCTCCTTTCTCTCTTTTTGCACCTTCTGGGATTTTCCTTATGGTTGATTTGCTGGGTATTTTGGTATGGTTGCTAGTGTCTCACAGGTCTCTGAAACTCTTCATTTTTCTTTCTGTTCCTCGAACTAGATGATCTCAATTGACCTGTCTTTGAATTCACTGATTCTTTCTTCTGTTAGTTCAAATATGCTGTTTGATTTGAATTCAACTCCAGAATCTGTTTGGTTTTCTTTAATAATGTCTAACTCCTTAATGATACTCTGTTTAGTGAAATATCATTCACATAATTTCCCTTAATTCTTCAGACATGGTTTCCATTAGTTTCTTGAATATATTTATAATAGCTAATATTTAAAGTATTTGCCTAATAAAGACTGGGCTTCCTCAGGGATAGTTTCTATTGACTATTTTTTAAAAATTGCTGTGTATGGGCCGTATAATTCTGTTTCTTTGCATGTCTTATACTTTGTTGAAAATTGAACATTTTAAATAATGTTTCAACTCTGGCATTCAGATTACCTCTTCCCCAGGGTTTGTTGCTATTTGTTGTTGTTGGTTCTGTGACTTTCCTGGACTGATTATGTAAATTCTGTATTCTCTATCATGTTTGATTACTGAAGTGTCTATTCACCCTAGTGGTAAGCTAATGACTGGGCAGAGATTTCCTTTAATGCTTTGAGCCAATTAGTTTTCTAGTTACTGTTGTGCATGTCTGTGTGTCAAGCTGCGTTTTCAGCAGGCAGTTTACACCTGTGCCCTAACCTTCACGTCCTGCACGAGTAGAGCCTCAAGACTGGTGAGAGCTTAGGGTCTTCTCAGGTCTCTCCTGGGCACACACACAGCCCTGCACATGGACTTCTAGATTCCCAGGGATATGGTCAGGTTTATCAGGGCTCCCATGGACACCTTACTCAATTTTTCCTTTTCAGCTTTTTGCTCAGCTTCTTGTTAGCCCCAGCTGGTAACCCTTGCCCCAGGCAGCCACAGTGCTGACCGTCCACCATGGCTGGCCCTGTAGGTCGGGCTGTTGCAGAGTGAGCTCTGAATCAGGTGCCGAGAACAGACCTTTCCAGTGAGCTGCTGGGTAAGTCAAATAGTGGCAGTTTCTGGAAATTTGGGCGAGCTGTAAATCCATTCTGCCCCCTCCTGTGGTTACCAGGCTGCTGTTCTTCACAGACACTGTAATAAGGGGGTGAGTGACCAGGCCGGGGGTAAAGAGACTGCAGTGAGAAAGAGTGAACTGGAGATAGGAATGTTCCTCTTGAACAGAGTCCTTACTTCATACGAAGCAGTTTGTCAACATTAAGTCATTTGATTTTCATAACAACCCTAAGGCTTGGTGCCATTTCACCCACTTCTACAGAAAAAGAAACAGAAGCAAAACAGGACAAATATTAGTAACGTGCTCAGGGTCCCACAGCCCGTGAGTGGTGGCGTTAGGATTTCAGCCCAGGCAGTCTGGCTCATCCTGAACCCCCACACCGAGAGCAGGGAAACTTAATGCAGAGTGATCTAGAAGCAGCGCCGAAAAGCGGGAAGGGCACCTGTCCCACCTCTAAGCCCACTGACCTCTTGGGGGTGAAGGCAGCCACTCTCCAAAGGGCGGCAAGGGAAGGCACACACTTGGGGAAACCAGATTTAAAACTGGGAAGTCTGTTTTAATTTGTAAATATGTAGGCAGGGAAACAAAATTATCTTCTTGTGCTGGCTTGTTACTTGTTGCAATGACTAACAGCTTTCAGAAACATGTTGATAGAGAAGGCACTGGTTGTAATAGTTGTATCTTTTGCTACTAAGATGACTGTTTAATTTTGATTTGATGACAGATAACATTAAGAAAGTATTCTTTGCAAAATTATCAGTTTGCTAAAGCTACATGTTTAATTTTATCAAATGTTGTTGTTAGGTATCTATCAGAACTTCTTCTCCTTTGGGTTTATTGTAGTGATTTCTGAACACAAAACATTTTCTGAAATCATTCTTGCATTTTTGGGATAAAAATACCTTGGTTATTGTATATGTTCAATATATGACTAGAATTGATTTGGTCTTAATTTAAGAATTTCCTGATCTTTGAGCGAGACTGGTCTGCTGTTTTTTTTTTTTTCTTGATACCTATTTTCTAAATTAGAATAATGTAACTTTAGTTTATCAAAGCTAAAAGGATGACTGATGCTTAAAAGCTAATTACGGCGACTAAACCTCGCTGTGAGGAGGGTTGTGGGGTGGACAGGAACCAGGTGGCTGGAGCGGTGTCTCTGCTGCGGGACTCTTTCATCCAGGGCTCAGTGCGAGTCTTTTGTAACTAGCTTTCTTCATGTGAGCCACGGAACACAGAAAATGGTTCAAGTAATTTTCTCAATTCTGTCAAGGATGGCACATAACTAGTATCATTTTAGATGTATGGAACTTGATTAGACACAGAGGATAATGTATTCATTTCCTATTGCCGCGGTGGTAAGCTACCTCTAGCTCAGCAGCTTACAGCAACACACATTTCTGGCCAGAGTCCAAAATCGTTTTCAATGAACTAAAGTCAAGGTGTCAGCAGGGCTGGTTCTTCTTGGAGGCTGATGGGAGAATCTGCTTCTTTGCCTTTCTTAGGTCTGCGCGGTTGCCTGTGCTCCTTGGCTTAGGGCCCCTTCCTACATCTCCAAAGTACATCACTCTGACCTGCAGCCAGTAACACACTGCTTTCTCACCTGTAGTCCAGCCTCTCTCTCCCTCTCATTATTATTATACTTGTGCTTACATTTAGGACTGGCCAGGATAGTCTCCCTATCATCTCCGGATCCCTACTTTTAATTTCATCTGCAAAGTCCCCTTTGCCATATAAGGTAACCTTCATTCACAGGTTCCAGGAATTAGGACCTGGATATCTTTGAGGGCCACTCTTTAGCCTACCACAGATACCTAAGGATCTTAGGGTTTCTCTTCTGAACCTTGGGTGAGAAAGGCTGTGTAGACGGTGTGCTCATCAGATCTGCAGATGGCACAAAACTGTGCCACATGACTGAATCAAGACTCAGTATGATCCTGACTGAATGACAGAACTCCACAGTGTGTAACTTTGCATCCTGTGGGGAATGCTTGCAGGAGGATTCAAGACATCAGCTAGCAATAAGAGTGTGATTGGGCTTTTACTGGAAATAGCATCTGAAGTGAAAATGAGAGGCCTGTCCTTCCAACTCCGGTTGGACACTACTGGGAGTAGATCTTGACACTGTGAGTGAGCCCGGCTGGCCTTCCGCACCGGCGTGCACACCTGGAGAGCAATCAGGACTGAGGGCGAGGCCAAGATGGTGCCCAGGACGGACACAGAGGAGAGGCAGGTACAGGTTTCTGCATAATGGGCAGCTCAGAGGTGGAGGTGCACAGTGGGGACTTCCCTGTCTGCCCTCCCCACACAGCCCTGCCAGTTAGTCATTCGGCCTGGGCTCTCGCAGCAGACAGTGGGTACTGGATTACATCATTTACAGTTCCTGTCAAACCTTGAGACTCCAATCAACTACTTCAAATTTTAGTTGAGGAAACCGAGGCTCAGAGAGAGGTCAGTTGCACGGATTTATAAAGTTAAGAGCAGAGTCAAATTTTAAATCTGGTCATCTTCAGATATTAATACTCACTGATAACTCAGTTTTTTGAACCACATGCAAGGAAATAAATTCACAGGTAACATTTAATACTTATTTTTTAATACCCAAACCATACATTTTCAAGGCTCTGAAAATCTTTTTCAACAGAGCTGCTATTGAACCTGAAAGGCCTGTCAGAGGATGAAATTCAAGGAATCAGAAACAGCAAATCAGTCCAAATTTCATGTGAAACAATTTTCATAAATTCAAAATCCTAGATACTAAGTTACCTTTAAAGAACATATTTTCTTATTGATTCACAGTTGATTTGGCTGAGGACCTATGTTTCTATGGCATTTAAATCTTGAAAATTGTTAATGAACGTAAGATCCCAGGGAGCTAACGCTGCATTTCACAATCTCTGAGCACTGATCAATGTTCTTCTTGATCCTGTAGAATTTCTCCACGTATTCAGAACGTCCTAAAAGCTCCACAAAATCTTCATCATGAGTGATCACCAGAAGCTGGAAGTTACACTGCTGTGAGCGACTTTTTATTATCCTGAAACAGTATATTTAGAACATTTTATTACTAAAGAACATAACCCTTTCTTTTATTTGCAAAAACACTGAGAACCTTGTTAGACACATGAACTTATGTTGTGACAACCAGGCTTTTCCTGTGTCAGTGGTGGGGGAGGGGTGGGGTGGCCCCAGGCCAGCCACATAGAAGGCCCCTCTCTAGACAGTGTGGTTACAGGGCCTCATTCCTCACCTAGGTCTGGCTCAGGGACTGCTAAGAATACAAGAACCAGTTTCTTTTAGATCAGAAATTCTTACTAAAGCAAGCAGTAGAGGTTTCCTTAAACTGCTCAAGGTTAGGAGTCTAACATTCCTTTGCCTGAATTTTCCTGACCTGTTACCAGTTTTCTCTTGAAGAAAATTTTAGAATTAAGACCAACCACAGGTAAGGGGAATAACACTGCCTTCTTAAGAGCTGGGTCTACTTAGAATTCTGCCACCACCACTCACTAGATGCATCACTACTTGTGACACTCCGGGGGCCCAAGTGGGTGTACTGGAAACATTTTTGCTCATTATTTATATGGTGAGGTAACCAGCTATGAAACTGAGACCTGAAAGACTTTTTCTTTTAACTACCCCCTTATTTACCCCTTTCCTAGAGCTGGATGCACTTGACATGTCAAAAGCACTAGCCCTTGCCTGCTGTTCCAAGAGGATGACTGAGAGGCAGCTGGAGAAAGGAGGCCCAGTGCCGCTCACTCCTCCTGCCTCAGACAAAGTGCCCTTCCTCTGTTAGCATAGTCCTTCAGCTTGGAGTCACAGGTGAATGTGGTAAAAAGGTGTGTGCAATGTTATCCTCTCTGGATTCTACTTAATCACTAACATGCTTTTAAGTGAGTGCTCTGTCATTCTCAGCAGGGCACGCCGACTCCTGTGCACGACATGTGGTTCCCCTCACGGGTTTACAGGAAAACCAGACCCAGGCAGGAACCCCACAGTGACTGTCCCTGTGAACACTCGGGTGTGTCTGGGGCTGCTGGTCACCTGGTTCCTTTTCAGGGCTCTGAAGAATCACCAGCAAAAGGTAAAGCCCAGGGCCTGGCACCAACCAGCTTGTCCAAGGACACAGCTAGAGAGTGCATCACCACATAATTCTCAAAAACTAGCACGACCTACCCTCACCCATGTGACACTTACTCAACCAGAGCATGGGCAAGAGATTCGATGTTTTCTCGGTCAAGGTTTGTTGTTGGCTCGTCCAAGGCGAGGATGCCACAGTTGAGGCAGAATGTCTCGGCCAGGGCCAGGCGGATGATGAGTGAGGCCAATACCTGGAAAAAGGCCTCAGTGAGATGCGGGCAGGTCAGAGACCTGGCCCGATCTCTTTAGAAGGGAAAGGTGGGGACATGGCCCAGGGGTCACGTGTTTGGTAAATCACTGCTCCGGGAGAGCCTAGTGCCCCTCACACCCGTCCAGAAGGTGAACTATTGGGTGCGTTTTCTCAGCTCACCATTTCCAATGAAATAAAAAGCTCAAAACCTCACTGATTCTCACACACACAAATTCACATCAGCTGTAAAAAACTTGAAATCACAGGCTTGAAACAGATTACTCTTCATCTGAGTAAAGGTATAAAGATTAATAACCTTAATTCTTCACCTGGCTATTTTATTTTCCTGATAAGGAAATGAGATTTGTTAGGTTTCGACACATTTTTCCAGAGCCTTACATACACTTTCTCCCTTAGAGTCATCTTAAATCTCCCCAAGTTTGTGTGTATAATTTCAAGGGGAGGAGGGAGAATAAAAAACATCATGGGTCAAAGACTCAGGGGTCTAGAAGTGTGGCTTTGAGCTTACCTGTGGGAGATCCAAGTCACTGGAACTCTTAGGCACTTTCATAGTTACTAGAAATCTAACACTAAAAACCCTTAGAACCAACTGAAGCCATGTGAGGGGACAAGGGACACAGAATTAAGAGTGGAAGACTATTCTGTGAAGCAGAAACTGTGTGAGCTATAAATCCCCGGTCCCTGAATTTGTGAGTGGGAGGGCATCAGAGAGCGACTTGTTGTTAGAACAGTTTACACCTTCTCATGATGCCCGGGACAGGCGAGCCAGAGCGACAGTGTGGCCCTCTGAGGGACATGTACTTCCTTCCTGCGTTTGCATCCCTCTGCCATCAAGGCCCACGCACAGGCTGGCTTCTGGGGACTCAACACACGCTGGGGTTGGGCAGGGTAGAGGCTCACCTCCACCAAACCATTCATTTGTCTTATTTATTTGTTCCACACCAAGGAAACAATTACTGCTAATTTTCATAACTTAGATTACCTATAGGAAATCTACTTTTGCTTAGAAAGTATTTTTAATCGAAAGAGGTCATGTTCCAATCTTTGTATTTTCTCATTTATAACTCCCGCTAAAACCCACCAAAGTAGGGATACTGATTATACATGACAAGTTTGTCACTTCTGTAGACTATGATGTAGATAGTAATCTGCAGAGCCTTAAAATTGGTATCAGCTGTCTAAGCTGACATGTGCATACAGGCATGGTGTGTGTTTAAGCAAAAATTGAAAACTATGAAAACAGATAATGTGGGTGTCCATTTTTAAGATTTTATAGGTTATTAACCCAGGGACCCAGAAGTGTTATCAAATGTGATCATCTGCTTTAGTCTGAAAAGAGGAAGCTCAGGAATCTGTCATCTTTGGTACAGGCCTGTGCACTTGCTGCTCAGAGATGCAGGTCCTGTTTTCCTGACTCTAACACTTCACTGCTCTTTCTGATCGTGTTCCATGCTCCACACCCAACATAGGCCATCATCCCACAGCCTCACCTGGAGCCAGCCGGCCTGCCCCAGCAGCGAATCCTTGTGGGTGTGGTGACAGGACAGAGGCACTGTGGGTAGCGAGGCCATCAACTCCAGCAGACCCTTCCCTCAGATGGGCCGCAGTCCCCTGAGGGCCACTTTCTCAATGAGAGTCTATTAGACTGTTTCACCTGGCTCAACCTGGGACTGAGCTTCTAATGCCATTATGTCACTGATACTGAAATATACCCCCACCCCATTTTGACTTCTCTGAAATACAGAATGCATCTTATGGTTATAAATTGCATTCTTTCATTCCTGGTGGCACATAAAATAGCGGTGTTTTATAATTGATACCGTGACCTTATTCTACATTTAGCATATGCTGTGAGAATGCTCCAGGCCCTTCTCTTAACCACTTCGGTACCAGCGTCGACTGTAGTCGACAGCCACAGATGAACGCGCACGTCGACTTTAGCAGACAGCCGTGATATATGACTTTTCTAATTTTTCATTTATCAAAATAAAATTGTGAACATTTAAAAATAACGTAATGAAAACATATATGTATATGTTACCTATTCTGATTTTTTTTTTTTTTTTTTGAGACAGAGTCTCGCTTTGTTGCCCAGGCTAGAGTGAGTGCCGTGGCGTCAGCCTAGCTCACAGCAACCTCAAACTCCTGGGCTCGAGTGATCCTTCTGCCTCAGCCTCCCGGGTAGCTGGGACTACAGGCATGCGCCACCATGCCCGGCTAATTTTTATATATATATATCAGTTGGCCAATTAATTTCTTTCTATTTATAGTAGAGACGGGGTCTCGCTCTTGCTCAGGCTGGTTTTGAACTCCTGACCTTGAGCAATCCGCCCGCCTCGGCCTCCCAAGAGCTAGGATTACAGGCGTGAGCCACAGCGCTCGGCCTACCTATTCTGATTTACATGACAAGTAAAGCTGCCTATAAAGTAAAACAAGCTTTCAGTGCTTTGAAGCTTTCCTCATCACAGAAGAGCAAGACGGAGCTGTTGTCAACGCACAGCACACGCTACCGTGCGGACTGTGAGTGCCGGCTGAGGCAAGGGTTTCATGGCCGGTGAGCGCCGTACCGAAGTGGTTAAAAGCCCACTGTGTTGCAGGAAAGGGTGGCTGGCATTAGGAGAGTGTCACGATGGCAGCTGAGCCTAAGTCATTTCACCTGGCAACAGGATGCTTCCACCCTTCAAGGGTAGGGAGGGGATACAAGGAAGGGCAGCCTGGGGTGCCCACCATACTGCTGGTCTCCCTCTCTCAGCTCTGTGTGAGGGCTCCCTGGCCTCTGGAGATACTCACCTTCTGCCCAGCGCTGCACCGTCCCCGCATGTCCAAGGCCGTGTCTCCCTTCAGCATCACCACTCGGTAGTTGTAATTCCTCCTCTTATCAGAAGCTGATACATTTTCATCGGCATCAGACCGAATCTCTATGTATTCAATATCTGACACAGAAAAAGAATATTTCAGAGGAACCTATACTCTGCAGCCTTTTGTCATTTACGAACACTGTCGAGTGAGCCTAGAGACGGTGCGTGAGGCTGACATGACCAGGGGAACCGTGGCTGGTCTGGAACCTGCCTCTCCAGCTGGGGAGCATCGGGAGCCTGCTGGTCTGGCCAGAAGCCACCCAGATGCCCCAACCCTCAGCCTCAACTCTGTCTTAGTTCCTCTATTAAGAGTTTCCTCCATATGGTTTTCTTCTTATCACATTTCGGTTTATCCCTATCTGCATTTCAACAGAACCTATTAAGTCATCAGCTAAACACAATGTCTACTGCAGCCAAATATGTAAGTCCTGTCAAGCTTTGGAATAGAAAATTTTACATTTTCTTCTCGCTACAAGATGTTAAGATAAGAATTCTTAGAAAATCTCAAAGATGCTCAGAAAGGGGTACAGGGAGGTAACACCGGCATGACGACAGGGTCTGGAAAGGGCATTTGGGACACACCAGGTCGATTACCTTGTCCACGGTAGGTGCTCCGCCAAAGGTCACGAATAATTTTATTGATTTCTTCCATTTTCATACTGTGAAATTTCATTATTGCTCTGGAAAAGAAAACCATTGGCACTTTATATATACATGAATGGACGCAGGCAGCTGGAGGGTGCGAGCGCACAGTTAGCCAAGGGGCCCTCGGTCTGTAGGGAAGTGACTCTCTGGGACTGCCACCTTGTCCCTTTTCTGTTGCTATTATGGTTTTACCAAAAGCCAGCCTTTCATGCTGCTTTTATTCCCCACATATGTGAGATTTTCACCAACAGTGAGCTTTGGTTCAGAGAGGGTGATCTAGAGGTGAGGGCTGAACTGAAATTTTACTTTGCCTTCCTGGTCACGGATTCCAAACACTTGCATTAACTTCCACTTGGTCCTGGCATGCCCCTGCCCCCAGCTGTCTTTTAAAGTAGTATTTTCTTAACACTAAAAAGAAGAAATGTTTGTAAAAACAAAAGTAGCCTATCAAAATCTAACATGTTTCTACTACAGTCACCTTTCACCAAAAAGTTCTTAGGTTCGTTGGAAGCGAGTTTGTGAACTAATAAATGTTGCGCCAGAGATAAAAAGACAAACATCACTGCCACCACCAAACAAAGGATGTGAGGTGACTTAACTTCCATTTGCAAGCCTCTTATCTGATATATACAAAAAAAGAAACTGAACGTAATGCTACTGCACTGCCTCTGTAGAATCATTTCATGATCTTTGGGTTCACCAGCAAAGGAGAAAGAAATGACTCAACATAAATACATTTTAAATATCAGATGAATGATTGTGAAGTAGTGAAGACTGGAAAAAACCATATTCTGCTAGCTGATGAGAATGCAACAAGTCTCCATTTTCTACTTTATACATGTATCTCAGCCTAACATTTTATGCTCCTTTTAAAAAGAGACAAGAACATCTAAGTATTTCATTAAAAAAAAAACCCTGAAAAAAACAAACCAAACCTCACAGAATGTTATTGGGGCCAATCATGTAAAGACTGCTTTTCCATAGCTTTATATATTATGATCCTGATTTTTCAATGACTTTTTAGAAAAGTTATTTTCCATTTAAGTTAAAAACCTTCAATAAGTAACACAAACAAGCCCAATGTGGAGAATAAGCTCCAGGTAGGACAGAGGTGTCCAAGGTGTGTACAGTCTCTATCTTGGTTCCTGGTACAGGCGGTGGCATATCCTGGCCTGTGGGAAGGTCTGCTGAGACACAACAATGCCAAGTAATCTCATTTAATCCTTCTAACAATACTGGGAGTTAGATTTTGTTATCTCCGTTCACCATTAACAAAACAGATCGGATGAAATTAGTAATGATCAAGACTGGAGAAAAGTGGCTAGGACATTAACTTGAATATGACTGTTAAAACTAGAACGCAGCCAAAATTCCATCTGTTACAGCAAATCTTCAAGGTACACCTAGTATATGAAGTATTACGTAGCACGGAGAAGCATAAAAAGATAAAAAATAAGTACAGGCTATTTTGCTTATGAATATAAACATTCTAGATAAAAACAAATTTAGTAAGAATTATCAAACAAATTATCAAACAAATTATCAAATAGTGCTTATCCCAAGAAAGAATAGCAAAACAGAAAAAAAAGATAATTTATTGCATTAATGGATTAAAAGAAAAAAAATGATTATCTCAATAGACATCACAAAAGCATTTGATAAAAAATACTGAATTTTGATAAAAATCTTCAGTAAGTGAAAAAGAGAATTTTTTTCTTTTATTTTGAGATAGAGTCTTGCTCTGCTGCCTGGGCTGCAGTGTAATGGTGTGACCATTACTCACTGTGACCTTAAACTCCTGGGCACAAGCCATCCTTCTGCCTCAGCCTCACCAAAATCACGTGCCACCACACCTGGTTAATTTTTTTTTTTGAGACAGAGTTTCGCTTTGTTGTTGCCCAGGCTAGAGTGAGTGCCGTGGCGTCAGCCTAGCTCACAGCAACCTCCAACTTCTGGGCTCAAGCAATCCTGCTGCCTCAGCCTCCTGAGTAGCTGCGGCTACAGGCATGCGCCACCATGCCCGGCTAATTTTATATATATATATTAGTTGGCCAATTAATTTTCTATTTATAGTAGAGACGGGGTCTCACTCTTGCTCAGGCTGGTTTCTAACTCCTGACCTGGAGCAATCCTCCCGCCTCGGCCTCCCAGAGTGCTAGGATTACAGGCGCGAGCCACCGTGCCTGGCCTCACACCTGGTTAATTTTTAAAAATTTTTTTGTAGAGACAAGGTCTCACTATGTTGACCATGCTGGTATCAAACTCCTGGCCTCAACAATCCTCCTGCCTTGGCCTCTTAAAAGTCCTGGGATTACAGGTGTGGGCCTCTGTGCCTGCCCTAGAAATTTTCTTAATCTGACAAAATGGCTCTCTCCGACAGCCACAGCAAGCATCAAATTTAATTTAAAATATATAAAAGTGTTACTCCTAAAGCTAAGAACAAAAGAAAGATGCCTCCTACTATGGTTACTCTAAAATAATGTCCTGGAAACCCCTAATTCAGTAGGGCAATAAAAAGAAATGAAGAATAAATGAAAAAAGAAAAATTCACCATTGATTTTGTACAAAAAATATAATTGTACACTTAGAAAATAACCTGAAAAATTAAAACTACTAAGGTGGTCAGAAATAAATATATAAAAAATATTTTATTGTCTAACAGCCAATTCCAATAAGAAAGATAGTAGAAAAAAAGGATCCTATTCACAGTGGCAATAAAAACTATAAAATGTCTAGGAAGAAATCTAACAAAAAGGTACAGGTTCTAGAGGAAAAAGCTACAAAACTTTATAAAGGAAGAAAAAGAAATGATTAAATAGACACATTCTAAAGGGTCCAAAATGGTAGATTCGCTATTCCTAAAATGTCTATTCTCCCCACATAATCCATAAATCCAAATAAAAATCTCAATAAGATTTACAAAAATTTTTAAATTTCATATAGAAGAGATAATGCAAAATAATACAATCCTGGTACTGGGAAAGGAATAAATAAAAAAAAGTTGGTACAACAGAGAAAAATCCAGAAATAAACCTAAATACATACAGAACATTAATTTATGACATTTCAAATGAACTGGAAAAGTTTCAATAGAGGTGAAAAGGAGAAAAAAATTAAAATGGCATCACTATCCTTTATCAAACCCCAAAATAAAATCTAAATAAATGAAAGGATTAAAAGTTAAAATAAAACTGTCAGAAGAAAACATTTTTATAGTTGTAAAATTGGGAAGGCCTTTCTAATTAAGGCACAGAGTTGAGAAGCCATAAATAAAAAGACTAAAGATTTGCCTACTTAAAAATTAAAAGTCACAAATGATACTATAAAGAAAGTTAAAGGACAAGTGATAAACTATGAATAGGTACTTGCAATGTATGTGAAAGGATTAATATCTAGAATCTATAAAAAAAAAAGTAATACAAATCAAGAAAAAGACAATCTAGTAGAAAAATCAGCAAAAAGATATGAATAGGCAATTCTCACAGAAGAGATACAAATAACCAACATATGGAAAGACACTGAACCTCACTAGTAAACAGGGAAATGGCAAAGTGAGAGCATTTTTGTGCAACAGATAGGCAAAACTTAAAATGGTCAATAACAAAATGCAGACATGGAAATGGGCAGTTTCATATGCTATTGGTGGAAACATAAATTTTATACATGTTTTTGGGAGGCAACATGGCACTAACAAGTTAAAAATGTACACAACCTCTGACCTCGTAACTCCATTTCTAAGAAGCTATCTTCTGGATATATCTGCACTCGTGTGCAAAGACATGCGTTGCAGCTTTATCTGTGGAAGCATTTAAAAGCTTCCTAACATATGCATGAGTGGGTAGATGAAGGAGATATAGCATCCATTTTGTAGAATATTATGCAGCCATTAAAAATAATGAGGTGCTTACATATATGAACACAAAGAGATTTGCATCACATTAAGTGGAAAAAAACCTAGAAAAATACCTACCTGTGATACCGTTCACATAAAAACAAACCTATATTTGTGTACATTACATGTAATGGTATAGTGAGGGAAATGGAAATACATCATCAATGTAATAATTCTTAAGTGCTAAATAAAAGACATTTTCATGGAACTAAACCTAAGTCTATCCTGAAGTTTGTTCTGTGATTTGCATAGTCATGGAGTATGGGAAGCCCAAACATCTATAAAAGGCTGAATGCGATTAGTTATGTAAAAGGTACAAAATATTTAGATCTCATCTGTTTGGGAAAGGCTTCATCAAGGTAACATTCCAGGAAGGAGAAATAACACAGGGAAATATAGGGTGTCATAAAGGAATACAATGGTCCCATCTGGTTAGAACATAGTTTAATAAGAGATGAAATGGGGGTTGGGCACAGTGGCTGACGCCTGTAATCCTAGCACTTTGGGAGGCTATGGTGGAAGGATTGCTTGAGGCCAGGAGTTCAAGACCAGCCTGAGCAACATAGCAAGACTTGTCTCTACAAAAAAGAAAAATTAACAAGCTGTGACAGAACATGAACAGGGTCATTTGTGCCAGTGAAACATATTTCCTGCTTGAAAGGAGGTATCATGAGGCCAGAATGACAAAAGACATGTGCCAGTGAAACTCTTCTGATACTCTAATGGTAGACACATGTCATTAAACATTGGTCAAAACCCGCAGAATGGACAACACCAAGAGTGAACTCTAATGCAAAGCTATGGGCTTTGGAGTGAGATGATTACGCCCATGAAGGTTCATTTATTTTAACAAATGTGTTACTCTGCTAAAGGATGCTGACGGTGGGGAGGCTGTGTGTGTGGGGGGGCAGGGGGTACATGGGAACTCCATGTATTTTCTACTCAATTTTACTATGAATCTAAAACTGCTCTAAAAATTAAACTATTTAAAAAAAAGTCCATGTGCCAGTGTAGTGTTCCTTTCCTTCCTCTTCTTCACCTGGACACCTCCTTTAGATGCCAGGGTGACGGAACTGTCCTTTAGCACCTCTGCACCATGGCTTCTACCCAGCAATCAGATGACTTTGCTTTTGGTCCAAAGCTATCCAACTGCCTCCCACACTTGGCCTTTAATAAAAAGCTTTTGAAAGCCTCTGAATTACCTTCTTCCTGAGCATACACAGATTCTAGCTTGATGTCACAAATGTAACAGCATCCAAACATGAGTGCAGGGTTCTTGGTTCTCTGAGGGCCATTTTTTCTAACCTTCTCAGTACTTAGTCACTAGCACAGAACTGAATGCCTAAAATACTCATTGGAGAGCAGGTGTCTAAGGCTGTGGTCCTGAACCCCCAGGCTGCAGGGCCAGCATCAGTCTGGAGCCAGGCTGATGTTAGGGGCCAGGCTGAAGAGCTCCACCACCCTGCCCCCACTATCGGTGGAAAAAGAAAAATTAAAGGGCGGGGGCGGCGAATAAAGGTACAGGGGGCGGCCACACAGCAGAAGGTAAGCAGTGGGAGAGGGAGCGAAGCTTCATCTATATCTACAGCCACTGCCCATCACTACCTGAGCTCCACCTCCCACCCCCCCCCAATGGAAAAAGTGTCTTCCATGAATCCGGTCCCTAATGCCAACAAGGCATTCTGTGTTTTTTTAAAAAAATCATACTTCCTAGTTCAGAAGTATGATAAAAACTATTGTTAATGAAAATTAAGCTGGAAAATGCAATAAAGATAATATACACAAAAGACATTTTCTAACACTGTATTATCCTCACTCTTACATTTAAAATTGTACTA
This sequence comes from Microcebus murinus, assembly GCF_040939455.1. Classification (NCBI taxonomy): domain Eukaryota; kingdom Metazoa; phylum Chordata; class Mammalia; order Primates; family Cheirogaleidae; genus Microcebus; species Microcebus murinus. The sequence goes on along the minus strand of NC_134124.1, from coordinate 2,285,561 downwards.
AACTTTGAGATAGCTGAAAAATTGGGTATGACCATTGTTATCCACTATTACATTGGCTACTCTTCCCAATTGCCCTGGTATAATACCACTATGGGAACTTCTTACCTCCTTTCCCTACATTTGGGTTAGCAGAAGCCCTTTTGCATAAGGAAAATTGTGTATTCCACTGAGTATCATTTTCCAAAGTAACAGTGACTTTTAGTATGTAGCAAAACTCAAAATCCCTAATTTGCCAAACTTAACTTGGCAAGAAGTGACCTCTTTTTCTAGATAAAATCCTTAAAACTATTAAACAAATTTCCTAAAATCTTTAAACCTATCAAACTAATTTTCTTTAGCCAGACTCCCAAACGTCAGCTTTTAAAATTCAGGCAATGGTTCAACCACTATGGCAAGATAAACCTTTGGTTAAAAAACCTGCAGTAGGTAGAAAGTGCCACTGGCTGCATTTTGGTTTTGTGATCTACTGTCTTGATGACACAGGAACTACTGATGTGAAATCTTACTGTGTCCGTGGCAGGATGAGGAGGGGGCTATGAGATGAGCCCTCATCCAAAGCTCCCCGTGAACGCAGGGACCCCGCTCTGAGCTGCCTCGAATGCGAAACCATAGCTGCCTGTTTCCACCGAGTCTCAGAAGTATGACCTAATATGTAACATTTCACGTCTGGGAAAAAATGAGAGTAGAACATTTTGGGCATAGAACATTATACCTTGAGTGACATATTCCAAAATAAATTAATGTAAATTGATGTATTCTACCAGTACGGAGTAATATATTGTAAATGATGGATGTTTTCCCCTTTTCATCTAGTCTGTCTCTGACCACTGCCAATGCTCATACTTAGTGATGTTTTTAGATGATTACTAACAACAGATGGTAATCAGCTTTTCTTGAAAATACACTAATTTCCTGTGTTACCTTAAATAGACAGCTGAATGTAACAATTACACTGACTGCATGCTTTATTCTAAGAGGTGAAACAATGAGGGAAATTTTGGACCTTACTTTTTTCTGGGTGAGAAGGCAAATTAAGGGCTCATAGTATACACCTGGAAAAGGCTACTGTTTGCAAGTATAAGCCCACAGAGACCCAATTTGGGGAAATTTGTACCACTTCTTTTCTTCTCATTAAGAAGAATCCATCTGATTACCAAGTAACAGAACTCAGTAAACAGCCTGGCTCTGTTCCTTGAGCGAGTCTAAATTGCTGGAAAGCACCCCGTACCTCCCAGCCCCACCCAGCCCTGGCTGGCTCCACCAAGCCCCCACCCTGCTCAGGGTGGTGCGACTTCTCTGCTGAAATGCTCTTCCTTCCTTATCCATGGCCCAGGCCAAATAAAGACTGTGGAGCCACGGTCTCACCTATCAGACTGCCACCAGTTTGGAAGAGGGACAGGGGGTAATTATACTGCTTTCCCAGAGCCTGACAAGAGAGGGACAAAGTAGGGATCACTGAATGAACATGCACCTTATTGTGGGAATTTCTCTTGTTCCTATTGTCACCGGCTCCCAGGGTATGCAGAGAGCTGGAAGGCTCCTAGTGTTGTTTTCAGTTAATACACATGAAACCCCAGGTCTGCAAGTCAAGGTGCTATACGAGGAAGAGCTGACCTTGCAGCAGAATACTTGCAAGTAAAACTTAAAAGCAACCTACCTACCTAACTGGGCCCTTCAGTCCCCTCTAGCTATTACCCCATTTCTTTGTCCTCCTTCACAGCAGAAGTTTTTGTAAGAATTGTCTACACTCACTGTCTTCATTTCTGACCACCTATTCTCTCCTCACTCAACTTCAAGCAGGTGTCAGTTCCAAGTGTGCCACTAACTGCTCCTCAAAGTCATTAAAAACCTCTATTTCGTCAAATTCAAGGATCACTTCTTAGTCCTCATTTTATTTGACCTCCCAGTAGCATTAGATTCTTGATTTCTCACCTCATCAGCCGCTGTTTGCTGGATTTGTAAACGGATTGAGTACTGGACCCTTCCCTTCTCTATCTACAGTCATTCAGCATGTGATCCATGGTTGTAAATGCCATGTATATGCTGATGACTCCCACATTTATACTTCTCCCCTGAACTCTAGACTCTAGATTATACATCCAACTGCCTGCTCGACATCTCTACTTACAAGTCTACAGGGACTTCAAACTTAAAGTGCCTAAAACAGAACTATTGATGTTCCCACCCCAATCCTGCCCCCTGCCCATTTCAAGTAATGGAAACTTCTTCTCCCAATATCCTGTTGCTCACGTCAAAATATGTACAAGTAATCTTTGATTCTTTTCTTTCCTTTTCCTCCTTACACTCAATTCAGAAGCAAAGTCTGTCAACTTTATCTCCAGGACAAATCCCAAGACCATCCACTTCTCTCCATTTCCACTGCTGCCAGCCTTGTCCACTTCACCACCATCTCCTGGGTTGCTACAATAGCCCCCTCACTGGACTCCTTGTCTCCACTCCTGCCCATTACAATCCATTCTCCACACAGCAGCCAGTGCAATTTCTTCAAACTGTAACTCAGATTATATTACTTCTCCGCTGCAAAACCTCCACGGACTGCTCAATGCAGTTAGAACAAAAGCAAACTGTCTACCAAGGCTATAAGGCATGACACATTCTGGGAACCATCTACCTCTGTGTTCCAGCCACGCGTGCCTTCTACCTGTTCCCTGAACACTCCTATTCATGCTGGTCTTGGGGCTGCTGCATGAACTATTCCCAGCCAAGGGCCTGTACCCTTGCTTTTTGCATATCTTGCTCTCTGTCACCAATCAGATGTTAGCCTAAATGTCTCATGCTCAGGAAAAGTCCTGCCTTCAGTCACTCTCACACTGTTAATTTTCATTGTAGTACCTACCATTACTTGCTCTTTTAATTTATTTATTAATTTTCTCTTTCTTCATCTTTGTATGCTTACTATCTAGAACAGTATCAAGCACATAAGCACTCAAATCTTCAGTGAAGAAAATCCTAATATATCTGATATATTGTGTATGTATATATATATACACACACACACACACACATGACCTTTAAAAACTTTTAGTTTTTTTAAAGGTTAAAAAGAGGGCCACTATGGTAGCAGCATGTCACAGTGGGAAAAGAAAGGACTTTTGGTTCTGAGACCTATAATAATTTTATCTCTATCATTTTACCTGGGCAATTGTGGGCAGGCTGCTTAATCTCTAATATAAATATTTGCCCTTTACAACAGTGGCCCCAGTCTTTTTTGGCACCAAGGACCAGTTTCATGGAAGACAAGTTTTCCACGCAAAGGGGGCGTGGGGAGGGAGAGCTGAGCAGGGGAGGTGGTACCTGCTGTGCAGCCCCTTCCTAGGTTTCATGGAAGACAGTATTTCCACAGACAGGGTTAGGGGAAGAGGCGGAGCTCAGTGAGGGGTGGAGCTCTATGGCTGGTTCCTAACAGGCCACAGACCAGCAGTGGTCCACAGCATGGGGGTTGGGGACACAGCTTTCCAGGGTTAGATCAAGAATTAAATTAGATTATGGCTATCTCATAGTAAGTATTCAATTAACATTAGTGTCTCCTCTGCATAGTCCCAAGCTTGGGAAATTTAATCTCTAAATTTAAATAGGAACAACAGAAGCTTACATTTTCTTAATAAAGTTAGTTCTCACTTGGAAACCGGAGTTCTCTTGTCCCCTGAGCAGGGTGGTCTGAACACCACTGCTGAGGCCGGTCTGCAGAATGTGCTTTATCTGACTATCCTCTATCTGAATCCTTGCAAGAGAAGAGACTTTCTCTGTGTAGCTCTCTTAGTGTTGAGAAGGATATTTTCCATTCCAGAAAAAACAACAATAAATAAAATCTAAGGTAACTGATGATTCTCCTGCCATAAACAAGTGGAACTGCTAGCCAGGAGCAGTGGCTCACGCCTGTAATCCTAAACACTCTGGGAGACCGAGGTGATCACTCAAGGTCAGGAATTTGACCAACTCAAGCAAGAGCGAGACCCCATCTCTACTAAAAATGGAAAGAAATTAATTGGCCAACTAAAAATACATAGAAAAAAATAGCTGGGAATGGTGGTGCGTGCCTGTAGTCCCAGCTACTCGGGAGGCTGAGGCAGGAGGATTGCTTGAGCCCAGGAGTTGGAGGTTGCTGTGAGCTAGGCTGACACCACAGCACTCTAGCTAGCCCTGGCAACAGAGTGAGACTCTGTCTCCAAAAACAAACCAAAAAAACACAACAAAACTAGAATTGCTAGATAGATTTATAACAAAAAATTCTTTTAAAATCATAGTTGAGCTCACAAGAAAGAAAGAAATTTCTACATGGTAGAAACAACTGAAAAGAAACGAACTGAAAATCAGAATGGTCAGTGTGTAATCTGATGCAGAAATTGAATTTGGGGTTATTATTTTCATAATCTAGGGATTAGATCTTATTACTGAGGACAGAAGATGAGGGAGAGGACTCAAGTGAGGCAGAGGATTAAAAGTGACTCCCAACATAAAAGCTGGGACTCTTACAGAACTGTATCATCAATCCTCAATGAAAGAGTAGAAAATTAGTAAGTTGAACATTCAAAGTCCAGGGCAAATATCTTAGATGAGTTTGCGATTCAATATTACACTACTGATGTAATTCAGAAACCTACCAACTGAGAAATTAATAAAAACCTTAGACCCTGGTTATCTCTAGAAATCCTAGCTGATATAAAACCAAAATTGTTGAGTGGAGGCACTGTCACACAAAAAGGTCATAAGAAAAGTCTCAAAAAAATAAAAACAAAAAATAATAACAACAAAAAAGCCCAACCAAACAAAACAAACCAGCACTACTAAAGATATGCTCATAATATTATTAAAACACATAAGCTGGGCATGGTGGCATAAGCCTATAGTTCCAGCTACTCTGGTGACTGAAGCAGGAGGATCACTTGAGCCCAGGAGTTAGAGGCTAGCCTGGGAAACATAGCAAGACTCCATCTCTAAAAAAAAAAAAAAAAAAAAAAAACACAACAGCAAAAACAGACTCTCCAAAATGTGCAAAATGTGAAATAGGAAATAATTTGACAGAGAATATAAAATGTGTACATTTCAAGTGAGTAAAGATATACAAGAAAGCATGAACACACTAAGAAAAAAATACATGATAAAAAAAGAATAGAAATGTTTTATTTATTTATTTTTTATTTCTTGGCCCCACAAAAGCAGCAAGGAAAAGAATAGAAATTTTTGACAAAGAACAAAATAGAACTACAGAAATAAAAAACAAAGTAGAAAAAACAAATGACAACTCAATAGGCAGTTATCAGCAGAAGCTGAAGAATTTATGAACTTGAAGACATTTATGAGGTTACCCAGTGCCTAGTATATGCATGAGAGGTTAAGCAACGTAGAGGAAAGAATGAGGCGGTTTATAGCTCATGAGAAATGAAGAAGGGGAGAAGAGTGAGAAATGAGGAAAGAATAGTATTTGAAGAAATAATGCGTGAGAATTTTCTAAAATCAATGAAAGATACCATCCTTAGATCAATAAGCACAATTCTTAAGCAGAAAAAATAAAGCTAAGATTAGACACACTATGATAAAAATGCAGAACACTTAAGACAAAGGGAAAATCCTAAAGGAACCAGGCAATTACTTCTAAAGGAGTAATTAGAATGATTTCTCAATAGCAATCATAGAGGCCAGAAAAGATGGAATATTTTCAAAGTGCCAAAAGAACAAAACTGTCAATCTAGAACTCAATGCTCAGCTAAACTATCTAACTGAGGGCAAAGACTTTTCAAGGACTGATAGAGTGCATATCACTAAATAGTTCTTTACTGAAAAAACAATAAAAGGATGTATTTCAAAAAGGATGCTGACATTTAAAAAGAAAGGAGACGTGAAGAATGAACAAACTGGCAAACATGTTTATGAAACACCACAACAATTACTACTAATTTGGAATGATATAAAAAAAAACAAGGTAAAACTAAAATACTAGACAATAGAAACACTGCAGATGGGAAAAGAAAATAAGTTTTCAGGAAGAAGATAAAGCAATCCACATTAAAACTATGGTTTTTAAACTCTCGATATGCATCAGCATCACCTGGAATGCTTGTTGAAAACAGACTGTTGGGCCTTACCCTCAAATTTCTGATCAAAGAGGTCTGGAAGTGGAGGCTAAGAATTTGCATTTCTAACAAGTTCCAAGGTGATCCTGATAATGCTCCTCCAGGATCACTTTGAGAATTAATGTACTGATTTTAAGTCAAATAAGTACGTTAAAAATTTAAAGGTAAGCACCCAAATGACTAAAGCAGTAGAATACAGCTGACCCTTGAATAACACAGGTTTGAACTGCATGGGTCTGTGTGTTATGTACATTTTCTTCTGCCTCTCCTATCTCTGAGATAGCAAGAACAACCATCCTCTTCCTCCTCCGCCTACTCAATGTAAACGTGAAGACTTTTATGATGATTCATTTCCACTTAATGAATAAATATATTTTCTCTTCCATATGATTTTCTTAATAACATTTTCTTTTCTCTAGTTTACTTTATTGTAAGAATACACTATATAATATATATAAATATAAAATATGAGTTAATGAACTGTTTCTGTTATCTGTATGGCTTCTGGTCAATAGCAGTCTATTTATTAGTAATTAAGTTTCTGGGGAGTCAAAAGTTATATGAGGATTTTCAACTGTGTGGGGGTTGCAGGGGGTCAGCACCCCTAAACCCTGTTTTGTTCAAGGGTCAACTGTGTATCATTTACAAGCCAAAGAAGGGAAAAAGGAGGAATAAAGAAAAATAAATCAATCCTATGAAAAGCAGGAAAAAAGATGGCAGAAATAAATCTAACTCTATTATGAAATCACAATGAATATGAAAGGACTACAATTACTAGTTAAAAAACAAAGATAGATTAAAGATGATTCTACTATATGCTAAACATATTACTAATATAAAGCTATAAATAAGATAGTGGGGTTAATGGCACAGACACAAAGTGACCGATGAAGTAGAATAGAGAACCCACAACTAACCACATGCACGTACAGAACTCTGATATATGACAGAAATGACACTGCAGATCACTGAGAAAAGGACAGACTACTCAATAAATAGAGCCAGAACACCTGGTTATCACGAGGGGAAAAAAATCAACTTAGAATTAAATACTTAAATGTGAAAAGCAAAACTTAAAACTTTTAGAAGAAAATACAGGAGTAGGGAAGGATTTCTTAAACAAGACACAACAAGAACCACAAAAGACTGCTAAATTCAACTGAGTCAGGAGATCAGAATAGGGAATATAGGTGGGGCAGAACAACAGGAACAAAATTAGGGTGATGGATCAATGTGAACAAAAGCTATGATCAAGCTGCAATTGATCCTTATGAATAACCAACTGTTCTGGCTCTATTACAAATACACCTTGTTTATCACAGTTTGGGGAAGCTCCTCGGGAGATACCTGCACTGATGGAGGGCAAGAGTGTCCTCAAGTGATTCTGGCTTCATTATACCATCGTTACTATAAATCACTGCCCCCTGACTATGGGCTTTGGAAGCCAGACACATCTGGGCCTCGACAAATAAAGCAAAAAACTCCCATGCATAATGGATGGGAGGAGATAACATTTTCAGTGGCCTAGGGGAGGACAACACAAGAATGAGGAAGTCAGAAGAAGGGAAGAGGAAGAGACCCCAGGGCCACCATCTGCTTGGAGGTGTTTCCTCTCCTGCCCCCTTCTGGAATGTACTATCACTTCCTAATCTTTCTTGACACCATCCTCCATGTCTGGAAATATACTTGCTTAATAAACTTCTTTCACTTTACTCTGCTGCTTTGGTGTTTGGTTTTAATGCTTTGTCTCCAAATACAAGGACCAAGGATATATACAAGGACATGCTTATTTTTTTTTTTTTTTTTTTTTAAGACAGGGTCTCGCTCTGTTGCCCTGGCTAAAGTATAGTGAGGTTGTCATGGCTCACTGCAACCTCAAGCTCCTGGGCTCAAGCAATCTTTTTGCCTCAGTCTTCCAAGTAGCTGGGACTACAGGAGTGCACTACCATACCCAGCTGATTTTCTATTTTTTATAGAGATGGGGTCTTGGTCTTGCTCTGGCTCATCTAGAACTCCTGGCCTCTACCAATCTTCTTGCCTCAGCCTCCCAAAGTGCTAGGATTACAGACGTGAGCCACCATGTCCAGCCACCATGCTTTTAAATTCTCTCAATTTTGATTTGTTGCTTTTTCTATTTTCTTGATATAAAAATTAAGGAAACTAAGTATTTAACATTTTCAGTCTCCATATAAATGCATGTAAAGTTAAAAGTGTATATCTAAATTCTGATTTAGCTATGTCCCACAAATTTTTGATAATTACTATTTTGTCATTTTTTCCCCAAGTATTTCTTAATTTCCTTTATAGTTTCCTCTTTAACCCAGAGATAGCAAAATGTCACTTACTTTATTTAGAATTTTAAGCTAGTTTTTTGTTATTAATGTTAATTTTATTTCATTATGGTCAAAGAATACTGTCTATTATGATACTGAGCATTTGGAATGTATTAAGACTTTTAATAATCATATATGGTCTATTTTCATAAATGTTTCGTGTTTTCTCTAAAAAATAGTGGATATCATTTGTTTGGTATTTAACTTCATAACGTAAGTTAGTACGTGTTTTTCCAGTCTATGGTATATATGAAATACCACATTTAAAAAGAAAAAACAGGGAAAAGATGACTTAAATATGCTAATTGATACTGCACTGGGAACAAAATCCTCTATTTAGTACTTACTGGTCAAGTGTCTTATAATAAATGTCCAGATCCTTGTTCACAAGCTCTGTTGTTCTCATAACAATCATCATTTCTCTATACTTTTCCTCAGCATCACGAAATTGAGGTTCTCGAAGTTCTCTCTTAAAATGAAGAATTTCTTCCTCATAACCTTTCTGTCGCCCTAATGCCAAACTGTGATTTCTTTTTATATTTTCTATGTTCTCTTCCAACTTCTGATGTTCACTGTAAAAGGGAAAAATGACAAATAAAGACCATTTTTTAGCCACTGAAGTGGAAAAATCATAGATCTCTTTAGATAGGTGTCATTCTCTGCAGCAATCAGTATATGACAACAGAGTCTCTCCTTGTTTTTTAATCAAGGCTTCAGTACTAAAGAAAATTCTCTTCCTTCCAAATCTCTGCAGCACATAGGTTTTGAACAGCTAATTTTTATGGGCTAAATAGGGAAACTTCACCACATGTGAGCACTGAGAAAGTACCTGACTTTTAGATACTGACTAACCTATGCAAAATACTCTTAGTGATTAATATTACAAATTCACAAATTTCTGATTGTGAAATAAGAATGCACAATTACCAACACTGAGAAGTTATTGGATACACTTCACCATTTTGCTTACAATACATCGAAGATGCAATACAATTTTATCCAAGTTAAAATTAATTTTCTGCAGTAAAACTTACTACAAATTTTGACTCCTCTATGAAAACAAAATTTCTATTCCACAAGTATAAAAACCACAATACTGACCAAAAAGAAGTAAAATACCTAAACTTTTCTGAGACTTTGGCAGAGTACACAAATTTCAATGTATGCTTTATAATTTTTCATTTATTTAACAACCACTTGTTAACCACCCTCTCTATGTGCCAACCACTGCTCTCAAGTTCATGGACAGCCTTGTAGAGTTGGTCTGATTATGTTTTGTTGACATTTCTGTTGCGTCCTGGTTGAAGAAAGATTTGAAAAAGATCAATTGTACTTAGTAATCTGAATGAATGTAAGTTAAAAAAGCATTGTTATGTACCTATCACAGAAGGAATTTTAAAAATATCTCGTTTTGGTCCTTAATAAGCAAAGAATAAATTATTTCATTTAAAAGCTTTACTTTTACAGCTTGTCACAGAATGCACTAACATTGTGTAGCATTAAAGAGGTGCGGATTGGGAGCTAGGACAGCAGGCTCACATTTCTGGCTTTTATCATAATTTCCTCTGATTTTTCTGCGCCTCAGCATCCAAATGCATAAAAAATGAAGAGACTGAAGATGACAAGCTTTTCCAGTTAAAAAGTCTGATCTCCTTGATGTACAAAAGAGATTTTAAATAGCTAAACCAAGAGTGCTTACAATAACACAGGATTAACCATTTGTTAGGTTTTATAAATTAACATAAAACTTCACTTTACTATATCCTTTAGAAAAACCTAAGCATTCTGTGATTCAGGTTTCTGTATAAATTCAAGACGACATATGAAAAATATACAAGGAAGGGTTGAATGATTGAGAAGCCTAGATTTTACCAGCAGAGGTGATTAAAAATCTAAGTATTTGGCTAGTACAACCTTTTACACCAGACTAGTCCCTTAGCATCAACCAGGTTCTTACAGAATTCCTACCTCTAAGGCAGGCATGGCAGGAATAAAATCTTTCCGGCTGTACCAGAAAGGTAGCAACTACAATAAGCACCAGTAAGACCAGATAAAGGAAACATCAGGTTCATTTAAAAAAAATGCTCTAGTGGGCACATAATTACATCTGCGAAAATCTAGGATATGTCTTCACCGACAAATGACTCTGGCAATAACTCCACTGGCAACAGTACAGACCGCACAAGCCCTGACCCAGGCAGGGTCCACGAGCACATATTCTTCACGTTCAGGACCACTACTGTGTATAGCAGGCTAGCAACACGACTGGGGACTTGGCATGTTTAATACTGAATAACTACTGCCATCACCATGGTGATTACCAATTCTACATCACTTCTTTAGTAATTCAGTTCTTAAGGCCATGAAATATATTTCTACCAAAACCCTGTTCATCTTCCTATAAGTCTCAAGGGATACTAGACTGAGGCTTAAATTATTTTTAAAAACAGATATTTAATATTCTTCAGATTCAATAAAAACTTTTATTTAAACTAAAGACTATTTTTTGAAACATACTTTTTCATTTGTAAAACCTGCATTTGACCCATTTCCTTCAAATGTTGTTTCCTTTCTTCTTCAACTTCTTTTAATTCCTCGTTTCTTTTTCTTAAAGTAAGGTTATCCTGTAGCCACCTTTCTTGTATCTAAATGTAAACATTAAATCAGTTAACAAAAAGAACCAAGTTACTAACATGAGATCCATAACAGGCAACTGCTGATCAGCAGTGCCAACTGTGCCTTATTCAGAATCATATCGAATTCAACACAAATCTGGCCACTGGGAAGGAATCTCCAGGTCTGGACTGATCTGAACGACCCACCCCATTCTCAATCACAAGTGTGACATCTCTTGTAGTGCAGCTTTTACTGCCCTTTACTGACCATGATCTAAAAAAGAGGTCTCATGTTTGATGGGGAGTCCCATAATAAATGATTTGAGCATATATCTTTGTATACTTATTTATAAAGTATTAAAATATTTAGTAAAAATCCTATTAAATAGTATTCATTATAAAACATACAAAATAGAAATTTAAAATGATGAAATAAAAAATATGACTAGACATTTTAATATTTAATACCTAGACGGTCTTGCATAGGAACCCCACAATGGAGCCTACTGATCTAAAAGATCACAAGAGGTCAATACTATCAAAATCTCCCCCAACTTTTTCTTCCATTTGTCTCCTAACATGTGTCAAGACTGTTAGGTATCACATGTCAGATATAACCTCTACCTTCAGGTTGATGATGATCACATAAGGCAGTAAACCATGCGATAATAGTAGTATTTATCTCTGAACTTCTTCATACTTTCCTGGCTACTGAATTCAAATTTTTAAAAACTGGCTGTTTTTGTTGAGTAGCTTTGTCCTTGAAAAGAGACCCAATCACTTAGCAGTAGCAGCAGCAATACGACAATTATTTCAGTAGTTTTCCTGGTGGTTATGATGGACTGTGTTGTCAAGAGACAAACATTAGAAAACAATTTATAAGATGACTATTTGAAATTTAGAAAAAACCCTTTTTCTGCAGAAACAATGGTGGTTTGGCCCACAAAAGCCCATATGTAGAAAACTTATCTATCCCAAGTTCAGAGTAAGGACTTCCCAAAGATGGAGCTGGAACCCTCCTGCAGTAGCCCTCTCAGCTAAGATAAAGTCAGCCATGTGGGAAGCGGACAGATGGGCAGACCTGTGGCAATATCTTGTTGCCAACAGTAAAGGCCGGAGGGTAGATGGGAGTGAGAAAGGAAGTCAAGAACTTCTCTCACATGCTTAATGTTCACATCTAAGCTGGCCATAGATGAATCACCATTTTTAGAGTCTTTTTTTTTTTAATAGCCAGAAAGTAAGACTACTTTCATTTTTCCTGGAAATAATAATATAAATATATAAGTCAGCCCTCAACAGGGCCACATCCACAGATTCAACCACCTATGGATTAAAAATATTTTGGGGAAAAATAACAATACAATATTTAAAATAATGCAAATTTTAAAAATACAGTATAAAATCTATATAGCATTATGTTGTATAAGGTATCATAAGTAATCTAGAGATGATTTAAAGCATACAAGAGGATGTGGGTATGTTACATGCAAATATTATATATGCTATTTTACATAAGGGACTTGTGCACCCCAGATTTTGGTATCTGTGGGGTCCTCAAGCTAATTCCTGCAGATACCAAGGTAGGCCTGTATTTATTAAAGGCATTATTATAAGCAATCAAAGATAACTGCTTTTTCCTTATTAGGAACATGGGAATGTGTTGCTTGCTTTCATCCGATACTATGTAACACCTGAATCTGCTTTCATGAAGACAAGAAAGGACTCTTCAAAGCGCTATCACATTTTTAGGCGAGACTGATTTTTGGCATGAAATATTGTTCCTGGTCTGTTTGCCTGCAGGATTACCAGAAAGCTAGGCATTTCTTTCTTTTAGGTCAGCTTCTATTATTCTTTCTTTAGTTTTGATGGAGAGTACATAGCACAGTAGTTAAAGCACACAGGCTTTGAAGTTAGGTATATCTGGACTCAAATCTCAGTGCTACAATTTTTAAACTAGAAAACAGGCAAATTAATTTAAGCTCTGTGAGCCTCAGTTTGCCAATAACATGGTGATAATGATACTCCCATCATAAAGAGCTATTGTGAAGATTAAATGAATTAGTGTATATAATCAGTAGTGTGTCTGGCTCAGTAATTACTAGTAAAAATGCCTTTAATAGAGAAAATAAATGATATAAACATCAATCAGGAAATGACTTAACATATAAATACTTTCCTTATAGATAACTTTTAAGAATTAGACCTCAATCCCTCTTTTGTGAATTTATCCTATATAAAGATATAAAAAAAGACACAGAAATATGTAGAAGGATATTCACTGACACACAGTTTGCAACAAGAAAAAAATAATAACCTATGTTATGGCACATCCACATCCATATAATCATTAAAAAGAATGTGACATATCTGTGAGTTGATATGTAAGATTGAATTACATTAAATAAAAAAAGGTACAGAATAATATATTTGGTATGATGCCATCTATAAAAGTAAATTTAAATACACATATACTCTTAATCTATCTGATGGCATATAAATAAAAAACTAAGAACAAACAAGAAACTGTAACAATAAAAACATTTAGAAGTGAAACTGGAAATTAGGAGAAGGGGAGGGAACACTTTTAATTTTATGCCTTTATGTTTAAAATTTTATCAAGAGTCTTTTGTTGAAAATACAAATGAAAATAAGGAAATAAGAAAAGAAAGTGTTAATGGAATTGCTTTCGTCCTACTGTTTGCATTGTTATTTAATGGATCTTCTATTGAAAAGAAAACTACATATAAAAAAGAACATTATAGGTATAAGTAATACCATAAGCAAAAAAGACCTACCTTCTGTGTATCAATATCTTGTCTCATGATTCCCATTTCTTTATTTATTTTTTCTTTGTGTTTGTCACATTCACTTAGTTGAGCTATTACTTTATTAAGTTCAGTTTCTTTTTGCTACAAAAAAGAGACTTCTTTAAGAACATGAAATAAAAATATAACCAAATAGGTAATTTTAAGTTTTAAATTACTTGCTTATAGTCGTCTTTCCCATCTTGAATGTAATTCTCAATGTCTTTCACATAACCATGAATATTTTTAACCTTCTCTTTAATATCATTCACCTGTAGAAAAATATTAAAGTTACATTGGTTGGGACCAGGGCACTTAATAGAAGAGCTTAATAAAACATTGGCTTGGAAGTTATGAACCTTGAGTTCCAGTTTCCACCACTACCAAATTTTATGATCTCAGACAAGTCCCTTTATCATCTATGGGAATGGATTAAATAGTATCAATTCTTAGCTTCTATTTTTAGATCAAGCAGCAAAATAAGTTAAATCCTTAATCTTAAAAAAATCCTTATTCTTACAGAAATTTCTAATATCAAAATTATATCATGAATCTGAAAATACTACTTATCTTATTTAATTTCATGTGAAATAATAGTGTCCAACATGGTGCTATAAGCATAAGTTTAATATAGATACTGGTAAGCATATAAACGAAATCTTACTTTATCTTGTGCTATTTTGTTGCTTGTATTCTTTTTGTTGATTAATTCTTCTTTTTCCTGCTGGAACTTTTCCAATGTTGTTTCCAAAGGGCTCACCTGCTCTTTAGCATCCTAAAAATATTAACAACATGAAGTCTTATGTAATATTCCATTATCTTATTGTAGGTGTCAGACTTTACAGTCTTAATAAAACCATTTTTATGTGCCAAGTTTTCAAAGTCAACTCATTTGCTCCTTTCAATGACCCTATGAGGAAGGCACATTTATTTTCATCCCCGTATTTCAAATGAACAAACAGGCAAAGGGAATGAATTATTGAGGCTCACAATAACCAATAAATGAAGCAGCTAGGATTCTAACCCAGTTCAGCTTGAGTTCATTCTCTTAACCAGGATGAATGCTATACTGCCTCAGTCACTAACTTGAGTCTTTTTTTTTTTTTTTTATTCTTTTTTACCACAGCCAACTCAGAAGGAGCTAACTTGAGTCTTAATCTAAGCCATGTGCTTCCTATTATATTAGCATATGTCTTCAGGCATGAATTTTCATGATTTTATAGGCACCCATGTCAGCTCTGTGTGATCAAAGAATAGGAAAGCTCATTAAGTCCAGGTGTCTCTTTTACGGACAGGTATATGATGATAAAAGCACTTCTGTCCTTAAACTTAGTCTGCTAAGACTAAGCAGATATTTTACAGTAATAAAGGCATACTGTTACACCGATGATGCTGTGTCCATGCCTATTCTGGAAGGAAGGGGACTTTCAAGTAATAAACTATCTTACTAATCAGAAGTCCCCATTATTTAGCCTTCATAGCATTTCTACAACATAATTATATGATGACCACTGATGAAAACAGTGATCCTCAAGCACTTTAAGATCCTGAAATATCGATTGAATCTATAAAGGTAGATATAATTATTTAGTATTACTTCAATGAAGGTATATTTTATCATACTGGGAAGTGGTATGATGTGGCAGGAAGTCAAATATCTTTAGTGTTCAGAAGATCTATCTGAAAATCAACCCTGCCTATTAGCTGCATGAACTTTGGCAACTCATGGGACATTTGTAAATCTCAATTTCTTTTTCTATAAAAATGAGATTTAGTCATCTATCTCAACAGGGTTGCTGAGACACCGAATAGTTTAATGTCAAAGTGCTTTTTTTTTTTTCTGAGACAGAGGCTTGCCCTGTTGCCCTCGGTAGAGTGCAGTGGCATCATCATAGCTCAAACTCCTGGGCTCAAGCGATCCTGCTGCCTCAGCCTCCCAAGTAGCTGAGGCTACAGGCATGCATGACGCCTGGCTAATTTTTCTACTTTTAGTAGGGATGGGGTCTTGCTGTTGGTTGGACCTGTCTCAAACTACTGAGCTCAAACAATCATCCCACCTCAGCCTCCCAGAGTCCTAGGATTATAGTGTTAGCCATCATGCCCAGCCCAAAGTGCTTTATAAACAGTAAAAAAATTATACAAATGCAAGGTAGTATTATTTTATATCATTTTCTAAGCCTATGATATTTTGTAATCCAAAATTATTAATCAAGAAACATTTGTAGCAATGATAAACAGATTCAGTAATATATTTAGTGCTGAATGCATGTGTGTAATTATGAAAACCTAGGTAAGAATGTTGCTAAAACTGTTCATAAACTTAATTAGTTGAGTCTTAGATTTGATTCATCTAAATAAGGGATGACAAATGCATTCTAGCAGCAACTCAGTGCCTGCTCACTGTATTGGTAAGAACTTCAAGACTACATCTAGAATCAAACAGAAAGAGTGCCATGACTGAGTGTCTGCCATGGATATAGGATTTTTAGATAAAACAAACCTCCCATACAAGCAGGAATCCTTATCTGGAGTTATACAACCACCACCTGACCACCTCCAATAACATACAGTTCACTACTTAACCACGCAGCCAGTTCTTCCTTATCATGGCCAAACTCCTCCTTCCAGAAATCTTTACTTATTAGTAAAGTTCTGATATTCAGGAATCACATAAAGAACTGTCAAATCATTTTCATTTGATCCTCACAATAGTCATGGTTCTATCCTCTACACCAATAAAAAGTATTTTATATATATGAACTAATTTCAAGAACACATGCATAAATGTTCTTACCTTTATCTCTCTGTACAAAGACTGAACTTCAGTGGACAATTCCACAGTCTGCTCCTCCAGCTGCTGACGACGTTGCAAATTACTGGATATCTGAAGTTTCTCTGATTTTAGTTCGTTTGCAGTACTTTTAAGGTGTTGAATCTGTTCTTGTTGATCCTGTATAAGCTTACGATTTAATTCAATCTTACTGGAAACTGTAAGGAAGCATATTAACACGGTGATTAACGTAAGGGTACAAAAAATACTATTAGTATCATTCTCCTAGTCTATGGAATCCACCAAGGCTGAGCTCCTGTGGGCCCCACCCACTGCAACAAAAGTGTACCAAGGACCCTGCCATTCCCCAAGATGCCTGATGTCCTCTCCTCGCCACTCACAGGTAAAGCTCACAGGGCAGGTATGACTGAGAGTACAACTCATCTGATACTCTCTGACCATTCAAAATCTATCATCCAAAACAAGGAAACAAAGAGAAGTGATGCTTTTGAGAAAAGAATGAATATACTGTGAGCTGTAAAGAAGCTCCTTGTCCATGTAAGAGGTACAAAATTTATTATAAAAAGCATATGCTGGCGGCCAGGCGCGGTGGCTAACGCCTGTGATCCTAGCGGGAGGATTGCTCAAGGTCAGGAGTTCGAAACCAGCCTGAGCAAGACCCCATCTCTACTAAAAACAGAAACAAATTAATTGACCAACTAAAAATATATATACAAAAAATTAGCCGGGCATGGTGGCACATGCCTGTAGTCCCAGCTACTCGGGAGGCTGAAGCAGCAGGATTGCTTGAGCCCAGGAATTGGAGGTTGCTATGAGCTAGGCGGACGCCACGGCACTCACTCTAGCCTGAGCAACAAAGTGAGACTCTGTCTCAAAAAAAAAAAAAAAAAAAAGCATATGCTGGCAATATCGGTCTTTATGGTACACATGAGGAAACAGACTATATTACCTGTATCTAATTTGTGTTGTTTTTCTTGTTTTTCCTGGTTTACTTGTTGAACAGTTCGACCTAAGTCTATTCCTTGTAGCTTAGCTGCTTGTTGTGCAATTTTTCTTTCAACATCTTTAAGTTCCATCTGAAGAATAAAGTTATATCCTTTAAGAAACTTACGTTATCATTATTCAAAATCTTTAAGAATTACTATTATCAATTATTTTTTAAAATCTAAACTTATAGGCCAGCCATGATGGCTCACACCTGTAATCCAAGAATTACTATTATCAATTATTTTTTATTTATTTTATTTATTTATTTATTTTTTACACAGAGCCAAGGACTGTATATCAATTATTTTTTAAAATCTAAACTTATAGGCCAGCCATGATGGCTCACACCTGTAATCCTAGCACCTTGGGAGGCCAAGGCAGGAGGATCACTTGAGGTCAGGAGTTTGAGACCAGCCTGAGCAACATAGCAAGATCCTGTTTCTAGAAAAAAATAGAAAAATTAGCTGGGCATGGTGGCAAACCCCTATAGTCCCAACTACACAGGAGGCTGAGGCAGGAAGATCGCTTGAGCCCAGGAGTTTGAGGTTGCAGTGAGCTATGATGACACCACTGCTCTCATGCCTGGGCAAGACCCTGTATCAAAACAAACAAACAAAAACTAAACTTATAAACCATTTCCAGGTATGATTTTAGCCAAGTTTAATAGGTTAAAAGTGAAATTATGGCCGGGCGTGGTGGCTCACGCCTGTAATCCTAGCACTCTGGGAGGCCGACGCGGGCGGATTGCTCGAGGTCAGGAGTTCGAAACCAGCCTGAGCAAGAGCAAGACCCCGTCTCTACTATAAATACAAAGAAATTAATTGGCCAACTAATATATATATATATATAAAATTAGCCGGGCATGGTGGCGCATGCCTGTAGTCCCAGCTACTCGGGAGGCTGAGGCAGAAGGATTGCTTGAGCCCAGGAGTTTGAGGTTGCTGTGAGCTAGGCTGACGACGCCACGGCACTCACTCTAGCCTGTGCAACAAAGTGAGACTCTGTCTCAAAAAAAAAAAAAAAAAAAAAAGTGAAATTAAATTTTAGCAATGCTAATGATATAAACAAAAGGAAGCTGACTAAAAATGAAAGACAACCAGAATTATGTCTTAATTTCCATAATTTATAAACAAAAAAATTTAAACACAGTAATGTAAACTAAGCAGTTGCTCCCTGAGGCTACCTCAATTCAGGATGCAGAACTCTAAATACAATCTGTGCCTGCATACTGTTTTTAACACTCTCACTCTTCACATTCAAGCCACCACAGAATGAGTTTTATACAAGTTTATTCAACTACAATAAACTTACCTGGAACCTCTCCATAATTGTAACATCTGTGAGACATACTTTAGCACTTTCTTCTTCAGGCATTATTGTACCCAAGAGTGTTTCCTGTTCTTCTATGTCATTCTTTAGGCGCTGTATGTCTCTATTAACATTCTGCAGTTTGTTTCTTAATTCTGGTATTTCCTTCTCCTTCAAATCAATTATGCTTTGCCTTAACAGAAAACGTATAATTAAAAATAATCTATCTGGCTGGGTGCAGTGGCACACGACTGTAATCCTAGGACTCTGGGAAGCCGAGGTGTGAGGATCGCTCAAGGTCAGGAGTTCAAAACCAGCCTGAGCAAGAGCGAGACCCCGTCTCTACTAAAACATAGAAATAAATGAATTGGCCAACTAAAAATATATAGAAGAAATTAGCTGGGCATGGTGGTGCATGCCTGTAGTCCCAGTTACCGGGAAGGCTGAGGCAGGAGGATTTCTTGAGCCCAGGAATTTGAGGTTGCTGTGAGCTAGGCTGACGCCACAGCACTCTAGCCGGGGCAATAGAGTAAGACCTGTCTCAAAAAATAATAATAATAATAATCTGAGGTTTCTCGTAATTACACTGAGGTTATGTATTTTGGGGAAGAATACCATAAAAGTGAGACTGTATGATCTACAATGCATCGTATCTGCGGGTACATGACATCAATATGTCTTATTTTACTGGTGATGTTAATCCTTAATCACTTAGTTAAGGTGGTGACAGCCAAACTTCTCCCTTGTAAAGTTACTATTTTGCTCTTTGTAATTAATAAATGTCTTAGGAGAGATACATTTAGATTATGTAAATATCCTGCTTTCCCTCCAACTTCTGCACACTGATTTTAGTATTCATTAGTAGATCCTGCTTGCAATAGTAATAACTGTGGTGTTTGCCAAACTGAGAGATATTCTATAAATTAACTGGTCATATTCATCAAAAATGTCAAGGTCATGAAAAACAAAGATAGACTAATGAACTGTTACAGACCACAGGAGCCTAAGGAGAAATAACAACTAGATGCAATGTGAAATCCTGGATTGGATCCTGAAACAGAAAAAGGACACTAACAGAAAAACTCCTGAAATTCAAATAAGGTTTGTAATTTAGTTAGCAGGATTATACCAATACTAATTTCCTGGTTTTGATAATTGTATAACACTTACATAAACTGTTACCATCAAGAGAAGCCTGGTGAAGGACATATGTGAAGTCTCTACTATTTTTGCATTTTTTTCTGTAAGTTATTTCAAAATAAAAAAATTTAAATTACAGATAAAAAGGAAGGAAGCCAACCACTCAGCTAAATGCCACATGGGTTTAAGGTACAAAAACTGTGAACCTATTTAACTGGTGCCACTCCAGCAAAGGACTCACTGTCTCTACAGCAGATACTGGCTCCACACCTATTTTTGCTGATACTTCTGAAGCAGTAACACTTGGATTGAATCTTTTAAAAAATATCAAATTTACTTCAGAAAGCTTCTAGATTCTTATTTAAAATTAAATTAGTACAGAAAGTCAAAGTGGTGTAATGAATTAGTCTATATTGGGAGTCTCATAATAAAGAAAAACCAGAAACTCAAGGGTTAGTGCTTGCATACTAGTATTGCTTAATAATCAAAAAAAGCGCGCACCATGATCAAGAAATGCCAACTGGAACTGATCTGTGGCAACAGACCTATACTTTTTATAACACAAAATATGAAGTATTGTTATTGTATATATGAGTAAATATGAAAGTATTCAGATTATGAGTAATCCCATGCTTCTGTTACTTCCTGAATACTGTATTCATAGACCAGTAGGCTGGTCTTATGTGCCCACTACCCAAAATGTGACCCAGCTCTCATGGCCTAATGACGGTCTGGGGATATCTCTGTGGAGATCTACAAGCATATATACAATTTTAACCCTATTTTTATATATTCATACATGCCAAAAACCCTTCATCAATATGGCCCAGGTTTTTGGTGTCTTTTTTGATGATTACCTAAGGCACTAAAATAAGTGTTCTCATAAATAATAAAGAAACTTCCCTAGCAAATGAGCTACTAAAATTAGGTTCTCTAGGTTCATTTTGTTTTTTTTCATTTTTATGACATTTTATTGATTTTTCCTGAGTTTATTTTTCTTATGGTTTACAAGGTTTTTTAAAAATTGGTATTATTTTCAATGGACAAATCAGAATTGTATACATTTATGAGGTATAATGTAATGTTTTGATCTATGTACACACTGTAGAATGATTAAATCAAGCTAATTAGGCCAGGTGCTATGGCTCATGCCTATAATCCTAATATTCTGGGAGGCCAGAGCAGGAGGATTGCTTGAAGCCAAGAGTTTGAGGTTGCAGTGAGCTATGATGATGCCACTGCACTCAAGCCCAGACAAAAAAAAAAAAAGCGCAAGCTAATTAACTTATCTACTACCTTGCTTACCTATTGTTTTTTATGATGAGATATTTGAAATTTACTCTTTGAGATTTTTGTTTAGTTTTTCAGAAATTCAATTCACCTATATTTCGACAGCATTCCTTTTCTAAGGGGACTGCATGTAAAAGGGCTCACACCTATATGGTACTGAAAAAACTCTTTGGAAGAAATGGAAGGAAATACTGATTGAGTTTTTATTTAAATGAGATACTATAATAAATGAATCTGAGTCAGAACTACACAAAATGATAAACAGGTATATTTTCAACAGACCAACCCCAAACCCAGCAGAAGAAGTGAAATCATTAAGATCAAATCAGAACTAAATGAAATTGGCAACAGGGAAACTATACGGAAGATTAATAAAACAAAAAGTTGGTTTTTTGAAAAAATAAACAAAATTGACACACCCTTGGCTAGACTAACGAAAAGCAGAAAAGGAAAATCTCTAATAAGCTCCATCAGGAACAATAAAGGAGAAATTACAACTGATACCATGGAGATACAAGATATAATTTATGAATACTACAAAAACCTCTATGTACATAAACTGGAAAATTTGGAGGAAATGGACAATTTCTTAGAAACACACAGCCTCCCTAGGCTCAACCAGGAAGAAATAGAATTCCTCAACAGACCAATATCAAGTACTGAAATTGAAACAGCAATAAAAAACCATCCTAAAAAGAAAAGTCCTGGACCAGATGGTTTCACATCCGAATTTTGCCACACCTACAAAGAAGAACTGGTGCCTATCCTGCAGAAATTATTCCACAACATTGAGAAGGAGGGAATCCTCCCCAACACATTTTATGAAGCAAACATAACCCTGATACCAAAACCAGGAAAGGATGCAATAAAAAACAAAACTACAGACCAATATCCCTTATCAATATAGATGTAAAAATTCTCAACAAAATCCTAGCCAATCGAATCCAGGTCCTTGTCAAGAAAGTAATTCATCACGACCAAGTGGGCTTCATCCCAGGGATGCAGGGATGGTTCAACATACGCAAATCTATCAATGTAATTCACCATATGAACAGAAGCAAAAACAAAGACCATATGATCCTCTCAATAGACGCAGAGAAAGCATTTGACAAAACTCAACACCCTTTTATTATAAGAACACTAAACAAAATAGGCATAGATGGGACTTACCTAAAAATGATACAAGCCATATATGACAAACCCACAGCCAATATCATACCAAATGGGGAAAAATTGAAAGCATTCCCACTTAGAACTGGAACTAGACATGGTTGCCCACTATCTCCACTTCTATTCAACAGAGTGCTGGAAGTCCTCGCTACAGCAATCAGATAAGAGAGCGGAATTAAGGGCATCCAAATGGGAGCAGAAGAGATCAAACTCTCACTCTTTGCTGATAACATGATATTACACCTAGAAAACCCCAAGGGTTCAACCAAAGAGACTCCTTGAATTGATAAATGAATTTGGTAAAGTCTCAGGATACAAAATCAATACACGGAAATCAGAGGCATTCATATACGCCAACAACAGTCAAAGTTAGAACCAAATCAAAGACTCAATTCCCTTCAAAATAGCAACAAAGAAAATAAAGTACCTTGGAATATATTTAACTAAGGAGGTAAAAGGCCTCTACAAGGAAAACTATAAAACACTGAAGAAGGAAATAGCAGAGGACGTAAACAGTTGGAAGAATATACCATGCTCGTGGGTCGGCAGAATCAACATTGTTAAAATGTCTATACTACCCAAAGTGACCTACAGAGTCAACGCAATCCCTATCAAAATATCATCATCATTTTTCAAAGATATAGAAAAAATAATTTTACGCTTCGTATGGAACCAGAGAAGACTCCGTATAGCAAAAGCAATCCTAGGCAATAAAAACAAAATAGGAGGTATCAATTTACCAGACTTCAAACTATACCACAGGCTATAGTCATTAAAACAGCTTTTTACTGGCACAAGAACAGGGACATTGACCAGTGGAACAGAACAGAGAACCCAGATATGAAACCATCCTCATATAGCCAACTAATCTTCGACAAAGCAGACAAAAACGTACACTGGGGAAAAGAATCCTTATTCAATAAATGGTGCTGGGAAAACTGGATAGCCACATGTAGAAAACTGAAACAAGACCCACACCTTTCACCTCTCACAAAAATCAACTCATGCTGGGTAACAGACTTGAACATTTAGGTGTGAAACTATTAGAATTCTAGAGGAAGATGTTGGAAACACTCTTCTAGACATTGGCCTAGGCAAAGAATTTATGAAGAAGACCCCAAAGGCAATCACAACAGCAACAAAAATAAACAAATGGAACCTGATCAACTTAAAAAGCTTCTGCACAGCCAAAGAAACTCTCGAGAGAGCAAACAGACAACCCACAGAATGGGAGAAAATTTTTGCAAGCTACACATCTGATAAAGGGCTGATAACTAGAATCTATTTAGAACTCAGGAAAATCAGCAAGAAAAAATCAAACAACCCTATCAAAAGATGGGCAAAGGACATGAACAGAAACTTCTCAAAAGAAGACAGAATAATGGCCAACAAACATATGAAAAAATGTTCAACATCTCTAATCATCAGGGAAATGCAAATCAAAACCACAATGAGATATCATTTAACTCCAGTGAGAATGGCCTTTATCAAAAAGTCCCCAAACAATAAATGCTGGCGTGGATGTAGAGACAAGAACACTCCTATACTGCTAGTGGGACTGCAAACTAGTTCAACCTCTGTGGAAAGCAATATGTAGATACCTCAAAGCAATACAAGTAGATCTACCATTTGATCCAGCAATTCCACTACTGGGCATCTACCCAAACGATCAAAAGTCACTTTATGAAAAAGACACCTCGAATGTTTATAGCAGCACAATTCACAATCGCAAAGCTGTGGAAACAACCCAAGTGCCCATCAATTCATGAGTGGATTAATAAAATGTGGTATATGTATACCATGGAGTACTACTCAGCTTTAAGAAATAATGGTGATATAGCACCTCTTGTATATTTCTGGATAGAGCTGGAACCTATTCTACTAAGTGAAGTATCTCAAGAATGGGAAAACAAGCACCACATGTACTCACCAGCAAATTGGTATTAACGGATCAACACCTAAGTGGACATACAGGAGTAACATTTATCGGGTGTCGGGAGGGTGGGAGGGGGGAGGAGGGGATGGGTATATACAACCACAACAAGTAAGATGTGCAACGTTTGGGGGATGGACACACTTGAAGCTCTTACTCGAGGGGGGAGGCGGGCATGGGCAATATATGTAACCTTAACACTTGTACCCCCATAATATGCTAAAATAAAAATAAATAAATTAAAAAAAAACCAGGTATATTTGCAGATGACATTTCATTCATAATGTTGGTCTTATATTAGGTGTTGGTGAGTTTGGGGTTTTAAGTAAAAATATTATTTTTCCCAAAGAGGATAAACAAGATCTGCCTCTCTATTACCTCTCTGAGCTCATCTTCTGCCACTTTTTCCTCTGGCCTTCAGGTTAAACAAGCCTTAAAGATTCTGGACTGCCCAGAATGCTCATCCTCTAGTGCATGGCTGGCTACCCACTTCTCTCAAATGCCACCTTCATCAGCAACTCCTCTCCTACCACCCTTCAGCTACTCCCTGTTCCTTTATCCTGCTGATTTTTCCTCCATGCCAATGATCATTATCTGGCATATCACATATTTACTTATTTGTTTGTTATTCATCTCCCACTAGGATATAAACTCCTGAGGGCAGGGACCTTGTCTACTTTGTCTACAGCTGTATTACCAGTGCTCCAGCACAGTGCCTATAAAGTAACCATTGGCTGCATGCATAGATAATTCTCATGAAAATATGGCATCAAGGGCACATTCTACAGATGAAAAGACAAATGACACACTGGTAAATATAATCTTTCTTGTTACTTTATCCCTCTTCACCAATAATATTAATCTCTCCACCTAAGTGACTGTCATAAATAGACCTCCACAATGTCTCAGAAAGGGATCCCGGGGAATGTCTGACAGTAGTGTCCTGTACTACAACCAGAGCTGGAAAGAAGCTTAGTGATCATCTAAGTCAAACCTCTCACTTTACATGGGGGAAACGAAGGCTCAGAAGGGTTAATCAGCATCCCTAAGGCCACCCGACAGAGCTAGATTAACAGAAATCAGTCTGACTGTACTCCTAGGCCATTGCTTTTCCACATTAAAAAAAGAAGTCCTCTTAATTCATTATTGATTTTTCATTCATCAATTTATTTAAACTTAAAAAATTTATAATGTGTTTTATAATGTTATTGCCCGCTATTGGAAAGAGGTCTTCCTCTTTCATTTGTCCTAAACTCATCTTTCTCCAGTCCTCCAGGATGTCTCACTGGCATTCTGTTAGAGCTTGGTAAACAAATTGGGGTTCATCATTTGCCTGTTCTGGTTTTCACATTTTGGCACCTTATAGAAACAGTTTCACCACACATGTGTCTTTACTTAGCAGCCCTGCCTGCATCTTGGTCCATTTTTAGTGCTTCCTCTGGACCTTTTCTAGCTTTAGGTTCTCTTATTTAATGTGTGATAACTAGAATGGCTCACAGATGCTAGAGCAGATATAGGATTACTACACATATTATTATCTTCCCATCAAGAGGTAAATATCTAGGAACATATTTAATGAAAGAGGTGACAGACATATACAGGGAGAACTACGAAACACTAAGAAAAGAAACTGTAGAAGATGTAAACAGATGGAAAAATCTACCTTCTTCATAGATTGGTAGAATCAACATTGTTAAAATGTCCATACTGGCCGGGCGCTGTGGCTCACGCCTGTAATCCTAGCTCTTGGGAGGCTGAGGCGGGCGGATTGCTCAAGGTCAGGAGTTCAAAACCAGCCTGAGCAAGAGCGAGACCCCGTCTCTACTATAAATAGAAAGAAATTAATTGGCCAACTGATATATATATAAAAAATTAGCCGGGCATGGTGGCACATGCCTGTAGTCCCAGCTACTCGGGAGGCTGAGGCAGGAGGATCGCTTGAGCCCAGGAGTTTGAGGTTGCTGTGAGCTAGGCTGACGCCACGGCACTCACTCTAGCCTGGACAACAAAGCGAAACTCTGTCTCAAAAAAAAAAAAAAAAAAAAAATGTCCATACTGCCTAAAGTGATCTACAGAATTAATGCAATCCCTATCAAAGTACCATCATCATTCTTTACAGATCTAGAAAAAATAATTCTACACTTTGTATGGAACCAGAGAAGATCTTGTATAGCCAAAGCAATCTTAAGCAAAAAGAACAAACCGGGAGGTATCAGTCTACCAGAATTCAAGCCGTACAACAAGGCTATAGTAACTAAAACAGGATGGACTGGCACAAGAATGGAGATATAGACCTTTGAAAGAGGACTGAGAATCCAGAGATGAAACCAACCGCTATTGTCATCTAATCTTTGACAAAGCAGACAAAAATATACACTAGGGAAAAGAATCTCTTTTTAATAAACGGTACTGGAAAAACTGGATAACTACATGCAGAAGATTGAAACTGGATCCCCACCTCTCACTTCTTAGAAAAATCAATTCATGATGGATAACAGACTTAAACCTAAGGCATGAAACCTTAAGAATTCTAGAAGAAAATGTAGGGAAGACTCTTTCAGACGTTAGCCTAGGCAAAGAATTTATGAAGACAACCCCCAAAGCAATCAAAGCATCAACAAAAACAAATAAATGGGACCTGATCAAATTAAAAAGCTTTTGCAAAGCCAAGAAAACTATCATTAGAGCGAATAGACAGCCTACAGAAAGGAAAAAATATTTGCTCTCTACACATTCGATAAATGGCTGATAACAAGAATCTATCTAGAACTCAAAAAAATCAACAAGAAAAAAATCAAACAACTCTATCAATAAATGGGCAAAGGACATGAACAGAAACTTCTTAAAAGAAGAAGGAATAATGGCCAGCAAACATATTAAAAAAATGCTCAACATCTCTAATCATTAGAAAAATGCAAATCAAAACTGCAATGAGATATCACCTAGCCCCAGTGAGATTGGCCTTTATCAAAAAATCCCAAAGCAACAAATGCTGTTGAGGATGTGGAGAGAAAGGAACACTCTTACACTGCTGTTGGGGCTGCTAATTAATGCAACCTCTGTGGAAAAGAATCTGGAGATACCTCGAAGAGCTAAAAATAGAAATACCATGAGATTCACCAATAGCACTATTAGGCATCTACCCAAAGGAACAAAAGACATTCTACAATAAAGACATCTGCACTTGAATGTTTATGGCAGAACAATTCACTATAGCAAGGATGTGGAAACAACCCAAATGCCCATCAATCCATGAGTGGATTAATAAAATATGGTGTATGTATACAATGGAATATTACTCAATCATAATGGAATATTACTCAATCATAAAAAATGACAATGATCTAGCACCTCTTATATTTTCCTGTATAGAGCTTGAGCCCATCCTCCAAAGTGAGGTATCACAAGAATGGAAGAATAATCAACACCTAAGTGGACATATAGGAATAACATTTATCGGGTGTCGGGCAGGTGGGAGGGGGAGGAGGGGATGGGTATATACAAACACAACGAGTAAGATGTACAATGTTTGGGGGATGGACACACTTGAAGCTCTGACTCGAGGGAGGAGGGGGGCATGGGCAATATACGTAACCTTAACACTTGTACCCCCATAATACGCAAAAAAAAAAAAAGAATGGAAGAATAGGCACCACATGTACTCGCCATCAAATTGGCTGACTGATCAACACTAAGGGTAGTAATATTCTTTGGGGGTTGGGGGATTGAGGGTGGGTAAACTCACAACTACTGGATGCAGTGAGCGTTGTAGGAAGGGCATGCCTCAAATCATGGTTTAGGTGTGGCAAAATCATAACATGTAACCAAAATGTCTGTATCCCCATAATATCCTGAAAAAAAAAAGAGGTTGAGTGTCCTCTTGAATCTTGGTAGGCTATGACCAACAGAAAATGAAGTGTCACTGTGCCAGTTTCTAGGTCTAGGCCTGCTGCTTCCACTTCCTGTCTCTTGGAACACTTGCTCTTGGGATACTTCATTTGGTAACCCAGCTGCTGTGCTGCCAAAAACCCAAGACACACGTAGACGCCCTTTTGACTGAGCTCCGAGCCAACAGTTAGCATCACTACCAGTCATGAGAACCATGCTGAACATCCAACCCAACTAAGCCTTCAGATGACTGCAGCCAACACCTGACTGCAGCAACATGAAAGACCCAAGTGAGAACCACCCAGCTGAGCTCAGTCATCCCACAGCACCATGAAAAATTAATAAATTGTTGTCAGGCACTATATTTTAAGGAGGTTTGTTACATAGTAATAAATAACTGGAACAGATACTATAGTTCTCATTCATTCAGCAAATATTTATCAAAGTTATAATATACAAGGAAGTGCTGGAGGTACAACGACAGTAAGAAATGTACCTTACTCTTAGAAGGGGAACTGTGATGGCAAGAGTCCTAAAGCACAAAGTTAATTTCTGCCATTTATTATATGGCAGCATGACACAGGACTAAGCTCATATATATTTCCCATACATGCACTTTCTACCAATTTCAAGTTTTATCTTTTACTTGATCTTTTTCTCTTCAAGATACTACTTAATTCCTCTCCTTCCTTTTTATTTTCAAACTACTGCATCTGTCTCCTTATCACATTCTCTTTGTGGCCCCAATAATCTGCTTTTCAGCCTTGATACTTATCTTAGTCATCTATTGTTGCATAACAAAACACCCCAAAACTTAGCAGCTTAGAACAGCTGCACTTACTATTTCTCACAGATACAAGTATCAGGAAATATGCTTCTGACTAGGGGTCTTGCAAAAACTTGCAGTCAGGCTATCAGCCAGGGTTGCAGTCAGCTCAAGGCTTGACTGCTGGAAAATAGGCTTCCAAACTTATCGTTTGAAGGCCTCAGGTCCTTGCCACATGGGACTCTCCATAGGGCTGCTCACAACATGGCAGCTGGCATCCCTCAGGTGAGAGACAGAGAGACAGAGGGAGAGAGAGAAAACACACACACGTGCACACACATGCAAGCGTGAAGGAAGCCCCAGTAGCTTAAATAACCTAATCTTGGAAGGGACATGGTATCATGTCTGTCCTATTTTTATCAGTTACATAGACCAAGCCTGCAACAGCATGACAGAAGACTACATGAGAGTGTGAACACCAGGAGGCAGAGATCACTGGGGACATCTCAGAAGGTGGCTGCCAAAGCACATCTGCTTAGACTTTTCCTTTTCCTGAAACTCCTCCTTGGTTTTCGGGGCAATATACTCTATTCATTTTTCTGCCTCCAGAGTTTTTCTCAGCCTAATCCCTTTGCTATACCAATATCAGATTAATTTTCCTAAACCAAGTCTTATTAATATTAAATCCCTTAGGCTGGCTCATCACCTATCAGAGAGACTTTTAACTAGGACTGAACATAATGTAGCCTTATTTTCCCAACTTATGGGAATCAAAACCTACAAATAATTACCCAAACTCCAGATACCATTTCTATTGCAGCATAGGTTATACCTCTCCTCTTTGCACACACTGTTCTGATTTCCCTCTCTTCTCAAATAAGATGAACCAACTTCTCTAAGCTTTACTTCCTGCCTCATTCTCAAAGTACTTTTCTCGTTTTGTATCCACTAACTTCTCTCTTCTTAACTTATGCATTTGTTTGAAACATTTTTTAAACATTTTATTAAGATCAGCTTTATAAATGTCTGATTTTGAGAGCCTGTCTCCTTAATTAGATCATTAGCTCCTTGAGGGCAATGTCTTATTGACAGGGTCTCTGTAACCAGCTTTGTTTTCTATGTTCTGGGAGACACCAAGGTAATCATCACATATTTCCTGATTTAATTTTGTTTATAAACAGACCATCACATGAATTTCTTGTACAAGCAAGGAAAAATCTAAACAGAAATAATCTATGATTCATTCTTTCTGAAAGTGAAAAAGACAAAAATATAGTTTGAAATTTATCTTTCGGGAGAACTTTTCAGTACTTAAATTCGTTTGCTGGGCTTAGAAAGTACCATATTAATGAACACTACTAAATCTGTCAAAATCTATGCCCTCAAGCCAAGTCTCAGGCATTAAACACATAAAAACATAAAGACTATATCTACCCCATGATTAAATAAACAGAAATAACCTTATCTTTAAACAAAATAATTGATTCTTCTTACCACATAAATGAAATAAGGCATAATGGCTCAAAATCTAATTTTTTCATTTAACGCATCCTTACCAAGTCCCTGTCCTATGCCAGACCCTGGACTGGGACCTTTTGCAGTGCTCTGCCACATGTACAGTGACAGTAAGTCCCTATTCTTACCTCATGGGCACAAGTCCCAGCATTTCATCACGTCGTTTTTCCTTTTTCTTTAGGTCTGATTCTGTTGACTTAAGTTTATCTGGAGCAAGCCGCAGCTTCGACTGCAGATCACTGATAACTTCTTGTAATTCAGCTTCTGTCTGAAAAACTCTCTGGCAGACGGGGCAACACGACTGGTTCTCATCTGTGAGCTGAGTAATGAATTGGGAGTAAACTGCTGTGGCTCCAGCCAGCATGGCTATTTTAAAAGAAATAAATATATCTCCAATGAGAAATATAAATACAGTTTCGTCAACATGGTTACATCTTTTTCTATAAATACGTGATTATTCCTCTTGCTTTATAAACATAAAATAAATAAAAAATAAATAAAAAGATATTTAAACCTTTTTCCAAAAGGCATGATAAATTTAGATTGTACAAATTACTCTTTGGTAACTTACAATAAGTAAAACATAACTTTTATTGAGACCTTTCTATATGCCAGGCAGTGTTCTAAGGGCTTCACAACGATAATCTCATTTATTCCTCAATACCCTAGGCGGTAGGTAGTTGTGTCCTCATTTACAGATGATTAATGTAAAACACAGGAAAGTTTTAATAAGATGCTAAAAATGACACAGTGAGTAAGTTGTAGAGCCAGGACTAAAACTCAAGCCATTTGGCTCCCTAACCAGGTTTTTAAATCTCCCATCCTTAAGAGTTACCTCTGAATCAAAATTCAAAAGTGTCAAAGTGCCTTGATAATATAAAGGAGGTAACTTACCTCGCTGTTTTGAGGATTTTTCAATTTCTTCTTTAAGCCTGTCTAAATCACTTTCAAAGTCCTGGCTACCACAAACATCAAATAGCTTGTCTTCATAACTGGACAATTGCTCTTCTTTTCTTTTTAGCTCATTATTTATATGATTTTTATTCTGCTCAGCTGAAGCTAGTTCCTTGCTAAAATAAGAACAAAATGTGGATTATAATTTTAAATCATGAGAAAAGAGTTTGAAAAGTTTGAGTAGGCATATACAAAACAAATTCTGTCAACAAATCATTACAAGAGTTTGGTATAACAAAATACTATTTCTTTTAGAAGTCAAGGCAACAGTCCACTTACACCTTGACTCTCTACCTAGGGCACTGACTCACTTTGCCAGTCCTAGTCTTGGGCCTACTCCCAGGAAAACGTACACAGGCAGAATTCTGCCTGGTTTCTGGAGGTTCATTGTCTCAGATCTCAGCTTAAGAGCCTGAGTAAGAAGATGCTTGCTGGGTCTACTGCAGGGAAAGAAGAGAGGAGGAAAACAATTTCCTAATTCCCTTTAGCCTCTTTCACAATATTACTTCCCTACTCTCCTATAAAAACCTTTTCTTATTCCTCTCCTTGCTGCTGTCATCTACTTATCTACTGATCACTCATTCCCTCTCATTCATCAAAGATTTTGTTACTGGTACAATTTATCTCTATTCCAACTCTTAAACAATCATCCTAGCCAACCTCAATACTCACACATATCAGGGTTTTTCAATTTGCTGGTTACGATACAAGTCAT
The DNA here is from genome assembly GCF_040939455.1 of Microcebus murinus. Classification (NCBI taxonomy): domain Eukaryota; kingdom Metazoa; phylum Chordata; class Mammalia; order Primates; family Cheirogaleidae; genus Microcebus; species Microcebus murinus. The sequence goes on along the minus strand of NC_134124.1, from coordinate 2,253,260 downwards.
GTAGTCAATTTAATGCATTGTACTCAGCCTATTTTTAAAAAGTGAAATAACAGAATGTAATATACTGGAGTAGACTGTATGTAGAAGTACTACTTTGAGAAATTTGTTTCAGATAAATGTGTGTGATTACACACACACTTCATCATACTACCCATTTTGAGGTGCAGTAAAAATATGAAGAAAAAATGACTGATACAGATGATACACTCACCATCCTAGCTTCCACTGAGCACTTTCCATCAAGGTCACCAACAACCCAAGTACCAAGTGCAGTCTTCCTCTTACTCTATCTCTAGGTAGCACCAAACACGGTAGACCATATCCTTGAAGGCCTATCTTACCAAGGCACCCCCAACACCACTCCTATCTGGCTCTCACCCTGGTTTCCTGGGCACATCCTAGTTTCCTTCACTTGCTCCTCTTCCTCTGCTGGCCAACATTTCAAATGTTGGTGTTTCTCTGAAATCTAACTATAACCCCCCTCTCCTTTTTGTACAACTCTGTCAAGGCGATACGGCCTATGCTAACTTCGATCTTCCCTTATATAGCAATAACTCCCAATCTCCTGAACTTCGAACTCCAATTTTCTACTCCCTAACAGACATTTCCATAAGAAATATAAATTTAACATAACCAAAGCCAAATCCATTATTTTCATCAAAAATCTGTGTGGAATTTTTGACCCTCTAATCCAACCACCATCCAAAGTAGTATCTGAGAAACATGATCACTTTTTATTATGGATTACTCACAGAAATGAAAAGGGAATTTTAAAACTTTAATCCTCTTAAGTCTACCAATTTTCAAGGACAAGGGGCCCAAATTGCAACCCATTTCCATTTTGCTTAATTTGTAAAATATGAGGAGTTTTCAAAAAGTTCATGGAAAATGTGTATGATGAAAAAATTTGACCCAATCCAAACTTCACAGAATTTGGATAAAAGGCATTTGTTCTGTGAAGTCTGGATTCAGTCAAAAGCCCAGACTCAAGGCCCTGCTGTTCCCCACCCCTACGCAGGAGGGCAATTCTGTGAGAGTTTAAGTGGAAAATTACCGTATTCACGCACAGTCCTGGTTTGGCTCCTTCTTACTTATTTTTGTTTCCAAATCTTAAAAAATATTTAAAGGTCACCCGTTTTCCTTTAGTTAATAATGTAGAAAAGATTACACTGACATGGTTAAATTCTAAGGACCCACAGTTCTTCAGGGATGGACTATATGGCTGGTACTATTGCTTACAAAAGTGTCTTCAACTTGATGGGGCTTATGTTCAGAAATAAAGTTTATATATTTTATTTTTATATTTTACTTCCATTTATCCACAAACTTTCTAAAGTCCCCTCATATAGGAGAACTAAATACAACATACCATTTCATGACAACAAATTATTTTAAAACAATTAAAATGAAAGCATGAAATAAGAAATTTCTGTTACATCTACAAATATTATAACTACTTACTTCAATTTGGCAAGTCTGTCCCTGGTCTGATTAATTTCTTTTGATTTACTATGAAGCCAGTCTTCAAGCTGTTTTTTGTTGGGAAAATACCCCAACAGTGAAGTTAATTCATCACTGTGCCTAGATTTTATTTTTCTGATTTGTTCATCTTTGTCAGCCTAAAGGTAAAAACATCTTTTAAAAATAAAATTCAATGTCTCTACATTATACCAAGACAAAAATAAATTCTTGACTGACTCAAGTTCTAGGCTGAAAAAATAACTATAAAAATGTAAGAAAATATGAAATTTCTTAAAAATCTTGGAGTGGAGATGGTCTTTCTAAGCCATAAGAAGAGAGTAATACGTTTAATGCTATAAAAATTTAAAACTTCTGTATGTTAAGAGTTAACAGCAATGTGCATGTGTGTACATAGTTCTATGTAAACTTTTTGTAATTAAACAGTAACTTTTAAGCTTGACAGTCTGTTTTATAGAGTAGTAAGCTAACTTAACCTGTAAAATATAAAGTCGATACCAATGCAATCCTTCATAGTGTGTCAATTATGAATGCAAGATAAACTATCTTAAATACCAGACAGTATAATTAGAACAAAAAGAAAATCATACTTTGTCTTTGGTCAGCATCTCCATCTGGGTACGTGTTGTTGCGTGATGGTTTAACTGCTCCATCTCCTGGTCCAATTTACGCAGTGTCCTATCGAGGTCCACTTTCTCATTCTGTAGGCTTATAACTTCTGTTTTTAGGGTTTCTACATTGCTGTCTTTCTCAGCCTTGCTTAGTTCACGTTCCTAAGCAATAATTCAAACAAACACATAGGTTTATGTACTTTGTGTAAGAATTAAAATAATTAGAAATTATTGCATTAGAAATTAACTACTCCTCAGAATGGTCAAAATATCATTGTTTGCTTATAACCAACAAGAGAAAAAACATAAGGCACCATATATGCTTTCAGGAAAATCTTATTAAAGTTATCTTACTATGTTATATAGTAGAGAATTAGTAAATAAACTTGGAAGGGCAAAATAGGAAGGAAAAATAAGAATCAATGCAAAATTAGGAGAAATGTGTCTAAGTATACAGATCAGAGACTCTTTAGTCAACAATTAAGTGTTAATTAGGTCCTCATGTAACTCACGTTATTGACTGGTATGTAGAAACTATAAAAAGTGTGCTGTGGTCCTCAACTGGTGTCCCCTCACCCCAATAAGACAATACTGCAATAAAGTGCTAAAGACAAAGAGATGTGCTACAATGATAAGTAGGGAGTAAAAATCAATGTTTACTTCAATTATCAAGATGGGATTTAAGAGAGGATTTGCCAAGCTGTAGGATGCTTACTCTGATGATGGAGATATGAAGTAAAGGGACAGAATAGAAATGAGGAAAATTTGGAAATTCTTGAAGAGATTGGCTAAAAAAGTTTTTACCATAGAAAATGTGATAATACAGCAAAAATCTCATAAAATTACAGTGTGTGAACCTAGAGGAAAAATACTTGCTTTTTTATTTAGGTAAGTGGATCTTAAGTAGGATGTTCATAAGAGTCACCTAATTTTGGTGTGTGTGTGTGTTTTAAGAGACACAGTCTTACTCTGTTGCCCTGGCTAGAATGCAGTGGCGTAATCACAGTTCACTGCAACCTCAAACTTCTGGGCTCAAGCAATCCTCTTGCCTTAGCCTCCCAAGCAGCTGGGACTACAGATGTATGCCACCATGCCCAGCTATGTTTTGAACATATATTTCCATGCCCTGCTCTCAGAGATTTTGATTTGGAAGGTCTGAGGCGTTAAGATCTAAGAATAGATAATTTTAAAAAGCTTAGGGTGATTCTAATTTTTAACCCACCAGTTTCTAGAACCAAAGAGTTGAGGGACCAAGATATCTAGATAAGTTCATTTTACCTTAGGACAGACAAGGAAGACATTTTTATTAAAATGCCATAATCTAAGGATTAGCAAATACTTCAGAATGCAAGATTCTATATGCCTTACACCTTAAAATTATTATTCAAATAATATCTTACAGCTTTTGTGAGCTCCTGGTCCAGTTCAAGAATCCTGTCTGAAGATCCTTCCAATTGCTGTAATTCATACTTCACATTTTTCAGCTCATGCTGCTTCTTACTTAGGATTTCCGATTTTAGCTCAATTATTCTTCCCAGTCCAGTTTTCTTATCCCTTATCTCATCTATCTGTTTTTGTTTCAGATTCTCTTTTTCTGCAAAGTCATTCTAAATACATATGTGAAGAATTAGCATTAATTTTTTCACTAAATTATTAAGAGAGTTTCTTCATTACAAAACTAATACATGTACAATGAAAAAATATAGAAAAGTATAGTCATGTGTTGTTAAACCACAGGGACATATTCTGAGAAATGCATCATTAGGCAATTTTGTCACTGTGAAAATACCCTAGAGTATACTTACAGAAACCTAGATGGTATGGCCTACCATACACCCAGGCTATAATATAGCCTATTGCTCCTAGGCCATGAACCTGTATAGCATGTTACTGTACTGAATACTGTAGGCAACAGTAACACAATAAATATTTGTATATATAAACATAAAAAAGATAAAGTAAAAATCTGGTATTATAATCTTATGGAACCACCATTGTACATGTGGTCCACCATTGTATATGTGGTCTGTCACAACCGAAACGTCATTATGTGGTGCATGACTATACTTTAAAAAATGTAAAAACCATCATCCAGAGATAATCATTATTAACTACGAGCAAATGTTTTCTTTGCAATTAGCTCTAAAACTTTTTTTTTTTACTTAACTGGGAATAATAGTAAGAATAGAGGGGGGAAAAAAAAACCAAAAATTTTTTTACCGAAAAACGAACATAGGCCTACATTTTTTCTTCATATTTTTATCTTTATAAGCTTTTAAAACTTAGCTTCTATACGGGTTTCTTCTACCTCGTAGCAGCTTCCATCCTAACACTAATTTAAATATATGTCAAAATAGGGTCTATCCAAAAATTAAAACAATTTAAGTAGATAATCTGACACAAATAAAAGACAATAACAAAGAATGTATTTCAAAATATTTACCATCAGCTGGTTGGCAGTTTCTGTTTCCCTTTCTTGTCTCTCTCTTACAAGTTTGTGAAAATTTTTAATTTGTCTTTCATTGAAGGGTCCACGCTCAAAGCCATCCAATTCTAGCTGTGTTGCCAAAGACTGAATTAATGAATCTCTAGCTCGGATATGTTCTTGATGACGATCTGCTTGTAGCTGTAGGCGACCTTTAAAAAAGCCAACCTAATAATTATATTTTTCCAGCTGGTTTTTAAAAAGCTGAGTAACTGTAAATTCACATACAGTTGCAAAAAATAATACAGCACAATGTCTCCAATACTGAAAGGACAGCACTGCTAATAAACTAATGGAGAAAAACAATAGGAAAAAAATGATCACTAAAAAAATGAGTACTACTGCCCCTCTGAAGAACCACCTGTGGTTTAACTTCTGGTCTTTAAGAGTTTGTTTTTACAGCACTTGAAAATAACTAAAAAGACAGAAAGAGCATGACCCTCACCCAGCTCAAGCCAGCCCAAGTTCCAGGGAGACTGATAAACCAGCCTCACAGAGGGGAAAAAGAGGAAAAACAAATGCAGCCACCTCACAGCTGTCTTCTGCTATCAGTTGGCAGCAGTAACTATTCTTTTTCTTTCTTCTCCCTTTATCCCAATAAAAGTCCCAAGCCCCTTACCCTTTGGCCAGCACTTCATTTCCTTTTTTCGTGCAGTGCCCTTTCCTCCCTTGGAAAGTAAAAAAAACTTTTTCTTTAAACCTGTCCTAATCACTGTGTTGAGATTCTTTCTCATCCCATACTACTGAGTTCCCTCCCTAACATACACTTTGCCCGGGTTCCCCCAATAGCAACTTCTGCAAAACTACAGTATAATATCACAACCAGGATACTCACATTGATATAATTCCTCAATCTTAGTCAAATCTCCCCAATTTTACTCGCACCCATTCGTATATGTGTGTGTATTAAGTTCTATATAATTTTATTACCTGTGTGGGTTCATACAGATATCTACAATAGTCAAGACACTGCACAATTCCAATATCACAAGAACTCTTCTTTCATAAGCATAATCACATCCCCTTGCCCCTTCTCCTACCCAGTATCCCTAGCAATCATTAATTTGCCCACCATTTCTAAAATAAATTTTGACATTTCAAAAATTACATAAATAAAAATATACTGCATATAACCTTTTGAGATTTGCTTTTTTTCACTCAGCATAATTCCCAGGAGATACTTCATTCATGTAGAAAATATGTAACATTACAGACGAAAAAAAGACGAACACTTTGTCCTACCCTGCTCAATAAGTAGTTCTGATTTTTCTTGATTAAGAAGCCTAGATTCTTTATTTAATTTTTCCAATTCACGCTGACAGTCTACCAATCTCCTTTCTTTATCTCTTACTGTTCTCTGGTGATTGCGATATAAGTCATTTAGCTGCTCATCAGTCCCTTGAAAAACCTAGGTAACACCAAAATAAAAAGCTTTAATGTATAAATACAAGAAGATATGATCATTTTGAGGTACCAAATAAGATTCATCACCCTTATTCAACACCCTTCATTTTAACATATACAGAGAAGTAGCACAAACATCAAGATTTGCACTTGTTTTTTTCCAAAATGTGGGTGGCAAAACTGATTCAAATAAAGTTCACAATAATCCCCAAATTTTGAAGTAGAACAAAATTCTACTACTACAAACCTTTTCCATTTTCTGTTCCAGTTCACTATTATCTTTCTCCATTTGCTTCTTTCGGCTATCCAAGGCTTTAATTTCATTATCAAGTCTCATTATTTTATTGAGATTGTGTTCAATTTCTTTTAGACGATTCTAAAAATAAAGAAACACTCTAAATAAATAAAATTCACTATAGCTTACACTGCTGCTGGATGCAGAAAAATAAGGTGTGCCAAGGCCAGGCATTTAGTAAAAGCGATCTTATTTAATGTTAACAATGACACTGTAAAAAGGGCATAGAGAAACTGAAAAGCAGAGACATTAACTTTTCCAAGTCTTCACAGCTAGCAGAGAAAAGCAAGAATTAAATTCCACTTCTAACTCCAAAGCCTATATCCTGCCCTCTATACCTTCCATAAAAATTTTTCATTCATTAAGCACTTAGAGTTATAATATATAGAGTAGCACATTTTAAGAACTTAATCCTTAAAAGGCTAACTATTTAATGTACTTTTTAAAAATGAGAACTATTGAGGGGACTAGAAACGCATGGTGAGTTACCAGTACATTCTTAGACTCATCTCTAAGGAGTATGAATAACCTGGTTTAGAGCATTCTCTACTTGGATGATGCTGGGGAATCCTCTTCCAGTGTTATCTCTGTGACTCCAAAGCTGACCAAGTCCTCACCTTAGATATTTTTAGAATCTGATCTTTATTTATTATTATCTTTTATTTAGACACAGGGTCTTCCTATGTTGCCCAGACTGATGAGCAGCAGCTATTCACAGGCAAGATCATACAGCACTACAACCTGGAACTCCTAGGCTCAAGTGATCCTCCCACCTCAGCCTCCCTTGTAGCTGGGACTATAGGTGTGTACCACCATGCCCAGCAGAAGCTAATTTTTAAACATATTATTCTTAAGTTACTAAACTGCTTAGATATAGCAATTGCAAACTTTCATAGCTCCACCAAAATGCATGCTCAACATTAATATCATTTATTAAAATTATACTAATAGTATTACCCTGTGATTTGTATATGAACGGATAGCATATAATCACCATAAAAATAGGAACTTTGTTTACTTTGTTCCCCAATGTATCCTTAGAACATGTAAAAAGTGTTTAATGTGTTAGCTAAAGGAAAGAATGAGAGATCTGACAAAAGTAATTTTATCAATAACAGTCACAGGTATCATTGATTGAATGCCTATTATGTTCCAGACATTGTATAGGTGCTGCTATAAATTCTCTCTAAACCTTCAGGAGGCCAAGGCAGGAGGATCACTTGACGCCAGGAGTTCGAGTCCAGCCTCGAGACCTCATCTCTACAAAAAAGTTTGAAAAACAAAAAAACCTCTCTAGGCAAAAACAACAACAAAAGACCTCCCTAATCTTCACAAGATTACATACTAAGCAGGAGACTCAGAGGACTTACAGACTTGTACAAAACCACATAGTTAGGGAGATAAGATTAGGAGGCAGGGTATCAAAACGGTTAAGACTAGAAGCTCCAGGTGCTGGAACAGCTGGACATGTGTATGCAAAAATGTAAACTTCAACCCTTACCTCATACTATTTCAAAAAATTAACCTGCAGTGGAGCATATACTTAAATGTAAGAATTCAAAAACTATGAAACTTCTAGAAGAAAATATTGAAGAAAAATTTTGTGACAGTAGGTAAGCCAAAGGTTTCCTAGAAATGAAATAAAAAGTATAAACAATAAGAGAAAAAATTTGAAAAGCTGTACCTCATCAAAATTTAAAACTCCTGCCTTTTGAAAAACAGTTAAGAAAATATTTGCCTAACAAATATCTGATAAAGGGCTTAGATTCAGAATACGTTAAGAACTCTCACAGCTCAATAAAGGGACCAAAAAAAAAAAAACCATTGAAAATAGGGAAAAGATTTTTCTACTTTATCAAAGAATATATTCAGATGGCAAATAAACACATGAAAAGATGCTCAAAGTCAAGTCAATCAATTGACAATCAATTAGGAAAATGCAAAATTAAACCACAAACAATCTCCAAATGAGATACTACCACACGGCTATTATCATGATTAAAACGAAAAAGGCCAACAATACTAAATGCAGAAAAGGGTGCAGAAGAACTGCACTTTTATGCATTGTTGGCAGGAATACAAAATGGCACAGCCACTTTGGAGAATAGTTTGGCAGCTTATAAAGGTAAGCATATACTTCCCATATAATGTAGCAAACCCATTCCTAAAGAGAACGATAAAAACATATGTCCAAAGACTTGTACACAAAAGTTTAGAGCAGTTTTATCTGTAACAGCCAAAAGCTGGAAACAACTTAATGTTCATCAACCAGGGAACTGATGAACAACAAAAAAAAATTGCCATATATCCATATATATAGTGGAATACTCCTCAGCAATAAAAAAGGAATGAACTATTCATACATGCAGCAACAGAGATAAATTAAAAATCGTTATGCTAAGGAAAGAAGCCAGACACAAAATCTATTTGCTATATGATTCCATTTATGTGCCATTCTGAAAAAGGCAGAACTATAATGACAGAAAACGAGTCAGTGGGTGCCAGGAGCTGGGAGTAGGGGGAGAAGACTGATTGCAAGGACTTTGAGAGAACTTTCTGAGTGATGGAAATATTTTACATATTCCATATTCCACATGGTTCTATATATATTTGTCCAAATGCATAGAAATATACACTTTAAAAAGGGTGGATTTTCGGGTGGGGCAAAGGCAATGTACGTGACCTAAACATTTGTACCCTTGTAATATGCTACAATAAAAAAGGTAAGGGTGTGGCCGGGCGCGGTGGCTCACGCCTGTAATCCTAGCACTCTGGGAGGCCGAGATGGGCGGATTGCTCGAGGTCAGGAGTTCAAAACCAGCCTGAGCAAGACCCCGTCTCTACCAAAATATAGAAAGAAATTAATTGACTAACTAAAAATATATATACAAAAAAAATTAGCTGGGCATGGTGGCACATGCCTATAGTCCCAGCTACTAGGGAGGCTGAGGCAGTAGGATCGCTGAGCCCAGGAGATTGAGGTTGCTGTGAGCCAGGCTGACGCCACGGCACTCACTCTAGCCTGGGCAAGAAAGTGAGACTCTGTCTCAAAAAAAAAAAAAAAAAAAAGGTAAGGGTGGATTTTACCATATGTAAATTATACCTCCATAAATCTGACTTAAAAAGAAAAAAGTATGAACTTAGGAATTATAGGCCTGGACTCTAATCCTAACTGTACCTCTCTCTACAAATGTGAACAGCCGTGCCTTGGCTTTCTTGCCTGGAAACCCTCAAAGAGTTCTTCCATAGGGCTTACTTAAGACATTTTAAAGCACTTGAACACAGTAAGCATTCAATGAATGGGACCATTCACACTACTTGTGAAAAAAATTTTGTATTCAGAAAATACCTTTTGAGCACAGACTAACAAAGAGAATTGGATTGATACTGAAGAGCACTAAATATTAACACTTCAGCTATGGTACTTTATAAACTTCACTCCATCAGTGTTTTCACTGCCTCTTGGTAACATAAAATGATCAACTGGGCTTAGCTCTTTTGTGACATCTCTAGCTGCCTCATTCCTTAAATTCAGCTGGTACCAGATTCTCTGGATTCCTTCTCTGACATCTGTGTTTTGGTTCTATCCCCAAGGCATATAACATAGTAAAAAGAGCTAAGACAAGCATGCAAACAACAAAATAATACAGCAGAGTGTTTAAAGCTTAGGTGCCAGTGTGAAATGATACAAAAAAATGGAGCAGCTGGGCTACCAGGTATAGAAGGCCCATGAACTTGCATGTAGAAAAAGTATTAAGGTTGGTGCAAAAGTAACTGTTGCTTCAGATCGTGAATTTTCAATCATTATAATTAGGCTCAAACATATCTTTATTAATCAAAATAGGAACCATTACAATCAATACATTTTTGCCAATGAGAGATAAGTTTCTTTATTCCTATAGCGTAAAAATCCGTGCTTCAGGATTCCACGAACTCTTGGAAAGCATTTTCTGCATCCTGCTGGTTGTGGAAGCATTTTCCCTGCAAAAAGTTGTCGAGATGCTTGAAGAAGTGGTAGTGGGTTGGCAAGAGATCAAGTGAATATGGTGGATGAGGCAAAACTTTGTAGCCCAGTTCTTTCAGCTTTTGAAGCCTTGGGCCCTTTCTGTTAACCAATGCCAGCCAGAGGCATTGCAGTTTTTGGTGCATCTCATCGATATGCTGAACATACTTCTCAGCTGTAATGGTCTGGCTGGAATTCATAACGTTGTACTGGTTCAGACTGGCAGCAGACCACCAAACAGTGACCATGACCTTTTTTTGGTGCAAGTTTGGCTTTGGGAATTGCTTTGGAGCTTCTTCTCAGTCCAACCAGTGAGCTGGTTGTTGCCAGTTGACATATAAAATCCACTTTTCATTGCAAGTCACAATCCGATCAAGAATTGGTTCATTGGCACACAAGGAGAGAAGATGATACTTCAAAACAACTATATTTTTAAAATTTCTAGTTAGTTCCCAATGCACTCACTTATCAAGCTTCTTCACCTTTCCAATTTGCTTCTAATGCTGAACGACGGTAGAATGGTCAACCTTGAGTTCTTCAGCAACTTTTCAGGTAGTTGTCAGGGGATCAGCTTTGATGAATGCTCTCAACTGGCCATTGTCAACTTCCTATGGTCGGCCAGGGCACTCCTCATCTTCAAGGCTCTCGCCTCCTTTGCAAAACTTCTTGAACCGCCACTGCACTATACGTTCATCAGCAGTTCATGGGCCAAATGTGTGGGCCAATGCATAAAGTTGTCTCCGCTGCTTTACGAACCATTCTGAACTCGAATAAGAAAATTGTTCGAATTTGTTTTTTGTCTAACATCATTTTCATAGTCTTAAATATAAACAGCAAGTAATAAGTCATTAGCAAAAAAAGCGCAAAATGTGCACTAAAATGATGTATAACATATTTAAGAATTGTATTCCAATAATAAACAGCAAATTTCAATGCTAAAACCACAATTTTGCACCAGCCTAATAATTAGAAACAAATTTTTCAAGCAATTGCCATTTAAGGCAAGAAAGAAAAACAGATCTAAGTGGGCCAAGAAAAGAGGATAGGATATGGTGGGATGGAAATAAAGTAGTTTATGAGAGAGTTCCTGAAGATGGAAAAAATCTTAAAAATGGGAGAGGATACATTTACAGTACAGTGTAGAAACGAAGCAGTCTTTTCCGGACAGCTGCTGGGAAGGTGATTTGATGCAAACTTTACATTGAGTTCTGTAAGGGAAAAATCCTCGTATGTCAGAGCTAATAAAGAACTATGAAAGTCATCCACTTGCTATGTGAACCACTTGCTATGTGCCAGGTACCGGACTGGACTCGGAGGATACAGACAAGAATAAGATTAAACTCTTAGAGAATTAGTCATGATCAAACATAAATAAACAAGTATATAAACACTTCAACCTTTGCTACAGCATTGGTTAGAGTCCTGGCACCACTCAACGCTAGAAATTATCACTTAGCTCCACGATGACATCATTTACTACACACAAATGCACCATTCAACAATACGGATTTCCCTGTGTTCAAAAATAGCTTGTGTTTTACTGCCCCTGTGTCTCTAATGACCTACTTATTTATGATCAAAAAAGTCATACGCCCCAAAATCCTCTCCAGCTACCTCAGACAGAAATTCTCTTCCTTCCTTCTCAGATCTCCTACAGCTCTTATCTTTTCCTTGCCTTACCATTAAGTGTATATGTCCACCTCTCCAAACAGGCTGCTCCTCAAGGAAACACACGGTGTTCCCCATAGTAATTACAATACCTACACAGTGATCAGGACAACGCATTCTAAATATGACATGCCCTGCGGCTCTTCTGTCTACTGAACCAAGTCCTAATCTATTAACTCCCTATAATCTGATCCCAGTTATATTTCTCACTCCTTTTATCCTGATTTACTCTTTCTCTCACAATCATGTTCTGATAAGCTTGTAGGTGTGAATTATAAACACACATGCATATGTTTGCATACACATGTGTATTATAAATATGCAACTAAAAATTACATATATATGAAATATATATGGAATAGAAAAGTATCTTTTACTTTTCACTTACTATCCTTTTCTTTTTCACTTTGAGCATATATTTTTAAAAGGAAAAAATCCCAAAAGTATATAAACATACATAAAATGTCTTCTAGTTTGTTAATTTGATTTCTCCCCATTCTTCAAGAACCCCCTCAGCCCTGCTTCCTCTCTGAAGCCCTTGTGATACATTTCTATGCACAGCTTTCATTGTTAAAAAAATACTTTATGGCTAAGCGCAGTGGCTCACACCTATAATCCTACACTCTGGGAGGCCGAGGTGGGTGGATTGTTTGAGCTCAGGAGTTCAAGACCAGCCTGAGCAAGAGCGAGACTCTGTTTCTACTAAAAATAGAAAAACATTAGCTGGACAACTAAAAATATACATAGAAAGTTAGCCAGGAATGGTGGCACATGCCTATAGTCCCAGCTACTTGGGAGGGTAAGGCAGTAGGATTGCTCGATCCCAAGAGTTTGAGGTTGCTGTGAGCTAGGCTGACGTCATAGCACTCAAGCCCAGGCAACAGAGTGAGGCTCATCTCAAAAAAATTTTTTTTCTACTTTACAATTCAAAGATCTATACCAGTATTTACACATGAGTTTAAACAAACCGAATCAACACACTTTTAAATGATTAAAAAAAACTTCTATCTGAAACCTACGAAGTGGCCATTTTAAAGAATAGTCTTACTTATTTAAACCAGGAATCCCATAGGGGCAAGGACATTGTTGCAGTCCTTCTTGTACTTGTAGCCCCAGGCACGGTACACTCTGGCACAAACAACACATTCAAGAAATGCTTGCTAAATGAATGAACAGAATTTTTTTGGCCTTTCTTATAAATCATAGGGTTTAACTAGGATCAATCCCTAGTCTTATGCACTGTCAAGAACATCTTGCAAATTTAAAAAATTCCTAAAAGATCTGTCAATTTAAAAAAATTTTAAACATACAGAACTGCAATATTGGGTAATCACACTGCTACTTAACAGCTAGTGATCTACATTACTGATTTAGTGTGATGCTACAAATTTGTTTACTCTCAAATCTAAGCTTTTTGGGCAATTTAAAGACTAATCATTTAATATAAACCTAAGACATTAGTAATAACATTGTATTGTCTCTGATAGATTTTTCTAGAAACATACATGCCACCAAATTTCACATACACATAAAGTGCTTTTGGGGGCAAATGCTATCATGGGCTAAAAAAATGACTTTCTTCTTAGTATACAAGAAATCAACTATTGAACATAATGGTGACTACAGTTAATAACAATATATTATACACTTGAAAATTGCCAAGAGAGGTTTTAAGTGTTCCAGAAAAAAAAAAAAAATTGTATGTGAGGAAATGCACATGTTAATCACCTCAATTTAGCCATTTCACAATGTATATTGATGTCAAAACATCACGCTGTATACCATAAAGATATATCACTTTTGCCAATTAAAAAAAAGAAATAGAATTACCTTCAATGGATCAAGTTCATTCTCATAGGATTTGACAATTTCCTTTGAAGATGTCAACTGGGCTTCCTTACTAGTAATCTGATCACGAATCTCACAAGCTTTTTCCTTATTTTGCTTCAGATATTTCAGTTCTGTCTGACATTCTTTTACTTTCTGACCTTGTGTCTGACGTACCTGCCGCAGTGTTTCCAAGGCTTTAATGTATCTTTGAAGATATGAAATAAAAATCAAATTTCTGGCTAAGTAAATTATGGTATATATTCATACAGTGGACTGTTATGTGGTCATTAAGATTATACTTACAAAGAGTTTTTAATAACTTGGAAAATGCTTAGAATGTAATTGTGAAAAAATTACATTTAGAATGTCAATCAGGTAAACAAACATCTGCACAAAAGAAAACTAAAGGAAAATATGCTCAATGGTTGTCAATGGGTTAGAAGTAATAACTGATTATCTTTTTGTTTCGCTTTTTAAGTTTTTTCCATTAAAAAAAGAAGCATACAAATTACAAACATGGCTCAATAACTTAATGGGCTACATACTCTACTTAAGGGTTACAAACCTTGTTGCTGAAAAAATCTCATCAAACTTTTGCTTCAGAGCCTTTCCTTCACTTAAAGGCCAATTAGAGTCTTCTTGGTGACAAAAAATGACATTATTTAGCACAGCCTTGGAAACCCCAAGAGAACTTATCATTTCACGGTCAATTTCAGCACACTTTGAGCTTAGACTGACCCTTTCGCCATGCCTGTAGGAAATGAAAACCAAGAGTATATGTAAAATAACCTTCAGTTGTACCTATTTTTTGCCTAACCAATCCTTCATGCTGTACTTCTCTTAAAAAAAAAAAGTCCCTTCAGCTGTCTGCTGTTAGAATAGCTTCCTTATGCTTAAAATGCATAACTCTCAAATGATTTGGCAGTTCGCTGATGAAAAGATAGATAAAACATGGTGGTACAGGAAACAATGCCAGAATTTCTTTTTACATATTTGGACTTCTAAATACAATAATTTTCCTCTATGTATTATCTATATGTATTCTAAATTAACTGTCTTCCCATCTCCAGAACTTAAAAATCAGAAATTTAAATGAATAAAACAAAACATTATGATAAATAAAAAATAAAATAAAATAAAGGAATCATCTAATTAGTTAAACAGATAAATAAAAGGGAGGGGAGGAAAGTGAATAGTTAACTCATTTGCTCATTAAGGATAGAGCCTTGAATCCAAGATAGCCTAATTCTAAAACCCATACCCATTAGAAGATCATACCTGCCTCCAATAGTAATGGTTGAAAGGAAGAATAATCCTTCCTACTCGTCTGCTTCGCACATCATCCATCTCTATGTATGATACTAGCATATTTTTATTCATTCAACCTACATTTGAGTCATTATGCATTTTCTTTATTTTTGAGACAGAGTCTCACTCTGTTGCCCGAGCCAGAGTGCCGTGGCGTCAGTCTGGCTTACAGCAACCTCAAACTCCTGGGATCAAGCAATCCTACTAACTCAGCCTCCCAAGTTGCTGGGACGACAGGCATGCCCCACCATGCCCGGCTAATTTTTTCTATATATTTTTAGTTGTCCAGCTAATTTCTTTCTATTTTTTAGTAGAGACGGGGTCTCACTCTTGCTCAGGCTGGTCTCGAACTCCTGAGCTCAAAAGATCCGCCCGCCTTGGCCTCCCAGAGTGCTAAGAATACAGGCATGAGCCACGCACTTTCAATTCAGCAATTGTTCCTAACTTATTCAAGGGAATGAAACATTATCACTAAATCTTTAATAGGATCATTCTGTCTAACTGATAAATAGTTTCAACAAAAAATTAAATGTTGATTGCAGGGGAAACTGTGTGTAGGAGTAGGGAGCATATTCTCTGCTTAATTCTGCTGTAAACTCCAAACTGCTCTAAATATTAAAGTCTATTGAAAAAAAATTAATATGCTCTTCCCTAAAATAGGAAAAAACTATAGTCCTATAGACCTAAAAGACAAAAATGAAGAAGACATTCAAATATAATATAAACACTTACTTTGTTCTAGTAATGACTCCTTCCAGTGTTTTAAATTCTGTCTTTTTGCTTTTCTGAGTACACACCATAGATCTCTGCACTGCTATAAGCTCTCCATTGACATCACGAAACTGCAGACGAATCTGGGCTCTGACATCTGTTTCTTGAGCAACCTTTGAATGTTAAACAGAGAAAAATTATGCTTCCTTAATAAGCACCAGAATGTTAGTTCTGAAAGAAAAGACATAAGCAATCTTACCCAAAATGAGGAAACAAAAAAAAGGTAAACACAAAATAAGTCATTTTTACACACTATTACAAATATGGGAGGAAAAGAATACTGTTTAATTGATTTACTAAAATGATATTATCTACCTCCTTTATATAGCATTATTAGGAGAGTAAGTAGATCAAGTACCAAAAATGTTTTTGTTTTTTCTTTCTACCTGAAGCTGAATGAAAAATGTTTTTTAAAACTAAAAAAAAATCACAAGTTTATAGAAAAGTAGAAATACAGTATACATAACTTCCTAACCCCCCCAAACCATATGAGCATTAAGTTGTTGACCAGATGTCCCATCACCAGTATTTCCTACAAAACAAGGACATTTTCAACCATAAAAATCAGGAAATTGATACTAATATATTACTACCAGATAGTCCATAGATCCCATTCAAGTTTTTCCAATTGTTCCAGTTCAGAATTATACATTGTATTTGGTGGTCATGTCTGTTTAGTTTCTTTCAGTCTGGAATAGTTGCTCAGATTTTCCTTGACTTTCATGAATCATTTTGAAAATTATAGGCCATTATTTTAAAGAATGTCTCCCAACATTTGGGTTTGTGTTATTTCTTCATGACTACAATTAGGTTATGCATCTTTGGCTGGAATATTATAGAAGTGATGATGAGTTCCTTTCATTGCATCTCATCAGATAGGACATAATTTCAATTTATCTCATCACTGGGGGTATTAACTTCAATCTCTTGACAAATATGTATCTGACAGCTTCCCCAGAAAAAATTTTTCTTACTTTACAACTAATAAGCATTTGGGGGACAGATGTATTGAGACCATGTAACTATCCCTATTTCATCAAATTCCCTCCACTAGTTTTAGCACCTAGTGCTTCTTACCTGAATTATTATGACAGCTATTAAATACAGGCCCACCTTGTTTTATTGTGCTACTCAGATACATTTTGTTTTGTTACAAATTGAAGGCATGTGAGGGACCTAGGTTGCGCGCTCCTTATGAGAATCTAACTCCTTATGAGAATCTAATGCCTGATGGTCTGAGGTGGAGCTGGGGTGGTGATGCCAGTGCTGGGGAGTGGGTGCAAATACAGATTATCATTAGCAGAGAGGTTTAACTACACAATAAATGTCATGCCCTAGGATCACCCCAAAACCATCTCCTTGCCCCCTTCCATGGAAAAATTATCTTCCATGAAACCAGTCCATGGTGCCAAAAAGGTTGGGAAGTGCTGTCTTAAGCGTTTGATCCTACTCGAGGGGGCAGGAGGGGCATGGGCAATATACGTAACCTTAACATTTGTACCCTCATAATATGCTGAAAACAGAAAAAAAAAAGTTTGATCCTTCCAAACCTTTGCTTTTAAGGTTTATAAAGAGGAGTCTCGAGCAACTTTTACCCTAGGACTAATTTAGTATCACTTTCCCTCAAGCCTCAAAAACTTCCCTTAATAATTATTGTAGTGTAAGTCTGTCTGTAACAAATTACCTTTACCTTTTATTAAATCCAAAAATGTTCTCTCTTTTTGTCTTTGATTTTTTTTGTTTGTTTTTTTAACAGACAAGGTCTCACTTTGTCACCCAGGCTAAAGTGCAGTAGCATGATCACAGCTCACTGTAGCCTCGAACTCCTGGACTCAAGCAGTCCCCTCCTGCTCAGTCTCCCAAGCTGGGACTACAGGCACGTACCACCATGCCCACTTTACCTTCAATTTTTGAAGGATAGTTTTGCGGGATACAGACGTTGAGGTTGACTTACATTCCCCAAGATTTTAAAGATGTTATATCACTCTTTTCTGGCTTGGATAGTGTTTGATAAGAAAACAGCAATCACACTTATTATTTTTACCCTTTGCATGTTACTTTTTCCCCTGGCTTTAAGATTTTCTTTCCATCTTTACTTTTGAGCAACTTGAATATAATATGCAACATAGGTGTGTTTATGCTGCTTGTGATGCACTGAGCTTCTTGTGGTCTTTTTTATAGTTTTTATTTCTGTTTAGATCTTTATGTCCATCTTTTCCTTTAAATCCTTGAACCTATCACAGCTTTTAAAATCCTTGTCTGCTGATTCAAATATCTACGTCATCTCTGGGTCTGTTTTTATTCACTTTTTTCCCTCCTAGTTACAGATCGCATTTTCTTCTGCATACATCCATTATTTTTTTTTATTATATCCTGGACATTACATTGAGAGTTTGGACTCTATAGACTTCCTTTAAAATGTGTTGAGTTTTGTTCTAGCAGGCAGTTAATTTTGACAGCTCAGCTTGATTCTGTCAAAGCTGCCAATGCCCACAGTTGCTTCAAATATTTTTTCCAGGGCCGGGAGCGGTGGCTCACGCCTGTAATCCTAGCACTCTGGGAGGTTGAGGCGGGTGGATTGCTAAAGGTCAGGAGTTCGAAATCAGCCTGAACAAGAGCAAGACCCCTATCTCTACTATAAATAGAAAGAAATTAATTGGCCAACTAATATATATAGAAAAAAATCAGGGTGGCACATGCCTGTAGTCCCGGCTACTCGGGAGACTGAGGCAGTAGGATTGCTTGAGCCCAGGAGTTTGAGGTTGCTGTGAGCTAGGCTGGCGCCATGGCACTCTAGCCTGGGCAGCAGAATGAAAAAAAAAAAAAAAAAAAAAAAAGTATTTTTTCCAGTTTTTATTTTATTTTTTTTAGCCCCCGTCCCTTATCACTGTATCCAGTTTTATAATTGTTCATTTTGAGGGTCTAAGTGTGATACTCATTCTATTGCAATCAAAATCAGGAAGTCCTGGGTTCTGCTTTTGTTTAAATCATAATATCCTTTGTTGACTTTTTGGCATAAATTTAACTTTGCTATTAAGTAAATTAATCATTCAACAAATATTTAATAAGCACTTTATAGCTTTTGTTTTTTTTTTTTTTGAGACAGGGTCCTGTTGTGTTGCCCAGGCTAGAGTGCAGTGGCATCATCATAGCTCACTGCACCTCAAACTCCTGGGACTATAGATCTGTGCCACCAAGTCCAGCTAATTGTTTTGTTTTTTGTAAAGTTGGGGTCTCGCTATTGCCCAGGCTGGTCTTGAACTCCTGGCCTCAAAGGATCCTCCTGCCTCAGCCTCCCAAAGTGCTAGGATAACAGGTATGAGCCACCATGCCCAGCCTGTAGCTTTCATATGTTGTTTTGGTTTGAAGTGATAGACTTTTTTCCTTTGGAGTATGGAAGAGAAACAGGATAAACAAAAGAGTAGAGAAGGTACATTAAACACCATCATAAGTGAGGTATAGAGTGATCTGGCAGTACAAACTAGGGGCATTTAATCTATCTAGGAGAGGTCAGGGAAGATATTCTAAAGGAAATGAATGTTTAAATGAGACTTGACAGATGAGTAAGAGTTAGCCAGATGAAAAGATCTGAGTCATTGAGCAACTATAGTAATTTCATAATGTTTGGTGCAGAAAGTAGGAAAAAGTCATAAAATGCTCCAGAAATTAAGAGCCTTCTGAAATATGTCAAGAGTTTAGGACTTAAGGTGATGGAAAGCCACTAAAAGGTTTGAACCAGGGGAATCTTATGCAATAGATAGGCATTTTAGAAGCATTATTTTGTCTTCAGCGTGAACAGATTGAGCTGAGGCAAGATAGGCAGCAGGGAATAATCCAGGAGAGATAAGAAGGCAGCCTGAACAAGGATTTTAGCATGGAGGATAGAAGTAAAGAGGGAGAACTCACTGGACTGGCTGCTCAGAAACAGCCTCTTAGGATATAGATATTTCAGTAAGGAGATGCCAGAGGTCATTATAAAGATCTTTTTTTTTTTTTGAGACAGAGTCTCGCTTTGTTGTCCAGGCTAGAGTGAGTTCTGTGGCATCAGCCTAGCTCACAGCAACCTCAAACTCCTGGGCTCAAGCAATCCTCCTGATTCATCCTCCCGAGTAGCTAAGACTACAGGCATGCGCCACCATGCCCGGCTAATTTTTTCTATATATATATATCAGTTGGCCAATTAATTTATTTCTGTTTATAGTAGAGATGGGTCTCACTCTTGCTCAGGCTGGTTTCGAACTCCTGAGCTCGAGCAATCCGCCTGCCTTGGCCTCCCAGAGTGCTAGGATTACAGGCATAAGCCACTGCACCCGGCCCATTATAAAGCTTTGAAAGCCCAAGGACTTGATTCTGTCATTTCATCCCAAGGAGAGCAGCTAATGAGGGCTAATCCACGATGATTAAACTGAAGAGCTATGCATATATGTACCAAAAAATTAATTTGTTTACAGTGCTACTGACTAGCAAGCCAAATATACATATTCACTCTCCATGGCATCTAGCTATCTGGCAAACATCAAATTAGTAAGTGGAATTCAAGTAAGGACTATCTTGTAGCATTTCTATCACAATACTGTTGTGGATGTTCTTACTGAGGAAGAATCACTTCAAAAAGAGTAACTTAGATTTAGTTAATTTATTAAGGCAAAGAAATCTGTATTACACTTCCAAATGATTTCTATCCAAAAGAATAAAATTAAAAGTAAAATAAGCCCTTCTCCTTTCCAAATATCTAGTCCTAAAACCATTAGGTGGGGCAGAAGGAGGTATGTGTGTTCATGCTGGCTGAAGGTGGAGGACACAGTAACTGAGCCTAGAGTGGGATAAATCAGCTGCAGTAGGCTGAGAAGCACATCCTCACGGGAAAAAGCTGGGCATAGAAAGGGTTTAAAGAGTCCAAGGATACTGGAGGTTCAAGCAGGATGAAAGGGGAATTCAAGAGTAGGGATGACCCAAGCTCAGGAGGAGAGTGTCCATGCTGGGGGGAGGAATAGTGTGGAGATTCAGAGCCTGATAACGAGGAGGAGGGGGTCCACATGAGGGGTAAGTTTGCTAAGGGGATTCAGCTAACCGTGTAGAAATGGCATCCCTGCAAGAGGCCACCAGGAATAAAATATGAGACTGGGAAGAGTGACTCAGCTCTGGGGGGATTCAAATCACGAAGCAGAGACAGCATTCCTGCAAGAGGCCACCTGGTATGGAGTGTCAGACTACGAAGCATGAGGAGGTTGTCCTGGGGAAGTCAGAGCCTACACAGAATGGGAAGGCATCGTGAGGAAGCCAGAATCAAGAGCAGAGTCCCAGCAGAGCAAGGAAGGCTTGCACATGGGTGCAGAGTCAGCCCAGTGTGGGTGTTGGAGCCCAGGTATAGTGATGGAAGATTCATTACATACAAGGGGACTGATCAAATAAGTAAATATATTAAGAATATACGAGGCCGGGCGCTGTGGCTCACGCCTGTAATCCTAGCTCTTGGGAGGCCGAGGCGGGCGGATTGCTCAAGGTCAGGAGTTCAAAACCAGCCTGAGCAAGAGCGAGACCCCGTCTCTACTATAAATAGAAAGAAATTAATTGGCCAACTGATATATATATATAAAAAAATTAGCCGGGCATGGTGGCGCATGCCTGTAGTCCCAGCTACTCGGGAGGCTGAGGCAGGAGGATCGCTTGAGCCCAGGAGTTTGAGGTTGCTGTGAGCTAGGCTGACGCCACGGCACTCACTCTAGCCTGGACAACAAAGTGAGACTCTGTCTCAAAAAAAAAAAAAAAAAAAAAAAAAGAATATACGGCCGGGCGCAGTGGCTCATGCCTGTAATCCTAGCACTCTGGGAGGCCGAGGTGGGCGGATAGCTCGAGGTCAGGAGTTCAAAACCAGCCTGAGCAAGAGCGAGACCCCATCTCTACTATAAATAGAAAGAAATTAATTGGCCAACTAATATATACAGAAAAAATCAGCCGGGCATGGTGGCACATGCCTGTAGTCCCAGCTACTCGGGAGGCTGAGGCAGGAGGATTGCTTGAGCCCAGGAGTTTGAAGTTGCTGTGAGCTAGGCTGATGCCACGGCACTCACTCTAACCTGAGCAACAAAGTGAGACTCTGTCTCAAAAAAAAAAAAAAAAAAAAAAAAGAATATAGTCCATTCCTTGCTTTTCACTCCCATTATTGTATTTACCAGGCAAATTTCCAACTTTGTTTAAATCCAACTTTTCAGCTTATTTAGTACTTGCCATTGAGCAGCTGAAGAAGACTGAAAACACACACACAACCACTATGACCAGTCTCTCTTTAAATTTTCACACATAAACCTCAAGTGAACCCCTGACACTGTCATGTAATCCTAAAATACTTCCCTTAATCAATTACTCTCTGAGGTAAAAACTCATTTTTTCTAGGCTCAATCAACCCCTTTTCCCACTCTCAGTCAATAACCTCACTTCTTTTTTTCACTGAGAATACAGAAGCAATCAAAAGAGAACTAATTCATTCTTTCACCACCAAATTTACCAATCATACACTCTGCCTGCCATCCTGTTACAATGAATAAACAGCACATGCTCCTGAACCTCTCCAGTTGGACAATGGATCCTGTCTCTTCTTGCCTACTCAAGAATTTTGCTCTTCAATTATCCTCTCTCCTGAATCAATTTTTCCTGCCAGAGTCATTCCCATCAGTCTATAAATGCTCTAGCAACAGTTGCCAACCCCAGGGCCACAGCCTGTTAGGAACTGGGGCCAGGCATCACTGCCTGAGCTCTGTGTCACATCTCCCCTCCCCCATCTGTGGGAAAACCGTCTTCCATGAAATTGGTCCCTGGTGCTGAAAAGGTTGGGGACCGCTGCTCTAGTACATCCCAATTTTAAAAGCATGAAAAAACAAGAATAACCACAAAATTCTCCTTTATCCTGTAAACCTCATTAGCTATTGTCCTATCTCTGGTTCCACTTACAGCTCATAAAATAACTGTGTTTCAGTTCCTTATCTCCTCTTTTCTGATTACTGAAACTGGTTTTGTCAAGAGCAACAATGGACTCCACATATCCAAACACTCCTCTTGCTTGAGCCATCAACAAATCTGACACAGGTGATGACTCCCAGTTTTCCTCTTACTTTATTAGTTGCTCTTTTAGTATCTTTTGCTGGCGAGACTCCTCTTCCCAATTTTGAAATTCATTAGCTCTAGTGCTCCAGGTTCAGGTCTTGGATATCTTTTCTATATTCACACCGTATTTGATCTCATCAGGCTTTAAAAATTAACTACAGAGAACCAATTGTATAGGTCAATGATTCCTAATTTTCTTTTTCTAGTGCTAACCTCTTCCCTGAAGAGACTTCTATTTGCCAACCAGACATCTCCTTTGGATATTTAACACACATCCTTAATTTACTTATTTACTCCACCCAAATCTTTTTCCAGACAGTCCCTATTCCCATAAAGGGCAAAAAAAAAAAAACAAAAAAAAAACACCTTGGAGTTATGCTTGATGTTTCTACTTCTTTCTTTCATACACCATTATTCAAACCCTTGTGTTGGTAAGAGGGATTGGTGAGATCTAGCTTCCAAGGGATTGGCTGATGTTTAGATAAAAAAAAAATAATTTGCCCATGCTAGATGAGAAAAAACAGTATGGGTACATATGTAGGGTAGTTTGGTAGATTTTTTTGATTGGAATATGAGGGAATTTACATCTGATTCCTCTGATTTCTCAATCAAGCACAAGACAAGATCATTGAGTGAGGAAATAGATTGTAGGTTTAAGGAGAAAGGTGTGAAATAGTCATTGTAGACAGGGCTCAGTAAATGTACTAAATGCTATTACTATTTCTGAAGGGAAATTCATAAAAACAAAACAGAAGTGCATATATATTTACAAATTCATAGTGTGTCACTAAATAATTTGAGTGGTAAAAATTGTATTTACATGCTAAAATATATGTGAGTGCATTTACATATTCACATAGGAATGGTTTTATAAACACAGAAAAAAGCCTGGAAGCATCTACAACAAACTCTTAACTAGTGAGACTGGGGGAGCGGGTAGTAAGAGAGGCACATGACCCCATTAAATAAATATATGCATATATATACTTTTTTTTGGAGACAGAGTCTTGCTCTGTTGCCTGGGCTAGAGGGCCATGACGTCAGCCTAGCTCACAAGAACCTCAAACTCCTGGACTCAAGTGATCCTCCTGCCTCAGCCTCCTGAGTAGCTGGGTCTACAGGACTGTGCTACCATGCCCACTTAATTTTTTTCTATTTTTAGTTGCCCAGCTAATTTTTTTCCTATTTTTCAGTAGAGACAGGGTCTCACTCTTATTCAGGCTGGTCTCGAACACCTGACCTCAAGCTATCCTTCCGCCTCGGCCTCCTAGAGTGCTAGGATTACAGGCATAAGCCATCATGCCTAGCCTTTATATATATTCTTGTTACATATACATTGCAAAAACAAAAAGCTATAGGGCAAATACTATGTATCCTTTATAAACACTAGTAATATAAATGCCATAATTCAAACAAAGATTCATACACAAAGATTTTTATCATGGTACTTTTTTTTCTCCCAAGAGACTGGGTATCGCTATGTTGCCCAGGCAGGCCTTGAACTCCTGGGTTCATGCGATCCTCCCATCTCAGCCTCCAGAGTAGCTGGGACTATTAGCATGTGCCACCTTGCGCAGTTTTATCAAGGTACATTTCAATGAAAAACTAAAAGCAATCTGAATTTAAGAATATTATATAACTATCAAAATGTTTATAAAACATTACCTCTTTTAAGTAGAAAATATTTCAGACATACAAAATAGCATAAAGATTAAAAGAAGCACTCACATACTAAACAGATTAAGAATTTACTATCATTTGTTAATAACATAGGACTTTATGATAACGTTAAGTGGGGGGGGCTCCAGAAAACAAAAACAAAAATAAAGTATGACCTCAGCTATGCAAAACAGTATTTAAAGGAGAATAAAAAATATATGAAAATGTCAACAATGATTATCACTGGGTGCTAAGACCATGCATGGTTGACTTTCATCTCTCTTTATACATTTCCATGGCCAGGTTTTCTATAATAGGCTATTATCGCTTTTATGATTATAAAAATTTTATCTTAAAAATATAAAATTTTACTAGCACCATTACCTTGGGATCATGAACAAATGTATTTCCTTTCGTTCCAGGAGGGAAATCTCCAGTACAAATATACTTTAGACATTCAATGATGGTCTAAACGAATAGAAAAATATATTATTTGGTTATAAGAGAACTGTAGAAGTATACACAAAACATTAATTCATTATAGAAATATTGTCATGGAAACTATAGAAGATACAATCAGATATGATTTGGCTTTATAAAACCTATAATAAAGATTTGATTATGTTTAAAGAATCATTGCTGTAAGTTCATAGAAAAGCTATATAATTAGGAGTATCCTAAAATATAGATTTGGAAAAAATAGTTCTCTATTTTCAATTAAAATCCTTTAAATTAACTTAGTAATAATGGCTGACAGTTACATAGAGCTTCCCATGTGTCAAGTATTGTGTTGGACTAAATACTTTGACATACATTAACTATTTAACTTTCACGTTAACTCTAGGTTATGGAAATTTTTTTTTTCTTTTTGGAGACAGTATCTCCTCTATCTCTGTCAGGCTGGAGTGCAATGGCACAATCATAGCTCACTGTAATCTCAAATTCTTGGGCTCAAGTGATCTCCCTGCCTCAGCCTCCCAAGTAGCTGGGACTACAGGCAAGAGCCACCATGCACAGCTAATTTATAAAAATTTTTTGTAGAGACAGAGGTCTTGCTATGTTGCCTAGGTTGGTCTCAAACCCCCTGGCCTCAAGTGATCCTCCTTGCCTTGGCCTCGCAAAGCGCTTAAATTACAGGCTTTGTGAAGCCACCACACCTGGCTTATAGAAACGATTTTTAACCCCATTGTCTTAAGTCATTAAATATGAAATGTCTGATTTTGAATCAAAAGTTTATTATATCTCAAACAAGAAGCTGCACAATTAATCTAAGTATGTTCCTAAACTATTGACACAGTTTTGCCATCTTAATGGTAGCTTGTTTAGGCCAGCAGCAAAGAAGCCTAGAAAGCCAGTGGTGATGAAATCTCCAAAGACATTTTCCACAGTTTGTGGAGAACTGAATATTTTTACTTGCAAGAAGTGGTCCAAAGCCGGGAAGAAGTGGTAGTCAGTTGGTGCAAGGTCTGGTGAATATGGTAGATGACAGTTTCCAAGTCTAGCCTCTGTAGTCTGAGCAGCGTTGTTTATGCAGTATGTTCTCAAGCATTGTCTTGCAAGAGGATTGGCCTATCTCTATAGATCAATTTCAGCTGCTTAATTTGCAATCACCTCTACTAACGAATCTTGGCTGCTTAATTTGCAATCATTCTCATAATTTCATCCAACTGGTTGCAGCAGACATCTGCTGTAATCGACTGACCAGGTTTCATGAAGCTGTAGTGGATAATACCAGCCCTCGACCATCAAACAGACACCATTAGCTTTTTCTGATGAATATTCAGTTTTGAACAATGTTTCAGCACTTCATTTTTATCTGACCATTGTGCCAAATGCTTGCGATTGTCAAAAAGAAACCCATTTTTCATCACACAGAACGATACAGTGTAAAAATGGTCCACCTTTATGTTGTGACAGCAAAGAAAGGCAAATTTCGAGATGATTTCTCTTCTGACACTTGTTTAATTCATGGAGAACCCATCTATCTAGCTTCTTTACCTTGCCTATTTGTTTCAAATGGTCCAACATTGCTGCAATAGTAATGCCAAACCTTGCTGCTAATTCACGAGTAGGTTAAGATGGATTCGCTTCTACTACAGCTTTCCGCTCATTATCCACCTTGGTCTCAGGTTACCCACGTGGCTCATTTTCAAGATTAAAATCACCAAAATGGAACTTCTCAAACTACTGATGTACTGTGCATTCATTAGCCACATCCTTCTCAAACACTTCATTGATATTTCAAGCTGCCTGCATTGCATTGATTCCATAACGGAACTCATATTCAAAAATAGCACGAATTTTTGACTTACCCATGGTTTCATAAAAATTGCTATAAAAACATTTTAAAGATAATCACAAGCCAGACCAGGCGCGGTGGCTAATGCCTGTAATCCTAGCACTCTGGGAGGCCAAGGTGGGTGGATTGCTTGAGGTCAGGAGTTTGAAACCAGCCCGAGCAAGAGCAATACCCCCGTCTCTACTATAAATAGAAAGAAATTAATTGGCCAACTAATATATATAGAAAAAATCAGCCAGGCATGGTGGCACATGCCTGTAGTCCTGGCTACTCGGGAGACTGAGGCAGTAGGCTTGCTTGAGCCCAGGAATTTGAGATTGCTGTGAGCTACGCTGACGCCAGCGCACTCACTCTAGCCTGGGCAACACAGGGAGACTCCGTCTCAAATAAATAAATAAATAAATGAGTAAATAAAGATAATCACAAGCCAAACCATGTGTTTGAAAGAATGAGGATAGACCTTCACAATAAAAATGAGAAGTGTCAGAGTGAAATGTCAGAGATATCAACTATCAAACTTAGTACTTAAGGCAATCAGACACTTCATACTTAGTAACCTAAATATGTGCGAGGAAAAAAAGGGCACAGAGCAGCTGGGTCACTTGCTATTGTTAATAAATGATGAAGTAAAAAAATCTGTATTCAGGCAGCCAATTCTCATAAACACTATACAGTTCCAGCAACCCTTCCAGAAGTACACTTAGCACTGTGCTAAGTACATACCAGCCATTCCATAAATAAGTGTTTTACATAAAAAAATTAAAGCAGACAAGCCTGGCGTTCAACTCTCAACCCTATCTTTCTACACTTTTTTCACAAATCCTCCCTTTAGACTCTTCTTCCTGCCACGTAGATACTGCCTTGCTTTTTTCTCAAGCTACAATGCTTGACTAGAACTTTCTTAGCTTCTCATTTAAACTTCTAAATATTCCCAGAGCTTTCTTAAAAAAAAAAAAAAAAAAAATCACAGTCAATAAGTTGTGCTCCAATTTCCTACTGGATAGGAGCATCCTAACAAAAAAAGTGTTCCAATTTAACTAACCCCCACGACATCTGTTTCATTTTAAAGTTAAGCCGTTCATTTGCCATTTATTATGTTTAGACAGCACACGTACGAACTCTTAGTCACATATTCATTGTATGTGGCATACTTTTTAAGGAATTTCTGTGTGGGACAACTACCGGGAAGTGAATGCTGTCTGTGCTCTGGGAGCAAGCAGACCGCGTTAGAAACATCAACGCAGATAAAGGGCTTCTTGCAGGCTTTGAGCTGAGGGGAGCGGCAGGCAAACCTCGTCCACAGGACAGGCCGGACACCGCAGCGTGGCAGGGTCGGGCTGACTTCTAGTGTCGCCAGGGCCCGCGGGCCACGCCCCGAGGCGCTTCCTGGGCCTCCACGAGCACAGCTGTGGGGACGCTTCGCTTCCTGAGGAGAGTTCTGGACTCCCCGGACACTTCATTCTCAGGACTCGGAAAACGCGGCGACCCCGTACACTGAAGGTGGCTACTCAGGACTTACCGTCTTCCCCGCCCCATTGGGTCCAACCAAAATTGTGAGGGGGCTGAAGAAAGTGATAATTTGCTTATCTTTGTCCTCTATTCCAAAACTCCGCACGCCCAGAATGCTCATCTTTTCAATCCGGGACATGTTTGCAAACGTTTCCTGTCTCTCAACACCGGGGACCTGGCACGGTTTAACAGTGAGGCCGACGCCGCACGCGAAGACCCGCGAATGCAGCGCCCTGAGGCTCCACCGGCGAGCCGCGAGAGCGGATGCAGCGGCCGGTCTGGGGCTGGCCGCCGGGACGCCAAGCGCAGCACAGGTTCCCGCCTCGGCTGCCCCGCGCGTCACGTGAGCCTTTACAGCCTGCGCGCGTCCACGCTCCACGCCCGGGGCACGCCGGGAAGCTGGAGGCCCGTGGTGCGCGCGCAGCTCTGGCTTCCGGGCGCCGTACCGCGGAGCTCCGGGCTACAAGCTGCGGCGGGCTTCCGCTGACTTCCGGTTCGCCTGGGCCGGGCTTGGCAGAGAGACGCCATCTCTGAGAATTGAAAACCAAGACCTGAGGCGGACGGCGCTGCAGAAAGCGCGGTTATGAAAGGGGAGGGCTGGGGGTAGCGTGGAGTCGGAGACCCAGCGCGGGAGTTCGTTAACGTCAAAACTATCTTCCTTTCCCTCACATAAGCGTAGTGTTTTCCAGCGACCTCACGACGCGTGCTGACGCCATCGCGGCGGTGACTAATGGAATGTGTGTTGTATGTTCATGGACTTGGAAAAAAGAAATCTCAATTTCTAGTTGAGTCCATATTGATAGTTGCAACTCACACAAACGCTCTTTGAGGTCCTCGGTAATTTGTAAGAGTGTAAAGGGTGTTTAAGACCAAAAATTTGGAAACTGCTGTTGTAGACCAAAAAACCGCATGCTGTTATAAACTAAAGGCGTTCTGCAAACAGCAAGAATGTAAAGGAAATCTGTTACGATCAGAGCCGCCACAGAATAGGGATAGATGTAAGGAAAAGAGAAATCACCTTTCTCAAAACTGAGAGTATTATTTTCTTGTAAACAAATTTAATGGAGGGATACCATGTGCAATGATCTATAGGAAAATTTACAAAACTTACAGAAACAATAGACGTTAAAATCAAACAACTTTAGATTACTGTAGTGGTATAATTTGCCTCTGCCTGAGATGGAAAAACGTACGAAATATTTCTTCAATCATACAATCCGGCCGGGCGCGGTGGCTCACAGCTGTAATCCTAGCACTCTGGGAGGCCGAGGGGCGGATTGCTCGAGGTCAGGAGTTCGAAACCAGCCTGAGCAAGACAAGACCCATCTCTACTATAAATAGAAATAAATTACTTGGCCAACTAATATAGGTAGAAAAAATTAGCCAGGCATGGTGGCGCATGCCTGTAGTCCCAGCTACTCGGGAGGCTGAGGCAGAAGCATTGCTTGAGCCCAGGAGTTTGAGGTTGCTGTGAGCTAGGCTGACGCCAAGGCACTCACTCTAGTCTGGGCAACAAAGCGAGACTCTGTCTCAAAAATAAATAAATAAATAAATAAATCATACAATCCCAAGAATGTAATTTACAAAACCTAATACATAAACTATTAATGTGTCAAAGGATGCAAGTAGGGAAGTCAAATAGTCTCACACTGTATCAGGTAAAAAAAAAAACCAAAAACATGGAAATGGCAGTTATTCCAACAGATACTTAAAATTACCATTGGAGACCTGGGGCAGTGGCTCATGCCTGTAATCGCAGCACTTCGGTAGGCCGAAGCAGGAGGATCCCTTGAGGCCAGGAGTTTGAGATCAGCCTGGACAACATAGTGAGACTCTATCTCTACCAAAATAAAAATTTAAAAAGTAGCCCAGCAGCGTGGTTGCCTGTGCCTGTAGTCTCAGCTATTCAGGATGGAGGCTGATGCCAGAGGATCCCTCAAGCCCAGGAGTTCTAGGCTTCAGTGATCTGTGATTCTGCCACTGTACTGCAGCCTGGGGGACAGGAGACCCCTGTCTCTAAAAAGAATTTAAATCACCAAAAGACAAAGCAGATTGAAATTATGTTAGTAATGACTTATTTGAGAAACCAAATGTAATTAACCAATGTGAAATGATTAAAGACCTTTTTTTGCCAATTTTTAAAATTGTTATAAAAAACATAACAAAATTTACCATCTTAACCATTTTTAGGTGTATAGTTCAGTGGCATCAAGTATATTCACATTGTTGTACATCCATTACCATCTTCCATCTCTACAAATCTTCTTATTTTGCCAAACTGAAACTCTGTAATCATTAAATAATAACTCCCCATTTCCCCATCCACCCACCTTCCAGCCCCTGGTAACCAACATTCTACCTTCTGTCTCTATGATTTTTGACTAGGTATATTAGTGGAATTATACAGTATTTGTCTTTTTGTGACTGGCTTATTTCACTTAGTATAATGTCCTCAAGGTTCATCTATGTTGTAGCATATGTCAGAATTTCATTCCTTTTAAAGGCAGAATAAAATTCCATTTTATATACCACATTTTGCTTATCCATTTATCTGGCAATGGACACTTGGGTTGCTTCCACGTTTTAGCTATTGTGAATAATGCAATGAAATGAGTGTAGAAATATCTCTTGGAGACCCTGTTTTCAATTATTTGGGGTATATGCCCAGAAATGGAATTGTTGGATCATATGGTAATTCTATTTTTAATTTTTTGAGGAACCACTATACTGTTTTCCACAGTAGCTGCACCATTTTACATTCCCACTGGCAGTACACAAGGGTTCTAGTTTCTCCACATGCTTGCCAACACTTGTTATTTTTTTTTGATAGTAGCTATCTTAACGAGGTAGTATCTCAGTATAGGTTTGATTTGCATTTCAATAATTATTACTGAGTGCTTACTGGCCATTGATATATCTTCTTTGAAGAAATGTCTATTTTTTTCTTTCAAGTTAGGCTTATTGAACTATAATTTACATACAGTAAAATTAACCTTTTTCCAGGGCACAGTTCCGTGAGTTTTCACAAATATAAACAGTTGGGTAACCACCAAAAGCATTGAAATGAATGCTACAGATAACTGGATATCAGTAGGAAGAGAAAACCTAATCTATACCGTATTTTACTTACTACTGTAAGTTCTGGATGGATGAAAATCAAGATATTTCAGAAAGCAGTAAAAGAAAAGGCCGGAAATGTAATTACCCCACTTTTAAAAGAGAATTTTATGACTCAAACAAATATAAGAAATAAACAATGACTAAGACAAGACATTGTGTACCTCTGATCTCAGTATGAAGTACTTAACATCATAAGAGATAAGGACAAAAAATGTTTAACTGGAATCCAAACACACTGTTAGATTTAACTTCCGATTCACGGGAATTATAAGGAGTAAGCTAACAGTACCACAAGGATAGAAATGGCAAATCCAGAAGGTGGGACATAAGACACTGGCCTGCCTCTCAGAAGGTCAGTGTCATTAAAGCAAGAACTGTTTAAGATTTTAAAAGACTTTAAAAAAATTATTGCAAATTTAAAGAAATTTAAGGTATATATCACCCAGGTGTAATACGTGCTCCATGAGATTCTGGTTTGGACATATTCTGAAGGAAATTTGGGTGATGTATAGGGAAATTTGTAGATTAGAAATAAGATGATAAAGAATTATTAATTTTATTACATTAGATGTGATAATATTTTGCTATGTAAGAAAATGACCTTTTTTGAGATGTATATGGAAGTATTAGTGATAGAGTGTCATGCTGTCTGTGCTTTAAAATACTTCGGAAAAAATAGTGAGTTGAATGAAAAAACTGGACATGACTAGGTAGAGAAATTCCATCACAAAAAATTCCAACTTTGTAACAGTGGGAAACTATAAAACTAAAACATAAGCTCTAGGATTGGAGTGGAAAAAGATTTGCAATCAAAATGATTAATCTGTAAAATAAAAAGAGACTTAAAGGAAAATTAGTCAAGTCCCCACTTCTCAGTAAACTACTACTTCTGAAAAATGTTTGGTTTCACTGGTACCATAATTAATGAAATAAAAAAACTACTGTGAGATACTATCTTATACCTAATAATGAACCTTATTCTTTTTTTTTTTTTCTTTTTTTTGAGACAGTATCTTGCTCTGTTTCCCAGTCTGGAGTGCAGTGGTATCATCATCTTTATTCTTATAATACTTTCTTTCTTTTTTTTTTTTTGAGACAGAGTCTCACTTTGTTGTCCAGGCTAGAGTGAGTGCCGTGGCGTCAGCCTAGCTCACAGCAACCTCAATCTCCTGGGCTCAAGCAATCCTACTGCCTCAGCCTCCCGAGCAGCTGGGACTACAGGCATGTGCCACCATGCCCGGCTAATTTTTTTATATATATATCAGTTGGCCAATTAATTTCTTTCTATTTATAGTAGAGACAGGGTCTCGCTCTTGCTCAGGCTGGTTTTGAACTCCTGACCTGGATCAATCCACCCGCCTCGGCCTCCCAGAGAGCTAGGATTACAGGCGTGAGCCACCTCGCCCAGCCATCTTTATTCTTATAATACTTTCTGACATCAATTCTGCCTTTTTCTGTTATTGATACTGGTACATGAGCTTTCTTTTGACTAGTATTTGTCCAGTACAGTAGTAAGTCATGGCTTAACTCCTGGGTAAGTTCTTGGAAATTGTAACTTTAATTGAAACAATGTGTAAGGAAACCAGTTTTACCACAGGCTAATTGATACAAACAAAAGTTAAGTTCCTATGGCATATTTCTTGTCACAAAAATATCATTGAACTTTCAAATAAAAGCCAAACACTTCTAATATTACACATTGAAATAAATGTGAGCTATGTATACATTTAAGAACAATTCCTAGAAACAAGTAAGATAATTATTTACCCTCTTACTCTAGTTTAGGGTCAAGGGTGGACAGAGCCTCTCCTGGCAACTCAGGTGTGAGGTGTGCACCAGCCCTGGGCAGGACATCCTCCCACCTCAGGGCGCATCAACACACACTCACACTACAACCGTGTAGACGTACCAGTTCACCCAACAAGTATATCCCTGGCATGTGGGAGGACACTGGAGTGCCCAGAAAAAATCCACACAGACATGGGGAGAATGTGCAAACTCCACACAAACAGTGGCCCCGCTGGGAATTTTTTTTTCTTGTAAACAATATAATGAAATGAGGTTATTTGAGGACCTGCTGTATATCTTTTTAATCCCTGATTTTCAAACTTTCCTATGTCATTTTGCATTAAGTGTATCTCTTGAAAATAGCTGTTAGGTTATTTTAATGCAATTTTGTAGGATTTGCCTTTTAATAGATGAGATTAATCTGTTTTCAATTACTGTGATTCCTGGTAAATTTGAACTGACTTATCTTATTCGGTGCTTTTTCTTTGCTTCTTTTCCTTCCCTGCTTTCTGGATTGACTGAGCTTTCTTTATTCCTTTGTTTTACTCTACAGGTTTGGAAGATATATATTCTATTTCTATTCTTTTAAGTGAGTACTCTTAAAATTTCCACAATCCTGTTGTGCAGCCCATCTTTAGCACCCTTCGAACAGTACAAGAACTATAAAATGTGCCAGCTCTGATCATCCCTTCCACTTCCCACAGTATCGCTGTTCAGTGTTTTTGTTCCTCATTGTCTTGAAATAAGGAGCAAAATAAGTTAAATATTATTTTTTAACAGCATAAGTTATTTAGGTGAATGTGTGTCTCAAACTCTTCATTCCCACTGCCCCTTACCTCACTCCCTCTTTTCAGGGTTCGTTCGCTCATTGCATTGGGACAACCATTAAAGCCTAGTGCTGATAGACCTTCAGGGAAAGAAATCTCTCTCAGTGCTGATGCCAGGATTAAACAAAGTTAGAAAGTGCTTTACCAATCATAAAGCACTGTGAAAATACAAGGGATTTCTTTTTTGTGCATTGATTATTTTCAGAGGGTGATCTGGTAAAGTGTAACAAAAACTATAAAAATAATCACACGAGTTCCTTACTAGAAGGACATATATTCTTTTAATTTTACAAAGAGGTTTCTAGTAGCATTGTTTAAAATTGCAGAATGTTAGAAGCCACCTTAATGCCTACAAGTTTGGAAATGGTAAAGTAAACTACATACACCAGTTTCATCCAATAGCAGGTGACCATCAAAATAATAAATAGGAAAACTATATAGATATATGAAAGAGAAATATTAATAAGCAAAAAAATACAAATTGCATATATTCATTGAATGCAACCCTGTAAAACTGTCTATGCATTAGTAAAGTTTGGAAAATATCATCAAAAAACTGATAATTGCCATGTCAAGGGGAACAAGTTCTGGGTTTATTTTCCTATAATGTTATTTATCAGTTAAAAAATTATATTAAAGATATGCTTGGGGATTGAAAGGATGGAAGTTAGAATACAGTGAAAAAGAGAAAGAGATGCTATCAATTTACATTTAGTCACCACAAAAATTTGGGGCATCATGCCCAGATGATTGATTAGAATCAGTTCATGGAAAAGCCATTTGACCTTAAAGGACTACATGCTTGGTAAAAACCACAGTTATCAGTTTCTAAAAACACGTTGCCAATTTGTAACCCACTAATAGAAATAAAGGCTTTAAGGCAAAGGATGAATATTACCCACTAATATAACTTTTCAATATTAAAGTCCTTTCTCTAAACTATATAATTACCAAAATGTCTTTAAAAAGCAGGTTGCCAATTTCTTTCTATTCCCCTAAAATAATGTGGATTTTTAAAAATCTCATGGTAGTTCACATTGGCTTGGTGTCTCTGAGTCTTACACTTTGCTCTTTTTCCCAGAAGCCAGAAATGTTCCAGTCACTGCAGACTCCCGGCGTCAGGGAACAGACTCCTTGAGTATCCATAGCGCAGCAAGTCTTCTCTTAACTTTGTCTACAGGCTTTTGGAATCTACGACTTTAAGTAAAATGGCATATAATTAAACCAGTTTTGCCATAGGCCAATTGGTATAAATGAGAGTTAAGTTCCTACAGCGTATTTCTTCTCACAAAAATATTATCAAACTTCTAAATAAGACCAAAACACTTCTTAATGTTAAACATAATTGTGAGCTATACATACATTTAAGAAAGATTCGTGAAAACAAGTAAGACAGCCAGGCGTGGTGACTGACACCTGCCTGTGGTCCCAGCTACTTGGGAGGCTGAGGCAGGAGGATTACGGGAGCCCAGGAGTTCTGGGCTGCAATGAGCTGTGATAGTGCCACTGCACTCCATCCTGGATGACAGAGTGTGACACTGTCTCAAAGAACAAAACAAACACAAACCCCACAAACAAACAAAAAACAAGTAAGATAATCATTTACCCAGTTTTTTCAGTTCCGGGTCTCCAGTGGCTGGATCTTCTACAGGCAGCTCGGGGCACCGAGCCTGGACAGGGTGCCAGTCCATCACAGGGCACAGCCACAGGCACTCACACTGGGACCATGTAGACATGCCAGTTGACCCAATGTGCACATCTTTGGGACGTGGGAAGAAACCAGCATATGCGAAGAAAACCTACTCAGACATGAAGAGAACATGCAGACTCCACACAGACAGTGGTCCAGCCAAGAGTCACTTGTTTCTCATCAATGATAGAATAAAACCACACTGAACTAAACACTGTTATTTGAGGACCTGCTGTATTGACATTAATTTGTTCAAAGAATACTACCAAATGCATGCTTGTTCATTCAGGTACGTATTCAACAAATGCTGAATGCCTACAATAGGGTAGTCCTTGAGGATAAAGAGATCAATTAAATAAAAACTTTATTTTCAAGGAGTGCACAGTCTAGTGGTACAGTAAAGAGGTCAAGTGCATGACATTCATGGAATACAAAGTCCTTTTTGGGGGAAGGATGGGGACAGGGTCTCACTGTCTTGCCCAGGTTGGGCTCAGTCTCCCCTCCCACCTCAGCCTCCTAAGCAAAATCTTTTTAATACTAATAATAATGGTAAAGCATAATCATTAACTTTTTTCAACTTTCAGTGTCATTTTTTAATAAACTTTCTATGTTAAATAATATAAGCTTTACAGAAAAGTTTCGAGAATGCTATAGAGTTCTGAAGCTCCTTGCACCCAGTTTCCCCTGTTGTTAGCATCACTGTGGGGCGTTTGTCACAACTAAGGAATGAATATTGGTACATTATTAAACTCCAGGTTTTTTCCAAATTTCCTTAGCTTTAGTAGCACCTATTGCCTTTTTTCTGTTCCTGGATCTCATCTAAGATACCACATCACCTTTAGCCTCTGGGTTGTGATTATTTCTCAGACTCTTGTTTTTCATGACTTTAATGATTTTAAGGAGGACTGTTCAGGCATTTTGTCCTTCCATTTGGGTATGTATAGTGTTTTCCTAATGGTTACATGAAAGTTATGGGTTTAGGGGAGGAAGATGACAGGGACAAAGTGCCATTCTTATCATATCATATCAAAGGTACATGCAATTAACATGACCGTCATTGTTGACCTTGACTGCCTAGCTGAGGTAGTGTTCATTGGGTTTCTCCACTGCAAAGTTACTCCTGTTATTCTTCCCTTTTCATACTGTTCTCTTTTAAAAGAAGTTACTCTGCGAATTCCACACCTAAGGAAAGGGGGATTATGCTTCACCTCCTAGGGTGAAGTATCTACATATATTATTTGGAATTCTTTTGTACAGCAGATTAAAACCATTAACTTTTGTTTGGAGTTTTACATGAATAAGCTCTTTCAAATACATTATTTTATAGTCCCTATTCTGAGAAAGTTTGCAGTCAGGTTAGAGTAATCAGACTCATAGAAGAAAAGTTAATGACTATGACAGCATTTTCACAATAGCCAAAAGATGGAAGCCACCTAAGTGTTCATCCACAGACCAATGGATAACTAAAACATGGTGTATACCTGCAGCGGAATGTTATTCAATCTTACACAGGGAAGAAATTCTGACACATGCTACAACATGGAAAAACCTTAAGGACAGACATTATGCAAAGTGAAATAAGCCAAAGAGTAGTCAAATTCATAAAGACAGGCCCAGGCACCTTGGCTCATACCTGTAATCCTAGCATTTTGGGAGGCTGAGGCCAGATAATTGCTTGAAGCCAGGAGTTGAAGACCAGCCTGCACACCTTAGCAAGATCCATCTCTACAAAAAATAACAAAAATTAGCCAGATGTGGTGGTACATACCTATTAGTCCCAACTACTTGGGAGGCTGAGGCAGGAGGATTGCTCAAGCCCAGAAATTGAGGATGCAGTGAGGTATGACCATGCCACTGCACTCTAGCCTGGGCAACAGAATGAGACCTTGTCTCAAAAAAAAAAAAAAAAAAAATTCAGTCAGTTAGCTGAGACTCCAGCAGGTTTGCAGTCATGGCTTGTTCTCCCTGAGGGGACGAAAGAGGGGAGGATTAGCCATGTCACCCTTGATCGGAAGCATGACCAGCACTGCGAAAGCCCCAGGGCCATTGGCCCCTACAGTCAAGCTGTATTAGTCAACAGGACTGTTTACGTTTCAGGACAGGTAGGCATGGACCCTTCAAGTGGACAACTAGTGCCAGGAGGAGTAGAAGAAGCAGCTAAACAAGCTCTTTTTTTTTTTTTTTTTTTTTTTTTTTTTGAGACAGAGTCTCGCTTGTTGACCAGGCTAGAGTGAGTGCCGTGGCGTCAGCCTAGCTCACAGCAACCTCAAACTCCTGGGCTCAAGCAATCCTACTGCCTCAGCCTCCCGAGTAGCTGGGACTACAGGCATGCGCCACTATGCCCGGCTAATTTTATATATATATATTAGTTGGCCAATTAATTTCTTTCTATTTATAGTAGAGACGGGGTCTTGCTCTTGCTCAGGCTGGTTTCGAACTCCTGACCTCGAGCAATCCGCCCGCCTCAGCCTCCCAAAGTGCTAGGATTACAGGCGTGAGCCACCGCGCCCGGCTTAAACAAGCTCTTAAAAACATGTGCGAAATTCTGAAAACTGCAGGCTGTGACTTCACTAAGGTGGTAAAAACAACTGTTTTGCTGGCTGACATAAATGACTTCAATACTGTCAATGACATCTACAAATAGTATTCCAAGAGTAATTTTCCTGTAAGAGCTGCTTACCAGGTTGCTGCTTTGCCCAAAGGAGGCAGAATTGAAATCAAAGCAGTAGCTGTCTGAGCACCTTTTGCACCACCATTGCTATAAGTGGGCCCACTGTTTAGTCTGGAATTTTTAACATCTTAATTTTATAGTTGATTTAATAACCTCTTAATTTT
The DNA here is from genome assembly GCF_040939455.1 of Microcebus murinus. Classification (NCBI taxonomy): domain Eukaryota; kingdom Metazoa; phylum Chordata; class Mammalia; order Primates; family Cheirogaleidae; genus Microcebus; species Microcebus murinus. Next base: position 2,214,578 of record NC_134124.1, on the reverse strand, counting down.
TATAATTGATAGAAGCATAAACTTGATTAAAATATCTGAAGTTATCATGGAAGTAGCATATAATAGGGATAGTTGCACATGAATGAAGATTAGACAATGAATCCAGTTGCTGGTGTGTAAACTACACTTACTGACTGAATGTAGGAAAGAGATACTCATTACATAGTTACTCAGATAAATAAAGGGAAATAACAGATAGGAAAGATGAGTTATTATTTCTGAGAAATAATCAAAAGCATGCCTAATCAAACTAATGATGTGAAATATTTAGTTCTCATGTCAGATCTATGATTCTTTTAGTTGAATAAAATTAAAGTATTTAAATATGAATGACAGAGGTCTAGGAGAAGGAATTGGACCAAAATTTTATATAACTAATATTTTTCTAATGGAAATAAAATAGACCCGCATATTTAAAAAATATTCATAAAGACAGAGTAGAAAGAAGATGCTGTGAGGAGGGGGAACTGAGCGCTGTGTTTAATGAGCACGGAGTTTCAGTTTTGCAAGACGGAAAGAGTTCTGGTGATTTGTTGCACAACATTATGAATGTACTCAACACTGAACTGCACACATACGAATGGTTAGGGTAGTAACTTTTATGTTATGTGTGTTTTACCACAATTAAAAAATTTTTTAAAAATATAATTTTGATTAAGAAGTATTTTTTTATAGCTAGCCCTCCAATGGGAACCTGCAGTCGTGTTGTAAACAGAGGCTGCCAAGAGGTGAACTGTACAGCGGCCAACATCTGAAAGTCAGGAGATAACACACAATAATCAGGATTACAGGCTTCTTTGGAAAACGGGATGACCTGGCAACATAGGCCCAAGGGTGTCACATGTCAACAATCAGCTGGAGCCGAGTAGCAGCTGGCACCTTGAGACAGGCCGCGCATACTGTAGTTTGCCATGGCTCCCACCACCTTTGCTGGGTTACACCTTGCTCATTTCACTCATTTATTACTTACTACAAATAGTGAGTGGTTGGTGAGTTTTCTCTACTTAGGGAAGGCTAACACAGTGGTATCTCACCTAGGTTGCCTGTGCAGGGCTAGGATGGAATTTAAACACTCATGGCTTTGTGTATTTAAAGTACTAAAATAACAAGTTGTTTGGCAATTCCTCTGAAACCTTCATCTAAGCCCACACTTCCTCAGTGTACATGACAGGCGACAAGGGTGAACCAGAGAGAACTCACATATCATCTGGGCAGAGGAGGCTCCTGCCAGAACCCAGCTTCCGTTCTGAGAGCACCATTTGAGGAGGACCATGACCCAAGCCTATTGTGATTCCCACCTTACTCCTAATAGAGTCACTAACGTGAGCCACTGTTTCTCCGGCAGTCTCAAGTCTCATTTCTCAAGTGTTCAAATCAGACACCTCCAACTGAGAGTCCAGAACTTTAGCACAGACAAAACCAGACATGATACAAGACTGCCAATGAAATCCTGCACTTTTATCCTACCGGTGCAGAGCTGGGATTCCATGTGTGTTAAAGATGTGTCTACTTCCCACTGCCTCTGCTTCTCATATAGGACTGCATCCAGCTTTGTAAAAGGGTTCTGAGTGACAATTTGTGTTTGGTACCATCTTTCCTAGGTGCTCAAGATGATCCTAAAGCCAGGCTTCTAGCGTGCCAACACAGGGCCACTTTGGGGTCTCACTGACACCTTCCATTAAAAACAGCAGCCTGCACCTCCATGGTATGTGCTCAGACCAGACAAGAGGAAAGGGTGTGGTCTAGAAGGGGCCTCATTTGCTCCTTTCTGAGATCACAGGTCTGATCCCCTGATTACAGATACTCACACATGGTCCACCCCAGGTGTGGAAGGACACCTCCATCCTTGTGGGACAAAAAGGAGTGGCCATGCCCGTGCGTTGTGTCTGTGACAGATTTTTATTGGTTGACTTCCCAGCACCTGCGTCCCCCTGACCACTGCCCAGGGCCCCGTATTCTGCAGTCATGCAGTTGAGGTGGGGTGAGGTCCACTCTAGCACCACGGAGAGCCCGGAAGTATGTCCCACACCCTGGCAACAGTTCAAGGGTGAACACTTGTCAGAAAAAGACTAAATTCTAGCACTTTTGACTGAACAATTGACAGGAGTTGGCCACCCTCCCAGTGCAAACAGGTCCCAAGGCAGGATCGTCACAAGGGATATGGAAATAAGAAATAAAGAGATGATATATTATAGATGGAGAAATGATTGAGACAGAGACAAAGAGCAGTTCAAAAGATGGGGGAGTCAGAGGTTCTCAGCTTCCCGCCAACCGAGACCCCAAATGAAGCCCCACATCAGTATTTATTGGTACAGCAAACAGTAGTCTTTCGTTAGAGAATTACATATACGGTTCACTTTTTAAGGTTTCCAGGGGAACCTTACCTAATTCTATCTACAAGAATAGGTGGTCACACAATTTTTCAACGTTAAGCTGTAAGTTAGAAACAGACCAAACTGAGCATACAAATTAAAGATAAAATGTATAAAATGAGAACACTGAGTCTATGTACTACTCTAATCTACTTCTTCTAAACACAGAGACATGTAGTCAGGAGTGAAGCAGGAATAGCCTTGAAGTCCAGGATAGTCCCAGCTGCACGTTATCTGTTGGGCAGGCATTTTAATCAGCTTCTCTGCCAAGGGCCCAAACCAAGCTTCTGCCTTGCAAAAAAGCTCAAGGTGATGACCGGCAGTAGGAGAAACGCTGCTTTGCAAACGTCCTCTGACAATGCCCCCCGTGTTGGAAGCAGATTCTATTTTGTGAACTAACATGTCCACAGATTCCTTCAAGGCAAAGACCTGCAAAACCCCTGAAACTTCTCACGTCTCTTAGTCTATTTCCCAATAACAATCAGAAAAACACAACTTGCTTTTTCCTGCTGCTTGCAAACAGCCAGGAATTTTGACATTATCTTGGGACCTCAGTAGCAGAGCTGCCCAGGAATGAAGTCAAGGAAAAGTGACTGAAGGAAGCAAAATACAAAGAAACCTCAATTTCTGGACTGTTTGGTTATACAAGCCAATAAATTTCCCGTTTATCTTCTCCCACTTTGAGTTAGATTTTTGGTCACTGGCAACAGAAAAGATCCTAATAAAGACCCTACTGAACACAACTTAACCCTGCTAAGTTAGTCTCTGTTTTAATCACTCTCTTCCTACCAGTCTTTCCAGTTTAATTCAAGCAGATCACTCTAGCTGCAACCATGGTAGAATTTAGTCAATTAGAAAAACATTCCCAATTTTTATGTATTTTAGCATAAAATTTGATTTAGTGATTTACATTATACTTTATACATTATACTTTTATACACATCTTTTAAAAGGAAACTCAATCTTTTGATTTTAAGAAATGCAAATGTGGGGCAGTGCTGTATCAACCCAAAGATTTTCTTTTGTAATAGAAAATGTTTTTGAAAGGGGGAAAATAGGGATTTTTATTACTAAAAGATAAAGGAAAATTTATGGTTTTAAAGATATGAAGCATTGGAAACATTTGGTTTCATGATATGCCATTATTAGGCGTTCTCTATCTGATTGTTAGAAATTATTCATTTCCTCAAAGAGAGAGAATAAATGGGTTGAGGATACAATCTTGTACTATGCACTTTCTTTGCCAAAGGCAAAAGCTGAACGTTTCAGAGCCGAGAGAATGCTTCTGCGCCTGGGCTTGCTGGCTCTCGGAGCCGCCTGCGTCTGTGCTGTGCCCATAGACAGCGCCATGAGCACAGTGGTGAGAGAGACCCTGACGCTGCTCTCCATGCACCGGACTCTGCTGACAGGCAACGAGGTAATTTTCATTTTCATCCCTACAGTCTTTAAAAGGCACAGTTAGCCGTTTGTGATGGTTCATGTCCTATGTGTAAAGATCTATTATAAGTAATAAAATTCTGAGTATATTAGTAACACACAGGTGGTAACCACATTGCTAGCAAGCATTACATTAAAAGTTATGAATGCTAGAGTGCTTTAAAGATGATTATATTTCTTTTCCTTTTCAGAGCCTGAGGATTCCTGTTCCTGCACATAAAAATGTAAGTTAAATTATGATTTGATAAAATGATCACGTGCATAAGTAAATTTCCTATCTTAAGCTATAAATCATTAGTTGTCATTGGGACTATTTAATTTTCTGTATTGTGTTTTCATTTGGGTGGATGTGAATGGATGTACGTATAAATATTAGGAATGACTTTTTAACAAGTAGAATCCATTAAACAAGTGGATCTTGCCCTTTGGTGATGTCCTCAGTTCTCCATCCCAAAGAGCCTCATGTCAAGGATTCTTTCCGGAAAGAATCCCACACTGGGTGATAAGAGCCTGCTAGTCTCCGTTTATTTCTGACTATCTTTGGCCTTCCTCACTCTAACGTCTTTCTGAAACTATTAGCAACTTAGAGTTATATTTTTACAATCATGATCGGTAGACATTAAAATATACAGCAAGTGCCCTATATTAATAATATCCGCATATTCAAGTGATATGACTATATAATGGTATTGTATACATTTGGAATGTGTCCCAGTCATATTAAAATGTAAAATATATAATTTCATTAGTCTAAATAGAACAAAATTACCAGCTGTAACTGTAAAAGGAAACATTAATGTGAGTTCAATGGATAATGACATAGTATTATACTTCCTAAACACTTTATTTCTGGGTAAGTAGTTAATTTATATCATTTATAAAACTCCTCAGTAATTGTATAAAGTTCATCTACTTTATGAAAATTTTTAAATGTTTAAAATGTTTAAAACCTGGAAAAGGAACAAACAAAAAACTCTTTGGAGAAAGGAGCTCATGCAAACACCACAAAACAAAGTCTAGCTTTTTAGACCAAAATTTTTTTTCTAATTTATTTTTAATTGACAAATTAAAAAATGTATATATTGATCATATACAACATGACATTTTGAAATATGTAGACATTGTGGAATAACGAATAGACCAAATTTTTATACCTTGTTTTGATTATTTGCATTTTAAAAAGCTTTAAAAATTGATATTTTGCATTTTAAAACTCTTCCCCATTTAGCACCAACTTTGTACTGAAGAAATCTTTCAGGGACTAGACACACTAAAGAATCAAACTGGACAAGAGAATGGTGTGGAAAAACTATTCCAAAACTTGTCTTTAATTAAAAAATATATTGACCTCCAAAAAGTAAGTTGCGAACATTCAGTGGAAACTCTATTTGTCTGGCTGTGCCTATTTCTACGGGAATTGACTGTTCCCTACAATACCCATTGTCATTTCTGTCATTTCTGTTCACAGAAAAAGTGTGGAGAAGAAAGACGGAGAGTAAAGCAATTCCTAGACTACCTGCAAGAGTTTCTTGGTGTAATAAACACCGAGTGGACAATAGAAAGTTGAGACTAAACTGGTTTAGTATAGCCAAAGATTTTGGAAGAAGAGAAGAACATTTTATTGCAATGAGAATGAGAACCAATGAAGGGTGGGGCTTTGATTCGCAGTGTATCTGAACTTCAGAGGCAAAGTAAATATTTCAGGCACACTGCTACTCTACCACCTCACACAGCAGAAAGCAGAAAATATTTGAGATATATTTTAGATATCAGAATCATTGAAGTATTTTCTTCCAGTTTACTCATGGCAAAATTGATGTATAATTTTATCTTGTTTAACTTAACATTCTGTAAAATGTCTGTTAATATTATTTATGCAATGATTAAGAATGTGGTAAATTAATATTTATTTCATGTTATATCATGTTTCAATAAAACAAACAATAGACTATTGTTCAATTTGCTGCTGGCCTCTGTCTTAGCACCTGAAGCTAGCACAGTGCACGTGAGCACATGCTAAGGTCTGGAGGGGTGTCTGAGCTCGTGCTGGTTGAGTGTCCGCTTCTCCCTGGAGAAGCCTCGGGGTTGCAAGGCATACCCAGGGTGGAAGTGATCGTGCAGGACTGAATGGGATGTGGGGAGCAGGGACATGGGCAGGAGCTGAACCTGGTTTCCTCTCCATAGTATACCCAGAGCCTAGGATGGTGCAGGATAAATGGTAGAAAATGAATGAATGGGCAAGGAGTGGTGGCTCATGCCTGTAATCCTAGCTCTCTGGGAGGCCGAGGCAGGTGGATTGTTTGAGCTCAGGAGTTTGAGACCAGCCTGAGCAAGAGCAAGACCCCATCTCTACTAAAAAGAAATAGAAAGAAAATAGCTGGACAACAAAAGATATATAGAAAAACTTAGCCGGGCATGGTGGCGCATGCCTGTAGTCCCAGCTATTCGGGAGGCTGAGGCAGGAGGATTGCTTGAGCCCAGGAGTTTGAGGTTGCTGTGAGCAAGGCTGATGCCACGGCACTCTAGCCCGAACAACAGAGTGAGACTCTGTCTCAATAAATAAATAAATAAAGTGAGTAAGAAAATGAATGAATGACTGGGCTTTCCAGGACTGGCTGTAGAATTAAAATGAGTTATAAGGTTTTCCCTGCAAGGAGAACAGTGCAGGTACCTGTAACTAGGTTTCTTCCCAGTCTATGAGAGGAATTTGGCAAACCAATCCCACTGCCCGTTCAGGGAGGAAGCCAGAAACCCTCTCTGCAGAGGCTGGCCAGACTGGGGCTGGGCCAGGGCCCATGGCCAGGGGGAGTTGCTCCTCACCCCATCTGACATTATGGCATGACAGAAGGAGCAGAGAAGCACTGGTGGGGCGGTCCTACCAGACAGGCTGGGTCCTAGTGGGGCCACTGCCCTGTACTCCCAGGGGCAGAGCAGCCAGGCAGAACAACACTCTGCTCTGCCTGCTTACGACTATCAGTAACGTCACTGGAGAGGCTTCTGTTTGAGAAAACTTCTCAGGGATCTAGAAAATATTTTTAAAACTGAGACAGACATGGAGGAGAGACCCAGTAATGATACTCGGCTATGCCATTAATTCTTTCATTCTTTCATTCAACAAATATTTATGGTCACAGGCCCTGTTCCGGGTGTGGGATACAGCTGTGGGCCCCCACTGGAGGTCCTTAGCGACCAGTGCCACTGCCCTAGGCATTATCTGGGCATTCTACGATTGCAGCCATTGTTGGGCTCCACTGCCGCGTGAAGCGACTGCCCTTGCTGTTTCTGAGCATGGGAGAGGACCCAGAGCGTCCCTCGTAGGGAAGTGCAAGTCCTTTTACGGACGAAGGCGTGTTCTCCTTCCAGCATGCGCCCAGGCATGGGGGTCAGGACCCACCGTGGCACAGGCCCCCACCTGTGCACACACCCAGCCCCAGGAGCTGCAGCCGAGCGGGATCTACTGGGCACAGCACCACCGCGCTGATGCTGAGGCTCTAGCAACCGACAGGAAACAGGAAACTCAGCTTGCAAAAAGACTCTCAATTCAATTTGGCAACTGTTTGCTGAGCTCCAGTATGTTCCAGGACTGTTTTAGGGACAAGGATTCATCAGTGAATAAAACAGATAAAATTTCCTACCCTTGTTGACTTACATCTTTCTTCAAAAAGCTCATTTTCAAAAAAAAAAAAAAAAAAATCAAATACAATGCGTGGGATAGCCCCCCCCCCCCCAAAAAAAAAAAAGCTCATTTTCCCACTTCTTTATCAGGATCCAATGTAGTTAATGTGGATCTCAGACTGGAGTATCCAAACTGAAGCCCCACTAACGAACCCTCACTAATCTGCCAGGCCCCAGAGAAACTAAAAGCAATTAGGGCTGTTTGTAACTAGCCGAAATGGAGCTTCTCAGATGTTCTGAGGCTTTTTAAGGCAGAAACCATGATTTTCCAGCTGACCCTACTGTCCCTCTAGACACAGGCATCCCGATGGCCCTGCCAGAGGGAGAAGGTTCCTGCCCAGCCACATGGACAGCCCCCACCCCCTCCCCGCAGGCCTGACCACTGCAGGGATCCAGAACGCAGGGCACAGGGGGCTGGGAGGCGCTGGGCGGGCTCCAGGTTATGAGGAACACTTTCCCGAGGCTTGTTTTTCCTCTTAAAAGTTTATCCCCACAGTAGAGAGTCTATTTTCACTTTATCTGAGTGGTGCCACTGTTGCGGCCCAGTGGGAGGAGCCAGCGTGGGCTACTGGGCTTGTTTTTGGAAGGAGGCAGAGGAAGCTTCCCAGGGAACACTCAACACAACGTACCCAAAACCAAGTCGTTCTCTGCCAGCCATCCTCATGCCACAAAACCTGCCGCTGCTTGTGCCCCTGTCCTTTTTCCCTGCTTCTTTTGAGATTTCTTACTTTGGCTAACATACTATGACCACCTCCCCATCACCTTTCTGGACGACACCCTGACTTTTACCCTCTGTGTCCCTCTTCCCACCCACAGGTCAGCCTCTGCGCTCACTGATCCCCCCTCTCCATCCCCACTGCTCCCCTCAGCCACCACCAGCTCCCTCCTGTGGGCTCTCCCCACACCTGTGGAGGCAGGACTGCTGACAAAATACACACGTGTCCACATGTCCACATGTGCACAGAGACCTCTGACTCGCTACTGTCTGCCGGGCTCCTTCACAGGTCATGTGAGGTCTACCTCTGCCCCCTCTAACATGCAGAAACAGAAATACAGGCATCGGCCCCTTCACGTCATTGGCAAGAAAATGTTAACCAGGAGCCACCTTTCTGCTATTTTAAATGGGAAAAATGACATTTGCATCACATCAACTCCAAATCCTCAACCAATTTCTTAAAACATAAAACACGGTAAAATGCCTAGATATAAGCAAACACATTAGGATGTAAAAAATTTTTCTAATTGTATTCACTTATTTAATTGTGGTAAAATAGGATGTACAATGTTTACAACAGCACGTCCTGATCGCTCAGCAGCTAAAATGGTTGTTGCTTGTTTGTGTAACGTGCTGTCTGCCCCCTGAGTTGACATTCAGAGCTTTCCTGATTCTCTTCTGAGAACTCTGATTTGCTACCAATTGTATTTGGAATAAACCTAAAGATTTTTTCCCATTGACTCCCCTCATCACTTTGTTTAAAAAGTGTGTTATATTTAGAGTATATTAATATGCCATTTTTCCAATATAAATATTGGTGGGAAAGCATCGTACTGAGAAACACATTCTATGAAGAAATATTCTACAAGGAAAACAGTAATTGGGAAGATGTTCTGTAGGAAATGCTAGTCCTTATTCTTCCCAGAACACCCCGTGAATTTTCACACCTCTGTGCCTTTGCCCACACTGCACGCTTTGTCTCAGGACATCTGTCCTCTCCCAGCTAGTGACCTTGTAATTGCCCTTTAGATATTTTAATTCATCCCTCTCTCTTTTTATTTATTTATTAGAGACAGGGTATCACTATGTTGCCCAGGCTGGACTCTAACTGCTGGGCTCAAGGGATCCTCCTGCTTTAGCCTCCTGAGTAGCTGGGACTATGGGTGTGAGCTACCCCACTTGGCTACCCCTCTCTCTAGGCTATCAAGTCTAGCTCAAATGCTATTTCTTCTTTGACTCTCTCACTGCCTAGCCCAGGAGTGCTTGTTGCTCTCTTCTCAGTGTCCTGCATTACTTTGAACACTTCTCTAACAGAGCTCTTATTTTTCTACTGAAGCATTTTGAGATCCATCTTATACATCTCTGGATATGTATCAGTCAGAATAGTTCAGTTTATGCTGTAGTAACAAATCATCCCAGAACCCCAGGGGTGGAACACAACAAAAGTTTGGTTTTTGGTCACACAGAGTCTAGTGTGGGGCTGGGCAACTGCTCAGGGCGGCTGTCCTGCATGTATTGGCTCTATATTCCAGGATGCTTCTATCTTATGATGTGTCTGTATAAACAATCGCTTCTGTGATTGCCTTGGCAGAGAATAAGAGTCGTGGAGAATCACACATCAGTTCTTAAATACTTCCACTCATATCACACTGGATAGAGCAACTCATACTGCCATGAGCGACTTCAAGGTGCAGGGGAAGTACATTTCTCCCATGTGTCCAGAAAGAGAGGAGAATTAGAAATATTCAACGAACACAGTGTTCTAGTGCTTTGCCAAAGAAAAGGAACAAACTACTATTTACTCACCATTGACTATGGGTTAGGACTTTCCTAGACACTAATATCAGTATCTTCATTAACTCTCATCATAAGCCAATGAAAGCCAGTATTACTCCTTTTTTATGATATGGAATCAAAGGCTCAGAGAGTTTAAATTACTGTCCAGTGTCACATTGCTCATACACAATACAGCTGGGATTCAAATCTTGGCATATGCCATTCTAAACCTCCCATAATTTCTGAGAAAGTCTTATTCTCTTGGCCTTAGGAATTCAGTGAACTAGATAAGATGACTGCCTAGCATGTCCGAGCCAGCTCTTTGTGGTCCTCAGCACAGTTAGTGGTGTCCTTAAGTGTCTGGAGGAAGAAGAAAGGAGGAAGAACAAGGGTGGAGGAAGACAGGGTATACAGGGCTCTGTAGAATTCTATCTTTGCTGCTTGTTTTTCTTGCATTCCACTGTGGATTAGAGGAGGCATATTTCCTTAGCTTTGACCCTGCTCACAGCCCAGTGAATAAGAGGAGGTTTTTTGTTTGTTGCCCAGGCTAGAGTGCCATGGCATCAGCCTAGCTCACAGCAACCTCAAACTCCTGGGCTCAAGAGATCCTCCTGCCTCAGCCTCCCAAATAGATGGGACTACAGGCATGCGCCACCGTGCCCAGCTAATTTTTTCTATTTTTGGTAGAGACGGGGGTCTCATTCTTGCTCAGACTGGTCTCAAACTCCTGACCTCAAACGATTTGGCTGCCTTAGCCTCCCATAGTGCTAGGATTACAGGCTTGAGCCACCGTGCCCGGCCAGAGAGAGGATATTAATCCAAGTTCTTAAAAACAGCCCTGCAAACACAGGGAATTCATTTAACCCCCAACCCCCCCCCCCGAGTCACTGCACCTGTGTTTACTCTGTAGCCAGTGCTGTGGTTACTACCAGGAACCAAGAAAACTTAATTTCCTTGAGAACAAACCCTGCCCCTTTCTGAAAAAATCCAATGAGAGCCAACATGATCCACGCCTTCAACATGAAATGCTCAGAGTTGTGGCCAGCACTCTGATAACTTGTCCCCAATAAACTGGACCACTCTTTTTTTGTTTGAGACAGAGTCTCGCTTTGTTGCCCAGGCTAGAGTGAATGCCATGGTGTCAGCCTAGCTCACAGCAACCTCAAACTCCTGGGCTCAGGCAATCCTCCTGCCTCAGCCTCCCAAGTAGCTGGGGCTACCTACAGGCATGCGCCACCATGCCCAGCTAATTTTTTCTATATATATTAGTTGGCCAATTAATTTCCTTCTATTTATAGTAGAGACGGGGTCTCACTCTTGCTCAGACTGGTTTCAAACTCCTGACCTCGAGCAATCTGCCTGCCTCAGCCTCCCAGAATGCTAGGATTACAGGTGTGAGCCACCGCGCCCGGCCGTGGACCACTCTTATGTTATTCCATAAATCTCAGCCATCCCAAGCCAACCAAGGGACACACCACAGACACGGCAGCACGTGGAAAGGTGCTTGCTGTCCTCTTTGCATAAAGTCAAACACTTTGCATAAAGTCAAGTGCAGAAGCCAAAACATTTCCCTGTGACCAGCTACCTCTGAGCAGAGAAACCAGTGCTCAGAGCCTGGAAATGGCCTCCCTCCCTTCCTTCCTCTTGGTACAGTGTAAGATTTGTTTCCAGACAGAACAAGCCCAAAAGACCAGAGTCTCAGCAACCAGGTGGGAAGAAACGGCTTGAGCCCCTCTGAAACCTTGAACAGACACTGGATGGACTCGTCTAACTTGGCCACTTTCACCTGGGGACAATTATATCCCTCACCACTATTGATTGTACCACGACAAAACTTCCTTCAGGGCCTTCCAAGAGCAAACTTTTCCAAGTCCAGTCCAGTCTTGCTCTGCTGACAAACTTCTCAGAGCTGAGTATGCCACTATTCTGTTCAAAAATGTTTCCTGGATTCCCACTGCATACAGGAAGAATCCATAGGAGATAAGGAAGGTAAAATGAGAACATCTAATGTGTATCTAATCAGATTTGTAGAAAGAGAGAGCAAAGGAAACAGAGAAGAGGATAAATAGTAGGATAAATAAAAAGAAACCCACACCTAGATACATCATAATAAAAACCTAGAATGCCAAAGCAAAAAAATCTTAACAGCAGCCAAAGAGAAAAGACAGATTGCCTAGAAAGAAAAGATAATTAGACTGAGAGCTGATTTCTCAATGGCAAAAAAAAAAAAAAAAAAAAAAAAAGTTAAGAGACAGCAAAATGCTACTTTTAAAATGCTGAGAACGGCCGGGCGCTGTGGCTCACGCCTGTAATCCTAGCTCTTGGGAGGCCGAGGCGGGCGGATTGCTCAAGGTCAGGAGTTCAAAACTAGCCTGAGCAAGAGCGAGACCCCGTCTCTACTATAAATAGAAAGAAATTAATTGGCCAATTGATATATATATAAAAAAAATTAGGCCGGGCGCTGTGGCTCACGCCTGTAATCCTAGCTCTTGGGAGGCCGAGGCGGGCGGATTGCTTAAGGTCAGGAGTTCAAAACTAGCCTGAGCAAGAGCGAGACCCCGTCTCTACTATAAATAGAAAGAAATTAATTGGCCAACTGATATATATATATAAAAATTAGCCGGGCATGGTGGCGCATGCCTGTAGTCCCAGCTACTCGGGAGGCTGAGGCAGAAGGATCACTCAAGCCCAGGAGATTGAGGTTGCTGTGAGCTAGGCTGACGCCACGGCACTCACTCTAGCCTGGACAACAAAGTGAGACTCTGTCTCAAAAAAAAAAAAAAAAAAAAAAAAAAAAAAAAATTAGCCGGGCATGGTGGCGCATGCCTGTAGTCCCAGCTACTCGGGAGGCTGAGGCAGAAGGATTGCTCGAGCCCAGGAGTTTGAGGTTGCTGTGAGCTAGGCTGATGCCACGGCACTCACTCTAGCCTGGACAACAAAGGGAGACTCTGTCTCAAAAAAAAAAAAAAAAAAAAAAAAAATGCTGAGAAAAAAACTGTTAACCTAGCATTCTATGATTGTGAAAATTAACTTTACAAATAAGGTGTGAAAACTACCTTTATAAATAAGGATGAACTAAAAACAGTTTTAAAAAGAAACTTTAGGCCCAGCACAGTGGCTCACATCTCTAATCCTAGCATTTTGAGAGGCCAAGGGGGGCGGGGATTACTTGAGGCCAGGAGTTCAAGGCCAGCCTGGGCAACACAGTGAGACCCCATCTCTACAAAACTTAAGCCAGGTATGGTGGTGCATGCCTGTAGTCCCAGCTACCCAGGAGGCTGAGGCTGGAGGATCGCTTGAGCCCAGGAGTCTGAAGTTGCAGTGAGCTATGACGACCTCACTGCACTCTAGCCTAGGCAACAGAGAGAGAGATCCCGTCTCAAAATAAATAAATAAAATTTAAAAAGCTTTGTTTTTTGGAGAAGTTTTAGGTTCACAGCAAAATTCAGCAGAAAGCATAATTCCCATGTGCCTCATGACTGTCCCCCATAGACTCTCCCGTTATCAACACCCCCCACCACATGTTACAACTGATAAACCTGCACTGACACTTCACTATCACCAGAGTCCTTAGTTTACATCAGGGTTCACTGTTGGTGCCGCATTCTACGGGTCCTGACAGACGTGTAACATGTATCCACCATCATATAATAGTACCATACAGAGTACTGTCACTGCCCTAGAAGTCCTCTGGGCTCCATCTAGCCATCCTTTCTCTCTCATCCCCTCGCAACCACTGATTCACTTTTACTTTCTCTACAGTTTTGTCTTTTCCAGAATGTCGTATGATTATAATCACACAGTATGTATCCTTTTCATATTGGCTTTTTCCAATAATCTTAAATGTCCTAGCACTCTGGGAGGCCGAGGTGGGCGGATTGCTCAAGGTCAGGAGTTCAAAACCAGCCTGAGCAAGAGCCAGACCCCGTCTCTACTATAAATAGAAAGAAACTAATTGGCCAACTAAAAATATATAGAAAAAAAAACTTAGCCGGGCATGGTGGCACATGCCTGTAGTCCCAGATACTCAGGAGGCTGAGGCAGGAGGATGGCGTGAGCCCAGGAGTTTGAGGTTGCTGTGAGCTAGGCTGATGCCACAGCACTCTAGCCAGGGAAACAGAGTGAGACTCTAACTAAAAAAAAAAAAAGATTCCTCTGTGTCTTTTCATGGCTTAATAGTTCATTTCTTTTTAATTCTGAATAATATTCCATTGTCTGGGTGGATAACAGTTTATTCATTCACCTATTGAGGGCATCTTGGTTGCTTCCAAGTTTTGGCAATTATAAATAAAGCTGTTGTAAATAGCTAGGTGCAGGTTTTTGTATAGATATAAGTTTCAACTTATTTGGATAAATACCCAAGAGCGCCACTGCTGGCCCATACGGTGAGAGAATGTTTAGTTCTGTGGGAAAAGGCGGCCCTGTCTTCCGACATGCCTGCATGTGCCATCCCGCTCCGCCAGCAGCAGGCATGAGACGCTCCTGGTCCTCACGGCGTTTGGTGTGGGCAGTGCTCTGGATTTGGGCCATTCTCATAGGTGTGTAGTGGCATCTTGCTTGTTTTAATTTGCAATTCCCTAATGACATATGATGTTAAGTGGCTCTGCATACGCTTACTTGTAATATTTTCTTTGGTGACGTGTCTGTGCAGGTTTTTTGCCCACTTTTTAATCAGCTAAAAGCATTTTAAAACAAATAAAACCCAAAAGAGCTTATTATCTTTCTGTTTCTGAACCCTTCACTCAAAGACTTTGATAGATTTTACTTTTGGAAGGAGAAAATCATCTCAGAAGGAAGGTCTGAAATGCAAGAAGAAAGTATCTAGTTAATGTTTTATACAGGATGATGTTATCTTCCCCCAGAAATGATTTACTTCTCGTAAACAGCTGAGGCATGGACAGATAGTGTTAATTTAGTCTGAGATACAGCTGATTGAGAGCTGGGTTTGGTTTTAAAAGACTGATCTATGTTAAGTTAGCTCTCATTCTTGCAACCCTGTGCGTGTCCCAACAGAAAGCCTAGAAGTATTTACAGGAACCCCTCCTACTTGGTGGGCTCTGAATTCCAATTTTTGTGCCTCGATCCTCATAAGACTGCCTAAACTCTGTCCTCTCGGCCCCACAGCCACAGATTCTCTGTTGTTCAGCTTCACGTCTCTAGACCACTGCCTATGAATCAGTAAATGTCTGAAGGGAAAAGGCTATGGCAAATGTCGGGCTCACTTCTTTTTTTTTTTTTTTGCAGCTTAGAATAATATCCATTTATTAGGTCATAGTTCTGTGGGTCACAAGGCCAGGCAGAGTTCTCTGCTCAGGGTCTCAAAGGCTAAAATTAAAATATCACCAGGCTGTGTTCTCATCTAGAGGCTCTGGGGAAAAAAATCCACTTTCAAGCTCACTCGGGTTGTTGGTAGAATTTAATTCCTTGTGACTGCGTAAAGGAAGGTCCTTGTTTTCCTTGCTGGCTGCCAGCAGGGTCCACTCTCAGCTCACAGAGCCACTTGCATTGTCAGTCTCACTTTTAAGATTTCTTTCTCTTTAGGACTTTGGTCCCTTAAGTCTTCATTGCCATGTTAGCGCTCTGATTCTTTCAAACAGATTTTTAAAACTGTTTGACCAGCTTTCCTAGCTGTTCTTAGCTAGAGGGCTGGTCTCTTACAAGCCAGTCTGCAGTAACCCGAAGTGTGACTGTCCTGGTTTTTGCAGAGGCTAGAAAGGCAAATGGAGTGGGCCTTTACTAGAGACCACAATTCATACATGCTTTGAGTCTTTCCTCGTGGCAAAAACTTCTTTAATTCACCCAGCAATGCGGGATTGTCTTTGATTTACTTCTTGATTAGTGTGGGGATGGTTTCAAGGCCTTCCACTCAACCTTACTTCACAGGTCAAAGAACCAATATGAAGGTTCTCCCAGGTGCTAAGAACGTTTATTCCATTTATACAGTAAAGAACTAGGAAAATAGAGAGTATAAAAAAGTCTCATGCCGAAGAGTCTCCCTTTATTGCTTGTCCTATGTGAGCCCCACTCTAACCACAGAATCACTGTGAATTTGGTTTTTCCAGGTGTCAGTGTTAGCTCAGACCTTGCATCTAACAACCTTTGAAGAGTCTGGGTATTTCCTATACTAGTGTCTATTTATCCTAATAAATGACTCCAGGTCTCTTTGGAAAAGGATTTAAAAAGTTTATTGCGTGAACATGCAGCGGGACTGCAGAGTCCTCTCTGTCTAGTCAGTGGGCACTGAGTCGATGAGTGATTCAGGTCTGGGGACTGGATGAAGAGCCTGATTTTCCAGTGTGGTGGCCGATGTCAGCCCTTAACCCATAAGCTCTTGATTCTGTCTGATTACGCACACATGCTGATTGGCCATCCCCCTCTCTTGCCTCTAGGAACGCTTTCATCTATTAACCACCACGATAGATCCCTGGGGGTCAAAGGTCAAGGCATTCAGACTGCCACTAAGGCCTTGCTACTCTGTGTAGTGATCATGCCCACCTTGCCTCTAATGGTTCAGTGCTCCAGCCTGGCCCCTGCCAGTCTAGGGAGCCTGTCCCGCTCACTGATGTCAGCGACTCCACGTCGTTGCCAGCCTCCCTCACCTGCAGCCAGCTTACGAAGGATATCATTGCCAGCCTGTGCTATGGCGCCTGCTTCTCTGCACTCATCCACCCATTGCTGCGTTAGGAAAAGGCGTGTACTCTGTGCCCTCCAGGACCATGGCAAGACTGTGGGTTCTCAGGCCAGAAACAGTGAATGCATCTCAGTGTTCCTGTCTCCCTGAACTGTCTGCTCGCTTCTATGCTGTGGAAGGAAGTTCTGCATCTCCGCTTCGTATTCTGTGCACAGTCAGGGTCAGGCTTCAAGGAGCTGTTGCAGCAAACCGTTAGGACTAGCCTGGGTGTTGCTGCAAGAACATTCACTCCTGAATCACAGTGAGGAGACCTGTAGCAACGGATTCAGTCCTATTCAACCCTGTGCTCTGGATGAACAGCCTGGGGGCCACTCTGTCCTGGATTTGGACAGTATGTATGAGTGACATATGACAGTACATATTCGGACAGGACGTATGAGTGACCTCCTGCACACCTTATACTGCCCGCCAAGACTGTTGTCAACTGTGAAGCTATCGTCTCACTACTACGCTATACCATGCAGAGCTGGGATTCTGAAAACCAGTTTCTCCTTTGCCAGCTGAATCTCTGTTAGGACCTGTCAATAGGGGTTGCTAGCCTGGGAGGCTGGACGCAGAAAAAGGAACTTCTTGTTTCCTATTTGCCTCCTCTTCCTTGTTTTTGTTTCCTATTCCTGTCCTTTTATAATCTTAGTCCTACTCCTGCTCCTAACAGTAACCCTGGCGGCAACAGTCATGCTCATAGCTACACTTGGTCACAGCGAGCAGTTTTTCCATCCTTCGCAGAACCAACCTCAGCAAACCGCATTTCCCTCCGAGATCCCAGCCCCAGCCGACCAGCACCTGGCAGAGTAGTGGATCCCATCTCCACAGGACCCCTTTTCTGCGCAGGGACACCACTGGGCCTGCGGAGCAGTTATCTCCCACAGACGTCCAAGTTTCAGGTCCACAAACCCTCCCTCCTCCAAAGTTATGTTTTGATAATCCCAACCTCTTTCCTTTGCTTCCCAGCAGGAGTGGGAGCTGCTGCCCACAGCTGCTACCTAGTACCTTCTTGCTCCCTTCTTGCCTATTGAGTTTTCCAGTACCTGGTTAACAAGTCTCTCTATTCAATTCTGTTAAAATAACTGGCATAGTTTCTGTCTACTGATTTGCCCCTAATTAACACAGGATGTTCTCAGATCTGACTCTGATTATTGGTCGGGCAGCAATGAGGGCTGTGGAGGCGGGTGGTGGGAGAACGTATGGCACATGTTTCAGGTGGAACAGTTATTTTATATCCAGGGAAGGGAAGTTAGTCTACTCTGGCAAGGGGTAAAGGGCTCCTTCTGCCAGTTAAGGAGGGCTCAGGGGAATTTGGGGGTTCAACAGTCTTAGGTTTGTCCACCCAGATGTTCTTATCTCAGGTCTCATGGTCCCACCCCTTTCCCACCAAAGCCCTGACTTTGACACAGAAGAATGCCAAAGGGGCACTGTTCTCCTTCAAAGCTCTACAAAGACCTGCATATGATGAGACCTAACTTTCAGCTCCATGCGTTCTGTGGCTCCTTTAAAGCTTCCATCAAGGTCTTCCAGTATTCAGAGTGTACATTAAGTTGGAATTAAACCACCCTGCATGTATCATTTTCTTTTGGTAAGGCCTTCAGCACTGTACTCTGCAATCCTTACAATTAACATGGTTCCCAGAGATCCCATATTCTTTTCCACTGCCTTGCTTTCCACCTGTCTTTCATTAACCAGAGTGAAAAACTTAGGAAAAGTTCTGTGAAGGGGAAAGTGCATGAAAAAGGGGGAGGGTCGGAATTTAACGCATTGCTAAGCCACTGAATGCCAGAGATTATTGTCAACATACTTATTCTCAGCAATAAGTTCCTATTATCTTAAAGAGGTGAACAATCCAACTTCAATTTTCCAGTCCAAGGGTTTGTTATCTAAAACTACATCTGATACCAATTGCCATAGCCCACGACTCCTCAGAAAGCCAAGCCTGAGGCAAAGATTAAAGTGTCAGGCACTTTGTTAGGGAATTGCAAACCCATGCTGTGAGATGGAGGAAGAAAAAGAAAGGTGTGAAATAGCCTGGCGGACACATCACTGCACTCACTGGCCACAGCTTTGCACTGAGGCACAAGAGACTCAGCAAGTCTCTCGGCAGGTGTGTCTGCTCAGCACATGGAATTCCTGCAGGCGTGTTGAAAAGACAAAGTAGACTTCGAAACGGTGCAGAGGAAGCATCAGGAGGGGGAGATCTGCATGCCAGGCTGCCCTTCTCTCCCATGTCCCATTGGTCAGGCTCATGTCCCCATGAGCTTACTTCTCTGCACTTCCAAACACACCGTCCAGCCACTGATCACCATGTAACCAGCCAGAGCTCGCTCTGTGCAACATAACATTTCTTCTGTTTCCGGAAGTGAAGAGGTGACTGTGTATAGGTGGAGTGCTGACCAAGAGACAGAAAAGAGACAGCAAAGGCAATCTGAGAAGGCACACAAATATGCGTCCAGTGCAAATATAAATGTCCACAACTGCTGTGAGAAGACACAGAAACTGAATGAATCTATGACCATTAAAGACATCGACACTGTCATTTTCACTCTTCCCTCAAACAATACAAAGTCCAGTTTTACAGATGAGCCCTTCTGAACTTTCAAGTCACACATAATTCCACACATATATAAACTCCTATAGAAAATAAACTAAATGGAATATTTCCCAGCTCAGTTCGTGAAGTTAACATACATTATACTAAAACCAGAGGAGGACGATATAAGAAAAGAAAATTAAGATGTGAACATTGTAAACAAAGTGTTATCAATCCAAATTCAGTTTGTATAAAAATATATTACATAACTAAATTGGGTTTATTTCAGGAATTTAAGCTTCAACATCAGAAAATCTATTCATGTAATTTACCACATTAGTCTTTTTTCTTTAGAGAGAAGAATCATATGCTATCAACGCACAAAAAGCACTACTGAAATTTAATATCATTTTATGATAACTACTTTTCACAAAGCCAAAATAGAAAGGAACTTCTTTAACCAATACATTTGCAGCCAATACTGTAATAAATGATAATACATTCAAAACATCCCATTTAAAGTGGAAATAATGCGAGAAGGCCTTTAGGACCACTCTGTGTGCACTGCGTAATCCCAGGAAACACCATGTACGTCACAGATACTGTAGATTTGAATATGCAGACAATTTTACACCAGCTAGAAGTAAAGTGTCTTAAGGAAAGGGCTTCTTTCTCTAATTTGCATAGAGGCTTTATATGAACTAGTGGTAGCCCCGGATACTGCTAACTTCATTTTGATTAAAAAACTGACTGAATGGGAGGCTGAGGCGGGCGGATTGCTCAAGGTCAGGAGTTCAAAACCAGCCTGAGCAAGAGCGAGACCCCGTCTCTACTATAAATAGAAAGAAATTAATTGGCCAACTGATATATATATAAAAAAAAAAAAACTGACTGAAGATCCTGGCCTTTGCAATAAGATTATAAATAGAACTAATAAATATAAGGATTGTAAAGGAAGAAACAAAATTCATATATATATATTTGCAGATGATATACTATGACAAAAACAAAACTCAAAAAAATGTAGAGTCATTCAAATGATTATAAATAATAAGAGAGTTTAGCAAGTTACTGGATCAATATACAAAATCAATTACATTGTTATGCATTACCAAGAAATAGAAAATGTAATTTTAAAGAAGACATCATTACAAATAAGTATAAGTATTATACTTACATTTAAAAGAATACAAAATGCCAAAGAATAAATCAAATAAAATATGAAAAAATTTTAAGACTTTACTGAAGGATATTAAGAAGGACAAATGTAGAGACCTGCTATGTCTATGGATAGAAGACTTCAAACTATAATTTGGAACTGATCTATACATTTATTAAAACTCCTATCAAAATCCCAACAATTTTTTCATGGTCCATACTAAGCTGCCTCTAAAATGTACATGGAAAAATGAAGGTCCAAGAACAGCCAATACAATCCTAAAGAAAGAGATCAAAATGTGAGAACTTGCTCTGCTTGGTATCAAGCTTCAATAATTAAGTCAACGCTAGGTGCGGTGGCTCACACTTATAATCCTCGCACTCTGGGAGGCCGAGGCGGGCAGATTGTAGGTCAGGAGTTTGAAACCAGCCTGAGCAAGAGTGAGACCCTGTCTCTACTATAAATAGAAAGAAATTAGTTGGCCAACTAATATATATAGAAAAAAAATTAGCCGGGCATGGTGGCACATGCCTGTAGTCCCAGCTACTCGGGAGGCTGAGGCAGCAGGATTGCTTGAGCCCTGGAGGTTGAGGTTGCTGTGAGCTAGGCTGACACCACGGCACTCACTCTAGCCCAGGCAATAAAGCGAGACTCTGTTTCAAAAAAAAAAACAAAAAAGAAAAAATAAATAAAATATAAAAAAATAATTAAGTCAATGTGGTATTGACAATGGGGATATAAAAGTAGTTCCCAACAAGAGGGTGATGTTTCCCCTCAGGGAGCATTCGGCAATTTTTTATTCTTACAACTGGAGAGGAGGGATGGAGCAGGGCATGCTACTGGCATGTAGTGGGTAGACGTCAGCGGTGCTGCTGAACACCCTACAATGCACACGGTAGCCTCCACAACAAGGAATTTTCCTATCCAAAATGTCAGTAGTGCCAAGGTTGAGAAATCCTGAGGGGATAGAGATAGACCAATAAAAAACTAATTAAAAAAAATAAAAAAATGTCAGGCACAGTGGCTCATGCCTATAATCCCAGCACTTTGGGAAGCTG
Organism: Microcebus murinus; assembly: GCF_040939455.1. NCBI lineage: Eukaryota > Metazoa > Chordata > Mammalia > Primates > Cheirogaleidae > Microcebus > Microcebus murinus. Next base: position 2,193,174 of record NC_134124.1, on the reverse strand, counting down.
AGGCAGGAGAATAGCTTGAGGCCAGGAATTCAAGACTAGCCTGGGCAACATATTAAGACCCTGAAGCACCAGGTACGGGCCCAAGAGGCTGTGGCGGGAGGATCAGTTGAACCCAGTAGTTCAAGGTTACAGTGAGCTGTGATCACACCACTGTACTCCAGCCTGGGTGACAAAGTGAGACTCTGTCTCTTAAAAAAATAAATAATTTTTTAAAGAAAAGAAAATATTCCTTTGGGGTGGGTATATCCAGCAAGAAACAGCTGGAATACTCACACTGGGTAATTTTAGGAGAGTTTCTTTAATAAAGAGACCATTCAAAAAGTGAGCACAGGACATAGGGAAGACAAAGCTCTTTGGGGCTGGTGACAACAGCAGCTGTCATGGAAGACGGACTAGTTCCTCAGAGATAGAGCGAGCTGTGTGCAGAAGGCCACTTGGCAGAAGCTGGGGCCTTCATTCAAGGGCCACAACCAGCCCGCAGCAACCCTGCCTAGAGGGAGCTGGGAGATAAACACTTGGACTTCACTCACTCCCCACCTTTCGACTGCCTGTCAATGGTCCTCATGGCCAAGCCCAGTGCGGAAACTGTGAGCAAAGAAGTCATCAATGCCGTCCACACCGGTCAGCTTCCCAGGACACGGAAGGATAAGGGACAGATGAGAGTGGATCTGGAGGGGCAAATGGGAGCTTTCCAGTGTGGAGTGGATGAGTTCATTAAATAAAACGCCCAGGCCAGGTATGGTGGCTCGTACCCACCTAGCACTTTGGAAGGCCAAGATGGGAGGATCCCTTGAGCCCAGGAGTTTGAGACTGCAGTGAGCTATAATGACGCCACTGCACTCCAGCCTAGGCAACAGAGTGAGACCTTGTCTCAAAAAAAAAATTAAATAAATAAATAAATCCCCCAAAGAGCAGATCATCAAGGAAAAGATCCATACATTCTATATTCATCAAATTTACCATAAGGAGAATAAAAAAACAAGCCACAGGCTAGGATAAATATTTGTACCACGTATAATGACTAAGGATTAGTTTCCAGAATGCATAACAAAGTCCTCTTAATCAGTAAGAAAAAGGCAAATAACCCACTAGGGAAAAAAAAGGTAAATGACATGAATAAGCATTTCTCAGAACAGGAAACACAAATGTCCAATAAACATATAAAGAGATGTTCAACCTTGTTAGTAGTCAGGAAAATACAAAATTAAACCGCAATGAGATAACATTTCACACCCACTAGACAGGCAGAAATTAAAAAGTCAAGACAGTCCAATTCTTGCCCAGGATGCAAAGTAAAAGGAATTCTTACACATTGCCTGCAAAGGAGTCAAAGGGTACTTTTGAAATGTAGTTCCTAGTAAAATTGAAGGTACATGTACCCTATGACCCAGAATTTCAAACTAGTGCCTATTCTAGAGAAATTCTTGCCCACGAGCATCAGGAGATAGAAACAAATATATTCATAGCAGGACTGTTTTTTTAAAATAAACTTTTTATTTTATAAAAATTTTATATTGGTTAGGCGTGATGGCTCATGCCTGTAATCATAGCACTCTGGGAGGCCAAGGTGGGAGGATCACTTGAGGTCAGGAGCTGGAGACCAGCCTGAGTGAGAGCAAGACCCTGTCTCACAAAAAAAAAGAAAAATTAGCTGGGCATGGTGGAGTGCACTTGTAGTCCCAGCTACTCAGGAAGCTGAGGCAGGAGGATTGTTTGAGCCCAGGAGTTTGAGGTTGTCATGAGCTATGATGACACCACTGCATTATACCTGGGGCAACAGAGTGAGACTCTGTCCAAAAAATAAGAAAGAAAGAAAAAAATTATATTTACAGAAAAATTGTGAAGATAATACAGAGAATTCCCATGTACTACACACCAAATTCCCCTTATTATTAACACCTTATACTAGTATGGTACGTTCATCACATTAATGAACCGATAACTGATACATTATTATCAACTAATGTCCATCCCTAATTCAGCTTTAGTTTACCATGCCTTTTTTGCAGGATTATTTTTAATAACTAAAGCTGGGAAAACCCAAAATGTCCATCAGTGGTAAAATAGATAAATGAATGGTGGTTTGCTCATTCAGGGATAAAGTAAATAGAGTAAATGAATGAACTACCATGATATGTATTAACATGATGGATCTGAAAACATTTTGTTGAGTAGTAAAAGCAAGTCTTAAAGCATCTACTATGATTCTATTTACAAAAAGGTCAAAGATAGGAAAAATGAAATCATGCATAATTTGAGGATATTTATATATGTGATATGAAATGCATAATTTGAGGATATTTATATATGTGATAAAACTACAAAGAAGAGCAAAGAAATGATTAACCAAAAAAATCCAGATAGTGGTTACCTCTGGCGAGGTGGGACACCTTCATGGGGAGAGGGAATGTTCTCTTACGTTGGGCAGTAAGTGCGTGGAGTTTTGTTAATATTTAAAACTGTATATGTTGATTACATTTTCTTTTGTATATATGATATGCTTCATAATAATAAATTTTAAGGGCTCTGATCTCCTGCTCTTTTTCCCCCCTCAAAAGCATATTTTTTCTTTTTTTTTTTTAAGAGACAAGGTCTCACTCTGTAGCCCAGGCTGGAAAGCAGTGGCATGACCACAGCTCACCGAAGCCTAGAACTCTAGGCTCAAGCAATCCCCCCATCTCAGCCTCCTGAGTAGCTGGGATTACAAGCGCTATCCAGCACACCTGGCTAATTTTACTTATTTTTCGAGGAGATGGGGGTCTCACTGTATTGCCCAGGCTGGTCTCGAACTCATGGCTTCAAGCGATCCTCCCAGCTTGGCCTCCCAAATTGCGGGATTACAGGCGTGAGCCACCTGCCGGGCCTCGAAAGCATGTTTCTGCATAGCCATCACCCTCCAGCATCTGGCTTAAGGGAGAAGGTGGTGCTGTGGAGTCAGAGCAAACAGGAACCCCAGCTCTCCATGCCCAAACCCAAGAAATGTGATCTGTCACTTATCATCCTCTTCAAACCCCACCACACGTCATGGTGCTTCCTGTTTCTCAGAAGCTGAAAAAGGTGCTGACATGATGTAAAAGAGTAGAAATGAGGCAGGATACAAAGATCTGCCCAGAGCCCCGAGCGCCATCGGATGGGCAGGCTGGACATTCAGCTGTGGCTGGGACAAAGGCCAAACCCCTGCCTTCAGGAAGGAAATCACCCCAAGTTTGAAGATTCATGGAGCACAGTAACCCTTGTTGTAAGAGCGAGAGACATACGGACATCAGCCCCAAGAGTCGCCTTCTACGACAGGGAGAGGCAGCCTCTCAGTGGTTCCCTTTGCTCAGTCCCTGCTGGCACTGGGCTCCAGAAGGGGCGTGGGACACTGCTGCCACCAGTGCCTCCTATTCCCCCACACTCCTCTGTCTGTGCGTCCGGTTGTTTACTCGTTCAATCAGCAAACGCACTGAGCAGTTACCACGCTCGAGGCACTGCTGTCAGCATTGACAACACGGCAGGGAGCAGGGCGCAGCCCTCCTCTGCCAGCATCCTGGTGTCAGACAACAAACAAAACGACTATCAGTTTGGTGCGTGCCTCCAAGGGAAGAATGGCAAAGGTATAGGCACAACAACCCAGTGTCAAGACACTAAAGCCAGGCTGCCTGGGTTTGAGTTCTGCCTCTACACTGGGCAAGTTAATCAAACTTTTTAGGACTCAGTCTCCCTTTCTACAAATCGGAAGTGATAATCAAACATACTGAACACAGTTGAATGAGGATTTGTTCTTTCAAAAAGTATTTATTGGCCAGGTGTGGTGGCTCATGTCTGTAATCCTAGCACTCTGGGAGGCTGAGGAGGGCAGATCGTTTGAGCTCAGGAGTTCAAGACCAGCTTGAGCAAGAGCAAGACCCCATCTCTACTAAAAATAGAAATAAATTAATTGGCCAACTAAAAATATATAGAAAAAATTAGCTGAGCACGGTGGCACATGCCTGTAGTCCCAGCTACTCAGGAGGCTGAGACAGGACAATTGCCTAAGCCCAGGAGTTTGAGGTTGCTGTGACCAACCAAACTCCTAGACTCCTGCTGAGCCCAGGAGTTTGAGGTTGCTGATGCCACGGCACTCTAGCCCAGGCAACAGAGTAAGACTCTGTCTCAAAAAAAATAATAAATAAATAAAAGTATTTATTGAGCATCTCTATCTGCCAGGCACTAAGGATTAGTAGTAAAGATGACAGGTGAGTCCCTGCATGCCACATGCTCACATCATAGTGGAGGAAGAGTTACTGGACAAGCAAAGGCCATTTCCAATAGTAACAAGGGCTAGGGACTGATGTGATGGAGGGAGATTCGGGAGGTGTAGGGAGCAAGTGCCACCTTATATTAATATGTCTGCAGAGGTGACGTTTGAGAGCTAAATTGTGGAAAGGAGCCAGCTATATGGGAGTGTGGGGGCAGGAGGGACAGCAGGTGTGAAAGTGCAGTAGTGGGAAAGGAGTGGCTGTGGTTGAGGAACAGCAGGAAGACAGAGACGGCTGGAGCACATCAGTGGAGGGCACAGGAGATGAGGCTGGGGAGGGAAGGGACAGCCTATGCAGGCCCAGAAAGGGACTTTGCATTTCATTCAAGTAATGGGAAGTCACTGAAGGTTTAAAGCAGAGGAGGGACATTATCTGACTTATGTTCTTAAAAGATCTCTAGCTTTTGTGCAGACACAGATGAGGGTGTTCATATCTAATCAGGGAATCCAGTTAGGATGCTATTTCTCTACCGTTAGCAGCTTTTACTCAGGCCCACAACCATCTGGGTGGATTTGTAGCGGGCACCTGATCTCTGTCTTCTCCCATGTCTATGCAGCTTCTTCTCTCTCCTTGGAATCCAGATCCAAATCCCACTTTCTACAGGAAAAGTCTTCCTTCCCTCAGGGGTATTTCATTTTCTCTGCAAGCTGTGGCGACTCCTTGCACCTGGGATCCCTGCCACCTTCCCCCAGGCTGCTGCCTCACGGCCTGGGAGCTGTCTCACGCAATACAGATGTCAGCTGGGCTCTCTCAGGCTCCCGAGACCTGGATGGCAGCTCAAATTCTATTTGCCCAGGTGCAAGCCAGAGTGTTGGCCAGGCTGTGTGCAAGTTCGCATGACGACCACCCACTGGGTCCCTGCTGAGACTGTGCGGTGAGCTCCGTGTGGCCCATCAGGACATTGTGCGAGTGCTGCCCCTCTGCACCGTCAGGACATTGTGCGAGTGCTGCCCCTCTGCACCGTCAGGACATTGTGCCAGTGCTGCCCCTCTGCACCGTCAGGACATTGTGCCAGTGCTGCCCCTCTGCACCGTCAGGACATTGTGCCAGTGCTGCCCCTCTGCACCGTCAGGACATTGTGCCAGTGCTGCCCCTCTGCACCGTCAGGACATTGTGCCAGTGCTGCCCCTCTGCACCGTCAGGACATTGTGCCAGTGCTGCCCCTCTGCACCGTCAGGACATTGTGCCAGTGCTGCCCCTCTGCACCGTCAGGACATTGTGCGAGTGCTGCCCCTCTGCACCGTCAGGACATTGTGCGAGTGCTGCCCCTCTGCACCGTCAGGACATTGTGCCAGTGCTGCCCCTCTGCACCCGACCGAGGGCAGCCGCCGCTTGATCCCGTCCACACAGCCACGCTGACCGCCCGCCGGGTCTCCCCGCCGCAGAGGAGCCGCAAACCGAGCAAGTCCTCCCACCGTGGGGAGTCCCCCTTCTCCATCCTTTCCGTTCTCCTTGTCTGCAGCTCGTGCCGTCCCGCCAGCTCTCCCCCAATTCCCGCTCGTTCCCGAGGCAGTGATTTCTGGGGCGGATCCCGACCGTCCGTTGTGCACACGCGGGCCTACGGTAGCGGGTCCCCAGCCCCCTCTAGCGGCGGGTCCAGGTATCTACGGACAATTCCCGCCGGAGAAAGGTTCCGGGGCGGGCTGGGAGGCTGCCCCGCACGCGGTGGCTCTGAAAGCTCAAGGTGCTCCAGACTTGTCGGGAAAGCAAACGGAGCCTGCGAGGCACGAAAGCCCTGGCTGAGGGAGGCCAGGCTCCGCGCACCGTCCCCAGGGCAGGACGGTTTCCGGGCCGCGGCCGCGCCGCGACGCCGCCCTCTGGTGGCCGGCGCGCGTCAATGCGCTCCGCTCCGTCAACGCCCGCGCTCCGCTCCTCCGCGCGCCCACAGCCGCCAGCCCGCCCGCCCGCGCCTGGCGGAGGGGCCCGTGCCCTGGGGCTAGTCCCGCGTCCTGCGCAGGAGCCACCAGGCCTCTGGGACTGTCCCAGCCGACCCCAGCAGCGGCCCGAGTCCGGGCAAGGGACGGAGGGAGCCCGAGCCTGGCAGGCAGCGGGCTGGAGCGTCCCCACCGCGCTCCTTCTCGGGACGCCCGCGCCGCGCAGCTCCCCGCGCCTCCTCGGCGTCCGGCCCGCGGGCAGCAGGACGGCCCCGAGTCGGGTGGCTGCCTAGCTGGGGCCAAGTTCGCTGGCAGAACTGGAATCGTGTCACAGTACCACTCTTATGTCCTCGCCCCTCACGCCGCGCCGGTGCGCGCTCTGTGGAGCAGGCGCCCCTCGATCCTCAGACCGCGGGCGCGGCGCTGGGGTCTGGGACGCACGGAGGGCCAGAATGCTCTGGCTTTTCTAGAAAGTGTCCCCAGCCCCACTTGTAGCCCCCATTGTTTATTCCAAGCTAGCCTTCGTCCCCACGTCTGCCCTGTTGTAGACCGCTGCGCCAGGAGCCAGGCAGCCCCGCGTGGCTGCGGCCAGGTCTAAACTGAAGCGGGCTCGCCTCGGCCCCACAACCTCACTGTACACTCTCCTGTCCAGAACCAGAGTTGCAGTTTTCTTTTTTTTTTTTTTCACTATTTTCAATAGTGTTACATGCATGACATAAAAGATACATACATATATATGCATAAAGTTATAAAACTAAGTCTTCCCAGAAGTCAGGTGGGGATCTGTTGTTACTTTGTAGACTTGATTCACTCGCTCCTCACCCCGACCCTGTAGGTGGGTACTTGGATGACCGTGTTTCATAGGTGAGGAAAGTGAGGGTCAGAGAGGCCAAGTAACTTGCCCAAGGTCACAGGCTAGTGAAAGGCAGGCTGGTGCACAGCGTGAGGACAAAAGATTAAGTGCCTAAAATCAGTCAAGTCATAGTCAGATAGTCAGAATGAACAGAATTTGGTAGCACGACAAAGTGACTATACTTTTTTTTTTTTTTTGAGACAGAGCCTCGCTTTGTTGCCCAGGCTAGAGTGAGTGCTGTGGCCTCAGCCTAGCTCACAGCAACCTCAAACTCCTGGGCTCAAGCAATCCTCCTGCCTCAGCCTCCCGAGTAGCTGGGACTACAGGCATGCGCTACCATGCCCGGCTAATTTTTTCTATATATATTAGTTGGCCAATTAATTTCTTTCTATTTATAGTAGAGACAGGGTCTCCCTCTTGCTCAGGCTGGTTTCGAACTCCTGACCTCGAGTAATTCGCCTGCCTCAGCCTCCCAGAGTGCTAGGATTACAGGCATGAGCCACTGCGCCAGGCCTAGAGAATACTTTAAAATGCCTAAAAGAATGGAATTAGAATGTTCCTAACACAAAGACATGATAAATGTCTGAGCTGATGAATACCCCAATTACTCTGATTTGATTAATTCACATTGCATGCCTGTATCAAAACATCACATGTACCCTATAAAGATATACAACTATTATGTACCCATAATAATTAAAAATACAATTAAAAACAAAAAAACAAAAAAACTAGAGATGATGGTGACCTGGACAAGGGTGGGAAAGATGGAGAGAATGACAGAATCTAGAGATCTTTAGGAACTGAACTCAAGAAGACTCATTCAGAATTCATAGAAAACTCCATGGTTTCTGGCTTAGGTACCAAAAAAAAAAAAAAAAAAAAAAAGATTAAGTGCCTGAAGAGCATTCTGAAAAAAAGCAAAGTTTTTTAAAATGCTTGGCTTTAATGAGCTGATCTTGTGATTTCTGTCACTTAGGCTGTGGATGCAAAAGTTAAAAAACGCCAGCTATAACCAGCCACAGGGGGATTTCTGAGTTGGGCATGGTGGGGAGTATTCCTTCTCTGGGCCCCCACAGCTCCTGTTCTTGAAACTCTAGGTTAGTTTCCTTGTCACTGGATTCTGTGTTCCTTGAGGGAAGCCACTGTATTTTATCCTTCAGCTTTACTGAGATATAACTAACATATGATAAACTGGACATAGTTAAAGTGTAAGTTTTGAAGCCTGGAAGTGTGAATCCTCCAACCATCTTCTTCTTTTTTCAAGACTGTTTTGGCTAGTCTGGGTCCCTTACAACTACGTATGAATTTTAGGATCAGCTTTTCCATGTCTGCAAAAAAAGGCGGTTGGATATTTGATAGAGATTGTGTTGAATCTGTTGATCAGTTTCAAAGCATTTATGTCTTAACAATATTAAGTCTTCCAATACATAAACATAGACTATCTTTCCATTTATTGAGGTCTTCTTTATTTCAACAATGTCTGCTGGTCAAAACAAACAACCACAATTCTTTGAGAATAAGGTCCATCTGTGCCCTCTGGTTCTGAGAACCTATACTAAGAATGCAGGCTGTTGTCTTCCGGGCTCTCACTGAGCTGAGGAGAGGGGAATGGCGCTCAGGCACATTGAAACACCGTGATGTCTTCCTACTAGGATTCAGCTGGTTTTTTCATGATTAAGCATTTACCTCATTGCTGTAAATATTTGATTAGTTTCCAGAGTGCCAATAAAGTTGATTCTAACAGTTTTTGCCTTTTTTTGGTGTTGTTGTTTTATGAAACAAAACTGTTGTGGAGGGAGGAGATTCTGGAGTTCCCTACTTCATTTTTGCTGACACCACTCCCAGATCATACACTTAGTGTAATTATTGATATAGTTAAATTTGTGTCTAGCATATTATTATCAGTTCTTTCTGTTTTTGTTTGTTTTCGGTTGTTGTGGTTGTTCCTCTGTTTTCTCTTTCCTGCTTATGTTTGGGTTATTTGAACAGTTTTTAGTGTTCCATTTAAACGCACCTATTGTGGGGTGTTTTTTTTGTTTGTTTTGAGACAGAGTCTCACTCTGTTGCCCAGGCTAGAGTGTCATGATGTCAGCCTAGCTCACAGAAACTTCAAACTCCTGAGCTCAAGCAATCCTCCTACTTCAGCATCCTGAGGAGCTGAGACTACAGGCATGTGCCACCATACCCGACTAATTTTTTCTCTATATATTTTTAGTTGTCCAGCTCATTTCTTTCTATTTTTAGTAGAGACGGGAGTCTCGCTCTTGCTCAGGCTGGTCTCAAACTCCTGACCTTGAGCGATCCTCCTGCCTTGGCCTCCCAGAGTGCTAGGATTACAGGCGTGAGCCACTACCTATTGTGTTTTTAACTCTATTTGTACAGTTCTGTTTGTTTTGTTTTGTTTTTTCTTTTAGTGGTTACTCTAGGGATTATAATATACATATTTACCTTTCCAAGTTCTACTTAGAATCAATATTTTACCATTTTAAGTGCAACAGAAAACTTTAGGTTTGTTGTCTCATGTATTACACATACATACATTGAAAACACCATAAAAATGTTATAATATTTGTTTCAACCATAAAACATAAAGAACTCAAGAACAGAATAGAGAGTTACATTAATCCAGATCTTCACCATTTCTGTTGGTCTTTTTTTCATTCTTGATATTCCAAGTTAACTTCTGGTATCATTTCCCTTCTGTCTGAAGAACTTCTTTTAGCAATTGTTTTAGAACAGGTCTGCTGTCAAGGAATTCTCTTAGTTTTCCTTCTTCTGAGAATGTCTTTATTTCACTTTCACTCTTGAATTATATTTTCATTAGATATTCCTGAGATTATGAAAGAATTATGGGTTAATGGTTCTTTTCCTTCACTTTAAAAATGTGTTCCACTTCTTTTTTTTTTTTTTTTTTCAGGCAGAGTCTTGCTTTGTTGCCCAGGCTAGAGTGAGTGCCGTGGCACCAGCCTAGCTCACAGCAACCTCAAACTCCTGGGTACAAGCAATCCTGCTGCCTCAGCCTCCCGAGTAGCTGAGACTACAGGCATGTGCCACCATGCCCGGCTACTTTTTTTCTATATATATATTAGTTGGCCAATTAATTTCTTTCTATTTATAGTAGAGATGGGGTCTCGCTCTTGCTCAGGTTGGTTTGGAACTCCTGACCTCGAGCAATCTGCCCGCCTCAGCCTCTCAGAATGCTAGGATTATAGGTGTGAGCTACCACGCCCTGCCAACTTTAAAAATGTGTTCCACTTCTTACTGGTTTCCACAATGAGACTTTCTCCCTTCCTCATCATGAGAAATCTGTAGTCAGTTGAATTACTGTCCTCCCATGCCATTTTTCTATAGCAATAGAAAGTGTGTGTGTGTGTGTGTGTGCATATATATGCACGTATATATATGTGTGTGTATGTATATATGTGTATATTCTTTAGTTTTATTTCCTTTTCCAAATTCAGTAAGTTTTCAGTCAATATTTCTTCAAATATTTTTGTATTCACTGCACTCTTTCTCTTCTCCTTCTGGAACTCCAGTTACATGAATGTTAGATCTTTTGGTATTGTCTCACCAGTCTCTGAGCCTCTATTCACTTGTAAAAAATCTTTTTCTCATTGTTATTCAAGCTGGATAATTTATATTGCCCTATCTTCGAGTTACTTACTGACTCTTTCCTCTATTGTTTCCATTCTGCTCTTGACTTATCTAAGGAATATTGAAATTGGGTTCTTACATTTTTAAGTTCTAAAATTTCCATTTCTTTATTCTTTATATCTCCTATTTCTTTGAGATTTTCTATCTTTCCATTCATTCCAAGAGTGTTTACTTGGAGCATTTTCATAATAGTGCTTTAAAGTTTTTATTATTTAATTACAGTATCTCATCATTGGTCTCTTTTGATTGTATTTTCCCAGGCAAATTGAGATTTTCCTGGATCTTCATAGGCCAAGTAGATCATAATTTGTTTTGCATCCTGGACTTTGTGAATATTATGAGACTCTAGGTGTTGTTTAAACACTATGGAGAATGTGGATATTTATATTTTAGCTGTCAATCAACTCAGTTGGGCTCAGGGCACAAGTTCTCACCAGCCTCTTGTGGATTGTGGTTTCAATGTTCGTTCCATTTTCCAAGTCTTCAGAGGGCTGTGTGTGCCTCCAAAGGTCTCAGTGGTCAGTGCTTCTCAGTGGTCAGCCCGAGAACAGGGTGGTAGATTATCCTTTTCTTCAGTTCTGAAGTCTTTGGTGTGCTGCTGGACCCATGCACACTCAGCATGAGGGGAGCCCAGGGTTCATGAATCACTTTGTGGGGTCAGTTTTCTGAGTTCCTCTCTCTTCATGAGCTCCCCTTTTTGCTTCCCTGGGTCTCCTCATTTTAGACCTCTGGGCAGAAAGATGGAGTTTCAGCTACCCTGCTCTGCCTTGTACTCCCTGTGACTATGCCCTCAGCTGGGGTCAACTGTCAAAAGGAGTGGGGGGGATGAGAAAGTGGGGGAACCTGTGCAACAGGGTCTGCTGGGACTCCAACAGAGAGCTTTCCTTCCTTCAGAATGTAAGCTGCCACTGCAGCAAGAATGCCAGGGGGCTGAGGCATGTGAGAATGGAGAAAAAAGGAGGTAGTTCCTCACTTTGAGCACTGGGAGTTACTTTCCCACTCCTTAAACCAGAACTAGAAGGCTTATCCCAGAATTTTCACTGTCTGTGCCTGATGCCGAAAACCAGGTTTCAGGCTGCTTTGAGTCCAGCCCAGGGAGTAGTGGAGGGAACAGTGGGAAACTCCTCCCATTCAGTGTGCTCCAAATTCTGATTTTCTTTACCAATTCACCTGCTACCATATACTCTCCAGAGTCCTCCATGCATTCTGTACAGGTTTTATTGCTTCATTTAGTGGGAAAGGCAGGCTGGAGTCTGTTTACTCCATCTTACTTAAACTGGAGCCTAGTGGTAGTCCACTGTATAGATATGCCATAAACTATTTATCCATTCTCGTGTTGAAGGTCATTTTTGTTGCTTTTACAAAATGAAGAAAGGCTACTACAAAGTAAGCTACTATGAACATCCATACACAAATCTTTGTGTGGGCAAATATGTTCACTTATTTTGGATAAATTCCTAGGATTGAATGGCTAGGTTGTATAGTAGGTGTATGTTTAGCTTTTTAAGAAAGCGCCACGTTGTCTTCCAAAGTACAATCATTTGTCACTTGATAGCAGGGATACATTTGGAGAAACGTGTTGTTAGGCATCTTCATCCTCATGTGATCATCACAGAATGAGCTTACACAAACCTACATGGTCAGCCTATGACAAACCTAGGCTAAGGCACAGACTGTTACTCTTAGGCTATAAATCTATACAGCATGTTCCTGTTCTGAACACTGCAGGCAATTGTAACACAATGTTAAGCATTTGTGTATCCAAACATGTAAAAGCTACAGTAAAAACATATTATAATCTCATGGGACCACTGTCATACATGCAGTGTGTTGTTGACTGAAACGGCGTTACACAGTACACGACTGTAGTTGTGTTATTTACATTCCCACCAGCGGCGCAGGAGCATTCCAGTTGTTCCTTGTCATTGCTAACGCTCGGCGCAGCTAATGTTTTTCATTTTGGCCACCCTAGTGGATGTGTAGTGGCATTTCATTGTGGTTTTAACTTGCATATCCCTAGTGACTAATGATGTTGAACATCTTTTCATGTGCTTATTTTTCATCTGCATATCTATTTTTGGTGAAGAATTCATTCAAATCTGCCCATTTGGGCTGTCTTATTTAGTTGCAGGCATTCTTTACATATTCTAGATCCATGCTCTTTATTGGATATCTGCTTTGCAAATATTTTCTCCCATTCCAAGCCACCACATTTTGTTTTTGAGACAGAGTCTCGCTTTGTTGTCCAGGCTAGAGTGAGTACCGTGGCGTCAGCCTAGCTCACAGCAACCTCAAACTCCTGGGCTCGAGTGATCCTTCTGCCTCAGCCTCCCGAGTAGCTGGGACTACAGGCATACGCCACCATGCCCGGCTAATTTTTTCTATATATATCAGTTGGCCAATTAATTTCTTTCTATTTATAGTAGAGACGGGGTCTCACTCTTGCTCAGGCTGGTTTTGAACTCCTGACCTTGAGCAATCCGCCCGCCTCGGCCTCCCAAGAGCTAGGATTACAGGCGTGAGCCACAGCACCCGGCCGAAGCCACCACATTTTATTCATGTCTGTGTGGCTTCCCCTCCATACTCTTCCTGGATCCATCCCCCTTTCTCTCCATTTCTGCCACCACCATCTGGTTCCTCCATCCCAGATCCTCATCCTACTCCCCCTCCCAGGGGTCAGTCTCCTTGTCTCCACACCTGCCCCACCGCAGTCCAGTCTGCACACAGCCAGTGCACTCCTACAATGCACTCTGGGTCACTTCATCGGTGTGTGACAGCCTTCAAAGGCTATTTCCTTGGCATAAAGCCCAGGCCCGACCAGAGGCTTCAAAGGCTGCACCTTACCTGACCCTGCCCACCTTATGAGCCCCAGCTCTGAACACTCCCCACCTTGTCCCTGCTGCAGCCACACTGACCGTCTCCATCAAACAGACTGAGCTTGTTCTCATCCCGAGGCCTTGGCACTAGCTATTTCCTCTGCTTGGGATGCTCTTCCCCCTGTTCTGCACATTGTCACCACTTCTGTCACTTAGAGAGCTAAAAAGTCACCTCCTCAGACGTTCCTAGGACACCAAATCTAATGTGACCACCTTCGTGCTCTCTATGACATGCCATTTTATTTCTCTACAGAATAGTCACCACTGTATGACACTTTCCTCGTTTATCTGTTTATTGCCTGCCTCAACTATAACAGAATATTAGTTTCCCGACAGCAGGGACTTTGTCTTATTCATCTCTGTGTCCCTGGTGTCCAGAGCCATGCCCGGCACGTAGCACAAGCACAGCACAGTCTTGCGCAACGTCTGTGCCTGTACCTGGGCACTGAGTAGATGTCTGGTGCCTGACCACGTCAAGTGATCCACTCCCATGGCAGTGCCCATGGTCAGTGGGAGAGCAGACACACATGCAGGAAAATGACAAGAGAAAATTTGCAAAGACTAAAAGAGATCAATTCCTTCAGAAAGATCCTGGGAGCTTTGTAGCAGTATCACCACATCTCCGGTCCTGGTAGGAGCTGCCACCCAGCGGAGGGTCAGGGTCAGGCGCACACAGAAAAAGCACGGGCAGCAGCACAGTCCCTGGCACAGCCCAGCGGCCTCCTCACAACCTCCCCTCAAACCAAATTGGACCCTTTTGGCCTCTGCTGCTGTTTACTCAGCTCCTATACTTCCTGGTGTGTGCAGGTCGATCTTCCCATCCCGCCAGCCTCAGCATGGTGGCTCCGCCCTCCCATGCCCTGCGACAGCTCCGTGCTGCTCTCAGGCTGTGTGGCACCAGGCCTGCTGGCTGAGCGTGGAACCGGGAGTGCGTGGACAGTTTGGGCGACACAGCACCATGTTCTCCCCTTCGTGGACTCCCCTACGGGCCTCGCCCCTCCCTGCGAGTGTCTGTGGACCCTGTGAGGAGCCTGTGTTGCCTTGGTGACTCAGGATGGCTGCTAAGCCCCACAGGGTCAGTGACGAGCTGCTTTGCTGAGCATGAGGCCCTCTCCAAGTCCTAAAGCGAACAGTGTCCGCCCACAGTCTGAGTCTGGGAGAAAAGTTTCTCTGGGGTCCAGACCCTTGCCCGTGTTCCCAGGAGCCAGGCGTGGCCTCTGTCCTCTCTGCAGTCAAGAGCCATGATGTACACAGACTCCCGCACGCGCTGGCTTCTCATCTGACGCGAGGACTACAGATGCCAGGGCTGTGGCGGCCACGGCTCACTTGGCAAGGCCATTCTCTCTGTTCCTGGCAGGACCTTTGCTAGGAGGTGGCCACCCAGGGCGTGGCTTTGCTTGCAGCTGTGTCTGCATGGCTCACAGGTGAGGAGTCAGGGCAGCACACATGAGTCCTCTCACTCCCCACCTCATCCTGCACCCCGAGGCGGTCCCTGTGCCCTGGGCACTGGCCTGGAGCTCAGGAGGGGAGTCTGCCCACCCAGATCTGAGTCTGCAGGGCCAGGCCGCTGCTCGGGGACTCTCGGACTTTGTTCTGCTGATGTGTCCCTGCCTCCATTCTTAGCCCTGGATGGTTTGGGGAGGACTTCTGGGGACAACTCTTCCTCTGTTTCAGAGTGCCTGGCACTGCCCTTTCACAGGCTAGTTCTCGGCTTTCCGTTCCAGGCCAAATCCCCTGTGGCCCAGGGGCTTGTCAGGGGGAGTCTGAGACAAACACTCAGCCTGGGACGCAGGCCTTGGGCCTTCCTGGGCCATGGGGGCGGGAGGGACTTTCAAGAGAGGCGGCTTTGCTCAGCAGGCACCTTAGAAAAGCCCATCTCTGCCTTTGCCTGGGTCCTGCCCTCTCTGTGTCTGTTCAAAAGCTGCTGACCAGGAAGCAGATGCTTTGTTTACCAGGCGGCACCTGCCCACCTGCCTTTGCCAAAGTCCGACCTCAATTCTGCACCCCGCCCTTGCCGGCAGCCCTGGGCCCCGCCCTGCTCGCTCCTCGACTCGGACCCTCCTCCACTGAGCCGAAGGGGGTGGTTCTCTACATCAGCCAGCAGGAGGTGCTGCTGCCACAGGGGTCTGGGGCTGGGGAAGCCAGGCTGATAACCCCCTGGGGAACACAGGTGTGTGGGGGGCTCTGGCCTTGCTGGTGACGGGCTGTAGACGTGCCCCGTCCAGCAGCGAGGGCACCTTACCCGCCCTCCCCGCCTGCTGTGCCCACACGCCCAGCGTCCGAAGGGCAAGGCCGAGCAATCGGGCATTGTTTCAGGTTCTTCCCACAATCACCAGTGACGTGGGCACTCCTGGAGCGGGCTGTGGCCTATTCTTTTCAGCTCAGTTCCCTTGGCTCCCCAGACATATAACCTGGGACAGAAGCCAAGGCCCCGAGTCTTGGCCTGGCCCAGCTGTGGGCACACATGTCCCCCAGGCAGAGTGGGGACGGGGTCCTTGTGCTCCTCCTGGAATGTGGAACATGAGCGGGCCTGGAGGGTATCCTGATCCAGCCAGTCCCATATCCTGCCGTTGCCAAATCCCATCACTGATTCCGGTCTCAGTAGGTCCACCTCTCTTCGTTTCCTATGGCCACAGTCGTAACCTGCCTGCGTCACTGGAGCTGCCTTCTGTCCACCCCCGCCTCAGTGTGCAGCAGGGTCCCACACAGTGCGGCAAGCTCAGGTCGGAACTTATCAAGAGGCACTCACACCTGGTGTCATGCAGGTACAGAGTCGGCCCCTGAGCTTGCGTGCCCCCTTCAACGCTGTGCCCTAGGACTTCGGTCCCCACCCCAGGCCACCAGCAGGAGGTGAGCAGTGGGGGAGCAAGCAGAGCTTCACCCGCTCTTACAGCCACTCCCCACTGCTCACCTCCCCCTTCAGCTTGGTTGGTGGAAAAATGTCTTCCATGAAACCACTCCTAGGGGGTGGGGGGAAAGGGCATTTATTGAAACCTTAAAATTTGTACCCCCATAATATGCCGAAATAAAAAATAAAAAAAATTAAATTAAATAAAAGTAAAAGAAACCACTCCTAGCGCCAAAAAGGTTGGGGACCTCAGCCCTGAGACTGTTTGCCTTACCCTGGTCCTGCCCTGGTGTGTATAGGCATCATCTGTCTGTGGCAGCCACAGAGAGTCTTCTAAAGCATCGGTCAGGCCCCCAGTGGCCCTGACAGTCCTGCCTTAGAGTTCAGGGCTGAGCAACATTTCATGGCCATCAGATGTCCCTATGTCGTCGGCCTTCTGCAGTCACCTGCTCCAATAAAAGCAATTTATACTCATAACCCAGACCATTTTGGTCATCAGCCCAAACAGGTGACGACAGACCCTGGTCTGGGCCATGCTTGGGTCCAGAAGGGGAGGAATCATTGGTACCTGCCCCGAGCAGCCCCTGTCTGCCAGGGTAAGGTCCAGACCGCCGAGCACAACGCTCGTGTTCTTTGAGCACAGCTCCCACTGCTGGTCCAGCCTCAGCTCCTGGGCAGCCATCCCAGGCCACACAAAAGCAAGATCTGTTCTGCACCTCTGAGCCTCCAGGCCTTTCCTTGGGCTGTTCCCACATCCTGGAGTGCCCTCTCCACTCTTGGCCTATTAAACTTTAACTCAGCCTTATAGACCTTGCTGAACTGTCACCCTCTCAGAGTAGCCATCTGTGAACCCTAGCTGATAACTTTCCCCTGTCCCCGTAACTCTGCCTCTCTGCCTCATGCTCCAGGTGTGCCACCCAGCTGTCGTCCTGCAATCAGAGCACACTTATCTGAGTGCCCACTGTCTGCGGGCTGTGCGGGGTGCTAGAGGTGGGGCTGGGGGCAGCATCCTCTGCCCTTGGAGAGCTCACATGCGAGTTAGCAGTGGGGACCACGGCACTTACTTCTAAGTCCCCTCACAGGGCCAGCAAGGGCTCAGCGCTGAGCAACATTTGATGATCATCAGATGCCACTAAGCCTTCTGAAGTCACCTGCTCCACCAAAAGCAAAACAATACACTCATGCCCCAGCCTGTGAAGCCGTGGGGAGCCCTCTCCAGGATTCACGTGGGTGCTCAAGGAAGGTGCATGGCTTGTGTTTCATGAAGGTGACCAGTCATCACAGGCCTGCTAGCTCAGAGCCCCTCTTCCCAGCATACAGCCCAGCCCATTTTGCCCCTAGTTATGGACCCCATCCTCTAAAACACTCCCAGTGCAGCACTGCAAGCTGGCTATCTGACAGAGTGACACATTCACTGTGGTTTGTCACTTGTCAAGCTGGAGGGCAGTCATGCTTTTTCCCCACACCATCTGGGCAGGTGGGTTTCTGCTGCCCCTTCACAACCTCCTGCCAGTCAATTAGTTGACAGATGCTTTCCTGAGGACTTAGCCATGCAGAGAAAGGACTGGAACCTCTCACGCCTGGCTGAAAGCCCGTTTTCCTTGGTCTGTATCTGGATGGCCCTTGCCACTGGGCTTTCAGTCTTTCTGCAGGACTTGGAGGTGCCGCATATGTGAACAGGACTATGGGAAAGGAGCAGAGGTCCCCTTGGAGGGACAGAACTAGGCAGAAACATCCAGAGTGCTGCTCAGGGATGCTACACCCTTCCCACCCTTTGGGGTGTCCGCAAATTTCTGTGGAAATTGTCTCACTGCTGATACCATCTTGGGGAAACATGCATGCTGCTAAGACCATCTGAATCCATCAGCCACCCACCCATCCATCCAGGCCACATGGGTTCATGGGGTGCATGCTCTCTGCTTAACCAAGGCTGGCTCCTGAGGCTACAGCAGTGAACAGGACCGAACACCCACAGGGCCACCTGTTCTCCTGCCTCTTGCCCCGCTTTCCTTCCATAAATGTACCAATAACTCAGCACTTGCTGAGTCCAAGCCACAAAGACACAATCCTGTTGATAGTTTCCAGCTTTGAGGTACATCTACTATAGCCACGAGACCATAGGACCTATTTTGGTCTGGGGCCTCACTGAAGCACTGCCACGGTTGCTGGGCCTCTCAAGGGTCCCCACTCATTGTTCCTAGCCTTCCTCCCGGGGCTGGCCCTCTCAAGGGTCCCCCCTCATTGTTCCTAGCCTTCCTCCCGGGGCTGGCCCTGGGGTCGGGATTCCCGGGCTGAGTCACCGGGGGCTCAGAGCACAAGCTCAACTCTTGCAGCTTTTGGAGTTTCCCTGGCCTTCTCCCAGGCCACCCACCCTGATCCTGAGCCCAGACTGGAGAAAGTCAGTGCTGTCCTCAACAAGAGATGCTGGGGTCTGTCACTGGCTAACAGGCTGCCTCCAGCATGGCGACCACTAACTGCTGCGTCCCCTTGCTCTTCTCAACCAAGGGGATTCACTTAGTTTGATTTGTGTTGTGGTCTCAGGGGAATAAGGAAGGAGATCCCTACTGCAGACTTGGGAGCTCAAGGGCAAGAATTCAGGAAACACATGCTTGCAAGTGACACCGCCAGCCTGGACCCCAGGTACCGCTTTGGGCCAAGAGATCAGGGCAGGTTCTGGACTCTGCCTCTGAATCCCAAACTTCTAGCATTCTTGGCTCAGATCCGGACCCAACCCACAGCCATCCTTGGCCTGAGCTGCAAGCCCTGGAGATGGAAGGAAGTGGCCCACCCCCATAGCCAGCATTCCTCTGTGGTGACTACAGTGGCCTTGCTGCCCAACCACCCCTCTGAGGGCAGTTCTCAGGGAACCACAGAGCACCCCGCCCCCAAAGGGCTGAGGCATCTCCTTCATCTGAAGGCACAGGCGGGACCTGACTGGGCTAGGCAGCCAGGGGAACTGGACCCCGAGGTCCCCTGGGAGCAGGGCAGCAGGCCACAGGGTACCCACTGATGCTGCTAACTCCTTCTTTCACTCCTTCAATGAGCAGTCACCGAACCCTGTCTGTGGTCTGGCCATTCTAGATGCGGCAGGCTGTATTCTCAAGGGGCTCCAAGTCACATGGGGGGAAGTCCCCCAAAAAGTAAACAAAAAAGTACACAAAGGGGAGATAATTTTAGTAAGAAGAAGAGCTCCTCATATGAGGAGAGTAAGACGGGATGTGACAGTGAGTGGCACAGCCAAGGGCACCCCCACACCGCAGACCCCAGCCTGCTCAGCACCCCCATTCCCTACACGGCCGCCCCCGCCTGGCAGACCATCCCTGGCACCAACACCTTCCGTAGAGGGCTGGGGGCAGGTACAGGTAGGTGGGGCTTTTCCGGGGCCGGTTTTCCCCGGCTCCCGCTGGAACTTCCAGCTGGCCGGTGGCCGGAGACACTGGACGCCGCCCGTGCCCCGCCCGCCCCGCCCCTGCAGCCGCGCGGAGCTCAGAGCTCCCAGCTCGGTTCCCGGAAACTCCTCGATTTCTGTCGCCGCGGCGTTTGCAAGAAACCGAAACCCAGGCCCCGCCCTCCGGCGCGGGCGCTGGTCCGAACTTGGGGCCGCACCCGCCCCTCTGCACCCGGGCCCGCTGCTCCCCCAGCCGCACGGCCGAGGCGGGGTGGGGCCGTCCGAGAGCCGGTGCGTCGGGTCCCGGACTCGGCTCGGCACGACCCGCGCCTCCCGCGGGGGAGCTAGGAGTCCAGCCCAAGCCTCTCAGGCCGCAGCGGGTGGTGGGAGCCCCGGCAGAGGAACGCAACGCGGCCTTCTCCTACAGCGCTCCACAGCTGGGCGCCATCGCTGTGGGCCTACTGTGTGCATGCCTAAGTAGGCAGGCGGGGCAAGTGGGGGAGCAGGGAGAAAAAGAGGGAAAGGCAGGGTGCTTACAAAGAGCTCTGCACCCCGAGGGTTGCTAGCTCCATCTTGCAATAGTTCATAACGGGCACAGAGAAGTTTAGCAACGTGCCTGAGGTCACACAGCCTGTAGCTGCTGAGCTGGCTGCAAACCCATAGCCCGCAGAGGGAGGCCGGGCGAGGAAGGAGGAGGAAGTGCCCCGACGGCGGGCAGGTGAGCTGCCTGCCATGGGCGGGACAGCCAGCCAGAGAAGGGGTGGGTAGGAATGAGGGGCGGTCCTAGGCAGCCACCGGGTGGAGAGGCGTTGCGGTTCTCCGCCTGCCCTCCCTTTCCAGGAAGCCGGCCTGCCTGAGCCGGCCGCTCACCCCGACTCACCCCAGCCCAGCCGGGGCCGACCAGGAATGTCCAAGTTGGCCCGAAAGGCCGGCGCCCCTTCCCTCCAAACACACACACCCAGCTCGCCGGTGCAGGGCGAGCGTGGGTCCTCTGGGGCTGAGGGGTTCCACACCAGGCTCGGGTGACCCCAGGGCGAAGTGAAGGTGATGCGGCCCCCAAAAAGCCCACGAAGACTGCCAGGGGCGCTCTGGGGCACCACAGTGGCGCGGGCCGCCCTGCAGCCCCCATTCCGCGGGGAGGGGGCGCTGACGCCATCAAACCCCGTCTGGGTGGCGGCGCTGGGCACGGCCCGCCGCGGAGCCTCCTCCGGTCTCGGTCTCGAGGCCCCACAGGGCGGGTGGGAAGCTGAGTTCTCTTTCCTCTCAACGCAGTGTTTATAAGAAATGAAACTCGGGCCAGGGCATCAGCGACAACTCACGCTGTCACCCCGCCCCCTCCCCGGGAGTTCCGGAACAGCCCTGGGCGTGAAGCAATCCCTTGGCCCACGGTCGGTCATATCACACGACCCCTGGGCTTCCCAGCCAGCTGCAGCCTCCCGCTCTGAACTGAGGATTTTTATAACAGTGCAACGTTTATTCTGCTGTGTCATGCAGCATTTTTGCCAACGCGCTGCGCTGAGAGGGGAGGAGCTGGTCTCGTGCCCCAGCGTATCTCCAGGGCCAAACCTGGAGTTGACTCAGAGCAGGAGTGCGATTCGCATTTGTTGAACGAATTGAGCAGAGACTTTCTTTCCAGCGAGGCTCCTTGCAGGCAGGGTGATGGCCCCTGGGTTCTACCTTCAAGCTTTTGGACGCTTTGGGCTGATTTTATGCCTGCCTTGTGTTTTGCACTTCACAGTTTAGGACTGTCTGCCCCTCAGGTTTGCTGTGACAATAGAGAGATGATGGTTGGGAGGGGCCTCTGCCCCTGCAAGGATAGATGGGGGTGTCTGCTTTGGGGACTGTGGCCCCACTCTGGATGCCCGCTCCACAGGTAGCAGGCCTCCCAGTCCTCCCAGGCAAAAACCTAGTTCAAGCCTCTCTGGGTCCCGCATCCGAGCTCTACCAAACTGTGACTTCTGAGAACATTTCCCATCCCACACCCATCTCTATCAGCAGAGGATTTGACCACAGGTTGCCAATGAATGTCTGTATCGGAGAGAATTAATAATGTGAGAAAGAAGGAACATCGAACTCCTGAGGGAGGGGGCAACACATGAATGTAACAGGGGTCTGGTGAGTGCCTACCGTGTGCTGGGCTCTCTGCTGGGGGTGCCAGGGCTGCAGAATCTCTGCAGCAGGCAGGGCCTGTGAGGGTGGGGAGCAACGCCCCTGGGCTCCAGGACTAAGTGGAGCCCACTTGGGGGTGAACAGTGTGTTCTGAGAGCCTGAGGGAGGGGGCTGAGGATAAGACTTGGTCCCTCAGGGGAGAGGCTCCCACAAGGGGTGCGTGTATGCCGCCAGCATCCTAACTGTAGAAGTCACCTCAAAGGAGGCCTTGCTGGCCCAGAAAACCCCAGGGCCTCACATGAAGAAGCCGCACAAGGAATTCACTTTATAGTGTGAGACCTTAACCCAGAACAGGGTGGGTGTCATCCTCAGCTAAACCCCAACTACCTCCAGCTGCAGAGAGTGAGGAACCTGCTTAGATTTTTTACAGAAAAAAGTAGACTTTGTTCCGAAGAAAGTCACCACCCAGACAGTAGTATGTGGGGAAAAGACAACACATGGGCATTAAGGACCAACGAGTTCCAAGGAGGGGACCTTTTGTCAGCTGCTTTGGGGGCACTTCAAAGAGACCAGGCGTTTGCTCCAGGTCAATCTCTTAAAAAAGGAGAAATTGAAGTGGGAGGGGAGTGAGGAAGAGGGAGATTGAGAGAAAGAAGTGAGTACTGCTAAGTATCACAGGAAGACAGGGATGAGGAGCAAATGGAAAGAGCAAAGGCATGAAGAGAAAACGCAGTGTATTCAGAGAGTGAAAATGCAGTGAAAGGTTCATGTATTCCTGTTAACACATCTCATTTCACTAATGTTTTAAAGTTTGGAAAGGATTTTGATAGTCTGATTTCATCTTCACAACAATTAGGAGAGATGGACAGAGATTAATTATCTGTTTTACAGATGAGAAAACCTAGGCCCAGAGAGGGACAGTAAGTTGCCTGATATAACATAGCAAGTGGCAAAAGCACAAGAACCTAGGCTTTCAGACTCAAATCCTGTGTTCTCTTTCTACCCCCCTGTAGTTACTGCCAAGGGCAGCAGAGCCGTCTGTGGGAGAGAAGGTTGGCAGGGGACCCCAGGGCAAGACTGCAGAGATGTGAGTGTGGGGTGGACGCAAATGTTAGGGAGCGCTATTCCAGCGAGGCACTGTCTTCCTCACTGTCCTGGGCAGTCCTGGTAGTGGGGGAAGCCCAAGGGTAGGATGGGACGGTCTAGTCCTGGAATGTGAATATAACCTGATGCAAGGAAGGAAGCCCCAGAGGGGCTGGGCGCAGTGGCTCACGCTTGTAATCCTAGCACTCTGGGAGCCCGAGGCGGGCGAATTGCTAGAGGTCAGGAGTTTGAAACCAGCCTGAGCAAGAGCGAGACCCCGTCTCTACTATAAATAGAAATAAATTAATTGGCCAACATATATATATATATATATATATATAAAATTAGCCGGGCATGGTGGCGCATGCCTGTAGTCCTAGCTACTCGGGAGGCTGAGGCAGGAGGATTGCTTGAGCCCAGGAGTTTGTGGTTGCTGTGAGCTACGTTGACGCCACAGCACTCACTCTAGCCCGGGAAACAAAGCGCGACTCAGTCTCAAAAAAAAAAGGAAGCCCCAGAGGAAGAGGTGAGGCAAAGAGGGGGAAGAGGATGGGGATTAGGAGTAGGAACGCTGGGTGTGGGTGAGGGATGTGGAGAGTTCTGTATGTGTGTGTGAGTCAGAGAATCTGTGGATAGGATTGTAGGGGAGTGTCCAGCAGGCAGCTAGTGCTTGGGTTTAGAGGCCATCTGCCCAGAGGAGATCGCTGGAATTGGAGAAGACTAGTACTTTGAGTCAGAGGATGAAAAGGGCTGGCCTGAAATACTAAGAAGAGCACAGAGGAGGCCATGTGTTCTGCTTAGCATCACAGGGAATGTGTGATACCTATTAGAATGAGATTCATCAAAAGCAGTTACAATAAAAACTTTGGATACTTTGGGTATGACAAAATCATGGTTTAGGTTTATTTCACTGATTTGGAATATGGCACCCCCAATTATGATAAGCAGATTCTTATAGGCTTCAAAATAAAATGAGAATTCCTAAAGTTAACAATAAGTCAAAGAACGCTTCAAAGATGGAAATGATAGTTTCACTGGTAAATCCTAACACTGGGGAATTTTTCCTAAGCAAAAAATTATCAATGTGTGCAATAATTTAGCTAACAGCGTTGTCTGTATTATGAAAAAATGGAAATAACCTAAATGTCCTACCATAGGGGATTAATTGGGTAAATTTTTATTTACCCTTATGATAGAATAGCACTTACCCTTTACAAATGATATTGCAGAAGTACATTTCATGACATGGAGAGATGCTCATTTTGTATATATACACACACACAGGTGAATATCTGTGAATTAAAGTTTTTGTTCCAAAGCACTTTTTATAGCCCCCTGTGCCTTCACAGGATCACTGTGGTCAACTTCTCAGGCCACAAGAGATGCAAACTTCCTTTCCCTAATCTCAGTCTGAATTTTCTAGTGTCTGAGTCAGGTTCTCAGGAACATGACAAGCATCCATTTGTTGCACCAAGAACAGATTTCAGGACTCGGGAGTCACTTGTTTTCTGCTCTTCTTGCTTAGAAGGTCTTGGTCCCTGTAGCAGGTTCTCACTCCCGTTTGCCAAAGTACCTCAACTCCCAACTTTCCATTCTGGGGCCTCAGTGCCTTCCATGTTGCTTAATGCCCAGCTAGGCTCCTTCCTTAGTTTCTCTAGGCTCCTTGCTTCTCCTGGCTCTGGACCCACCACTACTGGTCAGTAGTTCTGACCATTCCTGCAGGGTCTCCTGGGCTGCTTGCCCAAGTGTGGCTTTAGTCACAGCACTCAGATCCTGGTGCAGCAGAACTGGGTGAACACACGCATATCCTCCATGGTAGAAAGGCAGTAGAGTGACTGACAGATGGAATGCTTCCCTAGTGTGTTTATTTATAGCCTATATCAATGGGGTGCTGCCCTGGAGAGAGAGCTGGGGTGAGGGGAGTTACATGCCTGGGGAGAATGATTTAATTCTGAGTCAGCAGCTTTGGGGAGACAAGGAAGACACCTGCTGGACCAGAGTTCTGTATGGAAAATGAGCACAGCCCAACCTCTAGAACTGCAAGTGGGACAAGGACTAGTTTCAAACACGGGAGTTAAGCTGTTGACCTTAGCACAGGGCCCCCAGGGACCTGGGTTCTCCAACCCTTTGGCCTGGGCCATCCCTGAGCAATTCCGAGATGCTGAACAGAGTCTCTGGGCCAAGCCATGGGGGCCCAGAGATGACACCAATTCTACCATGGAGGAGCTCCCATGCAAGGGCCACAGTGAAGCTGTGGAGGAGGCCTGATGCAGGAATGTTAGGAGGGACCAGAGCTGCTGGACCCCTACCCTCATTCAGCAGTCCTGGCTTTTCTGAACTCCTTTCTCTTTCTCCCTTTCCCTAATGCCAGCCAGGGACAGTATAAGGCTGTGGTCCCTAACCCCCGGGGCACCGGCCCTTACTGGTCCGTGGCCTGCTAGCCACCAGGCTGCAGAGCTCTGCCACCCCTCCGTCCCCCATCCATGGAAAAACTGTCTTCCGTGAAACCTTGAAACCAGTCCCTGGTCCCAAAAAGGTTGGGGATCGCTGGTCTCAGGAATACAGATGGAATAGGGGTGGCGAATCACCTCGGAGATGTTAGACCATGGGGCAGGGATACTGGAAGCCATGCAGCATGCTATCTGCGTGGGGCACGGTGCTTTGCAAGCATCATCTCTTCTCATCTCTGCAGACCAGCAAGGTAGGGCTACTGTTATTTGTAGTTGAGGAAACTGAGGCTCTGAGTCCCAGGCCGGCTCTGCCAGCACCAGCCAGGTTGGGGTTTCCCCTCATCCAGCAGCCCACTCAGTACCCCGGCCCTGGAGGCTTTCTGTCTCAACCTCCCCAGGGCAGGTGAGCCGCCTGTAGGGAGGGCGTCCCTCCTCCAGACCAGGGCAGTGTGAGGGCTGAAACCTGCCCGTCTTTACACTCCATTAGCCGGCTTGGGGAGCCAGGCTGGTTTTCAGAATTCAGTCCCAGTGTCCTTCGAAGAGGGCGGCAGATGCTCAGGTGACCCCTCACCAAGATTGGAGACAGAGATGAGCCCACTTCGCCCCCGACGCCCCCCAGGAAGGGGAAGGCGACGGTCGCAGGAGCGAGCACGGCGGGGGAGTGCCCGCGGGCGCACTGGCCTTTCCGGGACAGTGGGGGTGGGGCGGAGCGCGGGGCCGGCCCACGGCCGCCCCGGGGCGGCGGCGCCTGCGGAGGGCGTGGGGCGGAGCGGCCGCCCTGTACTTCCCCTTCGCCGCTAGCGCTACAACAGCCTGATTTCCCCGAAATGACGCGGCGCGCCGGCCAATGGGCGCCCGCGCGGCTCCGGGGGGCGGGCCCGGGCCCGGCCGGGGGAATCCCGCTAAGTGTTTAGACTTCTCCCCGCGCCGCGGCCCGGCAGAGCGCGCCTCTCCTCCAAGCAGGCAGGACGTGCGCCTGGCGGCCGAGCAGAGCTAGCCCGAGCCGAGCCCAGCTGGCGCCTGCCGTGCGCAGCAGCCCAAGACCCGGGCATCTTCTGCGCTCTCCCACTTCCACCGGAATCGCGCGCCCGCACCGCAGCCCCCGCCTCGCCGCGCAGCCCCGGCAGCAGAGGTGAGCCCGCCCCGGGGGACCGGCGGCGTCGAACAAAAGGCGCGCGGGCCACCAGGAAGTGGGGGCCGAAAGCCCCAGCCGCGGAGTCGCGGGCGCGCGGCGTTGCCGGGGCCCCGCGCGGCTCGGGAGGGCGCCGGGGAGCAGCGAGCGCGGCGCGGGGAGGGCGGGCCGCGGTGTGGACCGCCCACCCGGCCAGGGTTGCCGGCGCAGATCCGTGTGCGCGAAACCGCCGAGGCCCTGCAGACGGCCTGGGCCGTTTGTCGCACGCATCCACACGCCGTGCCGCGGACTCGAGTGTCCGCCCACGCGTGGGCGCCCAGTGTCACCGGCTTTCGAGGTCCCACCTCCGCGCCCAGGCCCAGGTTTTGGGCTCCCTGTGTTGGTGGCAAGGGCTGGCTTCCTGCCGCGGGTGGCTGGAGGGGATTATGACCTATAGGGGGTTGCAGGAGAAGGCGCCACAGGTGTTCCCTGGACTCCTTCTCCGGGGGACTGGGCCAGATGGGCTAGCGTCGCGGGCACTGGGGCCGTCTGGGAGGCGGAGGATGGCTTCTGATGGGGGAGGGAGGGGGTGTCCACTAGGGAAGGTGCACAGCTAGCGGCGACAACTCAAGTCAGGGAAATTTCTCATTGACATCAAGCCAAAGAAGCTCTTCCTTTCCCAAATGATTTGAATTTTGAGAGAAAAGTTCTGGTATTGAGATATCTGTATATTTTGTCTCTTTTCCTGCACATAAATCCTGCAGCCGTCACTTGGACTGGCTGGGAGGGGATGAGGAAAGGGGCTGGAGGGTTTTTTGTTTTTGCTCAAGATATGCAAAAGACTTGGAGTGCAGTTTTATTCAACTGCAGCCCCCTCCCCCACGATTGTAGTCCCTAGTACCTGGCTGAGGGCAGTGGAGGGTAACTAAGTGGCTTTGGGGTGGGGCAGGGCAGTGCCCAAGGACTGTTCAACAGGTTCCAAACTGGAGCTTTCTGTCTTCTCTTTACAGCCAACATGCCCATCACTCGAATGCGCATGAGACCCTGGCTAGAGATGCAGATTAATTCCAACCAAATCCCAGGGTTGATCTGGATTAATAAAGTGAGTGTAACTCGTTGAGTTTTTCCCATTTACTTTTGGGGGACCAAAGCTTCAGATGCAGCTCAAAAACAGAAGTGACAAGGGGACAGGCAGATGTGTGTCCTAGTGGGTCTCCTACGTGTAGGGAGTGTGCAGGGCCCAGCCCTGGACTCTGCTTGCCTGACTCTTGTCTCCTTCCTGAGGTGTGACCAGGGCACCCACCTAGAGAGACAGTCTCCACGAGCAAGACTCTCCTAGCATCTGCAGAGCTTGAGTTCTGGTCTCTCCTGAGGAAGACCCCTGCCAACACACGCAGCATCCTGCAGGGCTCCCGTGGGACACATAGGAGATAGGGAAGCAGGCCCTGCTGGGCAGGAAGGTGGCTGGCTTAGCAGAGGATGGAAGAATTAATCTTGTACCAGTTGCTCTGGTCCAAGAAGCCTGTAGCCTGTACAGTTTATAGCAATAACAGTATTCATTATAATAGTTAACGCTCACTGAATACTCACTATGCACCTGGTCCCCTGCTGAGTATGTTACTTATATAGTGTTATTTAATCCTCACAATGGTCTTGTAAGATAGATTCTATTAAGATCACTTTCAGATTAGGAAACTGAGGCAGTGAGAGGTAGATAATAAGATCACAGAAAAAGCAGTAGAGCCAAGATTTGAATAGGCTCAGGGAGCCATGCTATTAACCAGCAGTTAATAACAGTAAGACCTTACTCTTTATATTTATAGCTGTGTCACCACACATGCTTTGATTTTAATTCTCAAAGAACATTCTTTTAGGTATGTTTTCTCATTTCAGAGAAAACTGTGAGGGGCAAAGAGGTACAGTGACAGTGCCAGA
The DNA here is from genome assembly GCF_040939455.1 of Microcebus murinus. Lineage (NCBI taxonomy): Eukaryota > Metazoa > Chordata > Mammalia > Primates > Cheirogaleidae > Microcebus > Microcebus murinus. Next base: position 2,164,710 of record NC_134124.1, on the reverse strand, counting down.
GTCACACAGGTGGTCAGCATCCAAGTCTGGCCCAGGGCTGCCTCAGTGGTGTGAGCAGGACACCTTGTATAGGAACCAGTGGTCCAGACCAATCCCTGCTAATGGAAGAAGTTCTTTCTTCCATGTTGCTGCTTGCAAGCTAGAGAGAAGCATCCCAGAGCTTCAGAACCAGGGCTGTGGGAGAGGATGCTCTGTGTGGGTCCCAGCAAATCTGTAACAGGCAGAGGGAGGTCTTTTCTGAGGTGATGGTGCCACAGCTCATTAGAACCTAAAACTCCTGCTTAGAGAAACAGAACGGACTGTTTAAGCCAGTTTTAGAATGGGTCAATTCAAGCCAGATGTCAGGGTAAAAAGGGGAAGTCAGCCTCTTCCCAGACTCAGCCCCAAAACCTATGGTCTCTGAGCTGACATGCCTTGTATGTATGTGTGTCGTTGTTCAGGAAGAGATGATCTTCCAGATCCCTTGGAAGCATGCTGCCAAGCATGGCTGGGACATCAACAAGGATGCCTGTCTGTTCCGGAGTTGGGCCATTCACACAGGTGTGTGCCTGGGACTCTGGCCCAGGAGGGCTGGAGAAGAGACAAAGGGGGGCACTAATGTTAACACAGGCTCTTCAATGGGGTCCCTGAGCTCCCTGAGATAGTGTGCAGAATTATTGGGAAGGGGTTCAAGGACAGACCTGTGTTTCTAGACGAGAGAGAGGATCCATCGTTTCAGCAAATTCTCAAAGGGATTTGTAAAGCCAAAATCTTAGAAAATGTGGCTTCAGGGAGTTTTTTGGCTAGAATAATAATTTGCTTTTCCCCTGGCAAAAGCAGCTGTAAGTCAGGGCACTGAAAGAGACCCAGGTCTTACTTTTTCTTGATGTTGACTAAGGTCCTTGTCTCAAGGCCCATCTGCTTGGTGGCCTCCCTTTATCCTTGAGGGATGGGTCCCTTGGCCCATGTCAGAACCATCAGCCTACCTATCAGTAGAAACTGTTCTTTGCTGCCCACTCTGTGCCCACTCCTGTGTTTGGAAATATCAGATAAGCTCCAATCCCTACTCTCTGGCCATTCGTGTTCCAAGCAGGAAGACTAGGTGTGGTCCAGGATACAGAGACACACTTCTGCAGATATGAGCCCTCCAGTGCTGGCTGGGCCCTTCACTGGGGCCTGCTGGATGTGCTGGAGCCAAGCCTGGGCATTGGAGAAGCCCAGGGCCTAGGGCCTTCAAAGCGTCCCTGAAGAACACCTGCTGGTTTGACCAGTGTGGGTTTCTGGCAGCATGAGAGCTCAGGGCTACTCTTGCCTTCTTCCTTCTTGGCTAGGGCAGCTGAGGATCTCTGCCCATGGTCCTGATGATTGTCTTTGCTCTCCTGCCCTCTAGGCCGATACAAAGCAGGGGAAAAGGAGCCAGATCCCAAGACGTGGAAGGCCAACTTTCGCTGTGCCATGAACTCCCTGCCAGATATTGAGGAGGTGAAGGACCAGAGCAGGAACAAGGGCAGCTCTGCAGTGCGGGTGTACCGGATGCTCCCGCCTCTCACCAAGAACCAGAGGAAAGGTACCCAAGGGCTCTGGGTCCTTGGAAAGGCCTCGGAGGGAGGGTGAAAGAAGGTCAGCTGGGGCTGGTGTGCCTGTACCAAGGCTGACAGCCTGTCTGCTCCACAGAGAGAAAGTCCAAGTCTAGCCGAGATGCTAAGAGCAAGGCCAAGAGGAAGGTGAGTGTGGTCCTAAGCAGCCTGGCCTTTTGTCACCCATGGGTCAGGTGCACAGTGGCAGAGGTGCTTTGACAGGCCTGGGCCTAAGCATCTTTCTCCCTCCACAGTCATATGGGGATTCCAGCCCTGATACCTTCTCTGACGGACTCAGCAGCTCCACTCTGCCTGACGACCACAGCAGCTACACTGCTCAGGGCTATGTGGGGCAGGACTTGGATGTAGACCTGACTCCAGGTGAGATGGGCTGGGTCTGGCAGGAGACCCACAGGCCACTGGGAGGGCTCTTTCTCTTGGATCTAGAAAGCATGGTGCTAGCAGATGGTGGCCTGTTAGAGCAGGCTGCGGGGTGGGGATGCTGGGTGTCTTGCAAAGTAAGAAAGCACACAGTTGTGACCTGTGGCTTTTGCTGTTCCCCAGCGCTGTCACCATGTGTCGTCAGTAGCACTCTCCCCGACTGGCAAATCCCGCTGGAAGTTGTGCCAGATAGCACCAGTGACCTGTACAGCTTCCAGGTGTCACCCATGCCCTCCGCCTCAGAAGGTTGGTGCTACTGGGCCTGGCCTGCCTGCCTGTTAGGGTCCTGGGAAGCACGTCCTGAGGGAGAAGATGCTCAGAACTCCCCCTGGCATCGAGCTTGCCCACCCCTACCCCACGGGGCTGAGGACGCTGCCTGGACACTAGGGAGGCCACTTAGGCTGGGCTGCAGGGCTGTGGTGGGCTAGTACAGAGAGGGAGGGGTTCAGGGGCTGCATTTTGGTCGCAGGTTGCTGGTTCTCATGCTTCTCTGCAGCCAGCGTCTGAGGGTGAGGAAGGAAGTGAGGGGTAGGAAGAGGCTTGGCTTCAGAATTTAAGAGGCTGAGTCACCAGGCCAGTGTCCTATTGTGGAGTCTTCATGGCAGGCGGGTCTGCAGGGAGGGCTGTGTGTGTGCGTGTGCAGGGGCAGAAGGACTTAGTGGGCTGGAACTGCAGGGTGAGTGCAGCTGACCGCTGGCCAACTTCTCTACTTGTCCCTTCCACAGCTGCCACGGATGAGGATGAGGAAGGGAAGTTAACTGATGACATCATGAAGGTAAAGGCCCTCTCTACCTGGGCACTCTCTTGAGGTAGAGTTTCTTAGTGAGCAGAGGGAGAACCAACCAGTGAACTTCCAAATCAGAGGGTCGGCGCTACTGTTGTCACCCCACTGCTTGTCTTGTCCCACAAGTGCCACATTCACGTGGTTGGCTGGTGGGACAGACACCGTGGACAGTGTGGGCAGGTAGGAGGCCTGGTCTCCAAGAGGCTAGCCTCGAGCAAACCTTGGGGCCTCAGACAGCTCTGTGAGTCAGCCCCACCATCGCTGGGCCCTGGCCTGTGTCCTTTGCCCTAACATGCCCCAGCCCTGCTAGTCCGGGAAATGCACATCAGGTTCCAATAATCAGCCTTTGGGATCTTATAATGTGGCTTATAAAGAAAAGAAAGCTGGCAAATTATCTTCTAGGTGTTTTGATAAGTTTTAAAATTGAATATAAAAACGTTTTTGCCATAGTTGTGCCCTGGCTCTGCTCCGTTGCCCAGAAAATGGAGAGATGGGCTGAGTTCCTTATCTCTAGCTTTTCAGTCATCTTTTCTTGACTTGTTATGCTAACCTTTTGCTTTAAGCCACACTTCCAGTTGCTGTGTCCCCACATGATTGAGAGGGAAGTCCTGGAGATGCCGAGCCAGAGGGCGGATGTGGGAGGAGTGGGAATGAATGCAGGGTCAGTGCCAGCGTGCACTTCTGCCCCTGCCCCTCAGGCCCTCATCCTGAGTGTGTCCATCTGAGGATGTGAACACGGCCAAGGGTGTAATCCAGCTGGAAGAGCTGGCTCACTGAGGGCAGGGTCACAGGTGAGTCTGCACTAGAAGGGGGCTGACGGTTTTTGCTCCTCTGTCCCCAGCTTTTCGAGCAGTCGGAGTGGCAGCCGACCAGCGTGGATGGGAAGGGGTACCTGCTCAACGAACCTGGAGCCCAGCCCACTTCCATGTACGGAGAGTTCAGCTGCAAAGAGGTGTCAGACATTGACAGTCCTGGCGGTAAGAAGCCCCTGGATCCTTAGGGCTCCTTAGAGAAGGAAGAACCATGTGGGGGTGGGGAAGCCTTGGGAGCAGGGCCAGGGAGCCATGAGGTACAGCAGCATCCTTCCTGAACTAGCACACAGCTAGTGAGCTAGCCACTGCTCCCATGCCCTGAGGGTTGCCTGAGGATGAGTGGGTGCTCGCTGCTGTGGTGTGGGGAGCAGAGGCCGTGTCTGTGGCCTGGGGGAAAGGGCTGTGTGGGGTGGGGGAGCACACCTCATTCCTCCATTCCCCATCCTCACACAACCTTGTTCACATCTTCTAGGGGATATCGGGCTGAGCCTACACCGTGTCTTCACAGATCTGAAGAACATGGACTCCAGCTGGCTGGACAGCGTGCTGCCCCCGGTCAGGATGACCTCCATCCAGGCCATTCCGTGTGTGCCGTAGCTGGGCCTGGCCCCCTCGGATACCCTAGGCAGGCAGGGCCTGGCAGCATGATGGCTGTGGAGCAGAGACACTGGACTCCTGTGGGCCCCTCGACTTAGCCCAGTGTGACCTCACTGTCAAGTGGGGTGGGGCCTCCCCTTTGAGTCAGTGGCCTCTCGGGGCCTCTGGCAGGCCAGGTCTGGCTTTGTCTCATGGGATAAAGCTGGCCCTGTGTCCTGGGACGATGGGGCTCTGAGACTGCTGTGTCAGGTGGGGGACTCAGAAGAGTCAGCCTCAAGCTTTTCCCTGTGAGCCCAGCTGCCTGGAAGAGGGTGTCACTGTCACTGGCTGGCTCGGAGGCGGACAGACAGTGACCTCAGAAGAGCACAGCACCAGTCCCAGGGCTGGCTCTGCACTAAAAGACAGTTGCACTAAGTGAATCCTATTCCCAAAGAACCACATCCCTTCCCAGCTGAGCCCTGGGACTGTTCTAGAGCCAGTGAAATGTGAAGGAAGACAGAGTCCGGCAGGGCCTGGCTGCCTTAGCCTCCAAGGAGCTCCGCCCTGTGCCCTGCTCTGGCTTAGGGGCGTGGGAAAAACACGGCACTTTTTCTTGTGGACATCGCCACATTTCTGATCAGAGGTGTACACTAACGCTCCCCAATCTCCCGGCCTTTGCGTTTATTTATACAGTGCCTTGCCTGGCGTCCACCACCCCTGCAGCCCCACAGCCCGCAGCAGGCCCAGGGAGGGAAGGGTGAGCGCCTTGGTGTGACTTTAAAAATTGGAAATGCCATCTAACCACTAAGTCATGTGTGACCACATATGACGTGTATAATATGTAGATTTGTCTTTTTATAAAAAGTTAATTGTTTACAAGTGGTGTGGCCTTTTATTTAGAGAGAAATTGCAGATGTTCCACATTTTATGGAAACGTTGTGATGGACTCACTATTGGCATCCTGCCTGAGCTTGGCTTTAGGGTGAGCGGGGACACACGTCTGTTGTAAAATCCTTTCATCTGTGTTCATGGAAAGATGGCGGGGAGGGCCCAGTCCTGTCACAGGGACACACTCACGTAAACAAGGTCATTTGCCCCGAACTTTGTAGGCATGGCTGTAAGTTGATACCGGGGTCTGGAGGTGTTAGGTTTTCAGTTCTGGGGAATGTGCATAGACTGTGTGTCCTGGGGAACACACAGGTGCTACTCCAAAAGGTTAGTTGTTATGACAGTCACAATCAGAACAGACACCAGCCCGAGAAAAGTCCTGATGGCTGCGGTGCTGGGCCTTACTTGCCGTCTAATTTTTACAGTGATAGATGTTTTCTCTGCACTGTTCAATACACAGCCACTGCACTTGCCACATGTGCCAGCTGAGCACATGGAATGTGGCCAGTGCAATGGAGGGACTGAATTTTCAGTTTTATTTAATCGAAATTTAAATAGCCACATGTGGCTAGTGGTTACCATATTGGACAGTGTAGACAGATCCTGGATTGGGAGCAGATCTGAGGGAGAGGGGCTTGGATGGCTGGAGGGCACTGGGGACAGGGGCTTGGCTAGTCACCTGCCAGTTGGAGAGTATTTTATATCTTGATAGCCAACAGTAACTGTTGGTGCTGAACGCTGCTCCTGCAGTGCAGTGTGAAGCAGGTCGGTGCACAGATGCGTTAGGAAAACTTCGGCTGACCTCACATGATGCAGGACTTTGGCCGAGCTAACAATGCACACAATCTCTATGAAAGGGTATATTTGATCAAAACTGTTTCTGAAGACCATAGTTTGGGAACCACTGACACAACAGTGCCCCCTTCAGATGGCCAAGTCACAGAATGTCTGAGGGTAGAAAGTCTGGACATGGGCTTTTCCTTGCTAGTGTCTGGCCTCAGGGCACACACAGGACCCAGCGGGAGGCAGGTTGGCCAAGGGACGCCAGCTGGCACCACCGGTATTGTCTAGGGAATGGGGTCATGGCAGTAAGAGCATTGCTCAGGGAACAAGAGCACTATCAACATCTTCCCTATACTCAGTCCCAGAAACCACATGAGTGAGCCTTGCTCACTGGGCCCAGCCCTCTGGAAGGACTTATAGGCCCTTGGGAAAGGAAGGCTGAGTGAGAAAATGATGAGAAAACTGCAAAATGGGCAGAGGTCAGCCTGACACGTTTGTTCTCTTCCAAGCTCAGGAAGTGCTGTTCCCTGACCTCGGAGATGTCGTGTGAGTGGCAGGAGGACTCCTGCCGGGTGTGTATCTGCACGTGGATGCCGCACAGGCCCCCGTCAAGCCCTGCCCAGCAGAAGGCCCACTTGGAGTTTTCAAGAGAGCCTCACCTGCAGGCAGAGGGATGGACAAGATGGCCTTTTCTAGCTCCTGCAGGGCTCAGCCTTTTCCAAGAAGATTCAGAGTGAGGTGGCCAGCCTCCTGCGGCTCCCGTCTGGTGTTTTCTAATGGGTGGCTTCTCCAGTTAGTGACAGCAGGCAGTGGCAGGAAGCAAGGTAGAGTGGGTTGAAGAGTGATGGCAAGGAAGGAACACAACCCAGAAAAGGCAGCAGGCCTGCTCTGGCTTCTCCCTTCTCCTGTCCTCAACCTAATCCCTGATGGAGAGGAGGCAGTGGGTATGGTGAAGTCCAGGCAGCTGTGGAAATCTCTCAAGTTCTCATAAGCGAAGTTCATCACTTGTAAGTCACCAAAACGTGAGAGGAATTATGTCCATCAGCTTCCAATCTCCAGAACCAAGGTGAAGTCCTGACCTCCTCCACCTTTTCTGATCACAAGAGTCCTGAATGATTTGGAACAACTCCTTAGAATATCCAGGACGGGACCTCAAAACTCGGCACTACCCCTATCCCTCATCACAAGGGAGCTGGGTCGTCAGGACCAAGCCTGGTGGAGTATTGTGGGATGGAGCCAGACCTTCCGGGATAGAGAGCTGTTCCACCATGTCCCACCGGGACCCCAGCCCTTTCTTGGAAGAGGAACAAAATAAAGTCTGACTGCTCACCTAAAGGTGATGGCAGCTGACACTATTAACTCATTGGCTAAACAATGCCTGAAATGAAGCAATATCAGGGTGATCTGAACCAAATTTAAACCTAATAATTTAAGACCATTTGAAGGACCTGCCAAAGCTTTTGTGGTTCATTCCAAAGAGTTTCAGGCTAAGCACTCATGGTGGAAGCTCTTGATCGAGGGAGCAGGGAGGTAATTGAAAGATGTTTTGTTGGGGTTGTGATGACATCACTGTCATAAAGGACCACTTTCCACTGGGGTGAACTGGCATGGTGGGGCTGGGCTCAGCCACCCCAGCTAGACCTCCTCTGTTGGGCAGAGTTCACAGATGTTCAAGGGCATTTCTCGTTAGTCACACAGGTTTCCTTGCCTTCCATGAAAGGTGTCACTTTAATTGGGCTGGTTCATTCTTTCAGCTCACTTGGCAGCAAGAAGAACGCTAGAGCCTAATATGCAAACCATCCCTTCTTGGCATATCAGCTTTCAACAGCTCTCAGTGCGCTGTGCCCGGCAGGGTGTTGTATCTCCCTCGGAAGCGTCCTGTAGGGCCTGCCAAGGACAGGACTGAAATCCTGGGAAAAGCCCTGACTCTGGCTGGAGGTGGAGTCCTTTTCTCTAGGAAAAGGACTGGGTCTCTAGGACCCAGCCCTGGTTGGCAGGGCTGGGTCATGCCCAGGTTGTCATCCTCTGGGACCATTGTTCTCCTTGCACACCGTTTGCACAGATTGAAAAACCCGCTCTGCATTGGACGGGTCCGGATTCCTGCAGGCAGTCTTGTGGGAGCACCCAGGGCTAACACGATGACCGCACAGGAAGCTTTTGTCTCTGTCAAACCCAATACTGTTTCTTAACCTGGACGTGGCTAACCCTCCACGTTGAGGATGTATGAAATTTGCTGGAACTCAGTACTAACCTTTCCACTCAGAAATGAGCAGGACTGGAAAAGACCTTGAAGTCTGGCTTGATAATGACAACACGGACCTCAGTGCTCACTCTGTGCTGGGCGCTGCGCCAAGCACCTCACATGCACCCTCTCGCTGGCACCACCACAGCCTCCTGTTCATAGACCAGGAAACCAGTGCTCCCCAGGTGAGTGGGGCTTGCCCGGCTTGACTCAGTCAATCAGCACAGAGCCTGGATTCCAACCCACACTTGTCTGTGTCCAGAACCCAGGTTGGTTCCACAGTATCAGGCTCCCTGCAGAGGAGAAAACTGAGGCCTGGCAAGGAAGTTTGGGAGAACTGGCAAGGCGTAGGGCACCAACACGTGTACTAAGAAAACACCTGGGGACGTTGAGGGAAGGCAGCAAAAGCTGCACTGCTGCCCTAGCCTGTAGCTCCCCTGCCCCTCCCCACAACACACACCCGACACCCCAGGCCACATGGCTCTGTTGCTACAGGCCCGAGGGCCCTGCCAGGAGGGGTGTGGCTTGGTCCTTAAGAGAAGTGATGCCCCACCTATGCTCTGGGGGCCACCTGTAGATTCAGGGGGGAGGCCTCAGGGGCTGGGTATAGACAGCTTGTCACTTGGCAGCCTAGCTACATAGGCTTGTTTGCAAACCTGCTCCAGCTCCAGGGGACTCTGGCCTGCCAGGCCTTATCTCAGCCCCAGGCATCAAAAGGGACTGTTCAGCTGCCTTTATGTCTGAGCAAGGCAACCTATTCTGCTCAAAACCAGCCCCTTTGCTGGGTCCTGGGCTTCTTCAGAGGTCTGGACTCTGGGTGACTGTAAGAGCCAGGACCACTCAAGGGTGCATCCTACCTCCTCGCCACAGGCTGGGGCCAGACCCTGGCTCTGGTGGGTCTAATTCCTGGCTTCTTGATCTTTGAGGAAATGCAGCACCCTGACAGCTGGCTAGCCACTGCACTCAGCAGGTGGGCGTGCAGACTCACGCAGGCTTTCCTCAGGGAAAGCCACCCCAGCTAGCATGCCGGCCCAGGAGACCATCACCCCTGGGCTTGGAGAGGGGCCTGCAGCAGCTCACTCAGGAGGACCCTATCTTCGGTCTCCGGCCATACTAAGATGTGTGCAGTATAGCCCCAGGGTCCTCCCTCATCTAATAGCTGTCACAGGCAAAGCCTTACCATCCAAGGCCTGTCCCTTCCTGTCTGCCACTCCTCACGTGGTCTGCAGGGTGTCTACTCTCTCTACCCGGACTAGAAGCTCCCAGGGGCAAGCAGCTCGTCTCCTCCATATTCTTACAGTGCTCGGTCGGGATTGATGCTTCAGAGCATCTCCTCCCGGTCAGCAAGACCCTGCAGTCAGCAGCTGCTCACTGACTGTGAGCACACCTGGCTCCTGAGTCCTTCCTGGGAGACAAGCCAGGCTGGTCTCTGGGGTGCAGGGGAGCAGGCTGAGGGGCAGGGAAGGCACAGAGGGGTAGCTAGCCCTGCCTCTTCAGTCAACCCCCGGGTGGAACAGGCCATGACCAGCCAGCAGCCCAGGTCAAAGTCCCCAGAGCGAGGCGAGTGTGTGGGCGGCGCACGGCATGCAGCATGGCCTGCCCCTCCACAGGGCTGGAGATGCAAGGCTGAGTCATTAATGACTTTCCTTTATTAAAAATGTATATAAGAAAAGGAACTTGGTTTAATTGTACAAAGAGTAAAAACATAGATAAGCAAATAAAAACATTCATTAAAGCCACCTGCAATATACCACCCAGAAGTAACCAGGCTGTTAAATTCTTAGAGACTCAGGCGAGAGCTCCCTGTGCATGTGCCTAGGAGCTCTGTCCCCTGCAGACACAGGCGCAGAGTGCACAGGTGATGCCTCTGCTAAGGATGCTGCAGGCAGGAGTCTGCACTTTCCTGGCAATGGCTTGGGGCCTTCCCTGAGCACCCAGTTCTCCCCAGCACCCAGGAGTCCAAAGGGCTGGCAGTGCAGGCTGCAGAGGTGACTGGGAGTAGATTAGCAGGTACAAAGGCCTTGGAGATAAAGTGACCAAATGTACTGGTTTGCTCGGGACTGAAGAGTTTCCTGGGATTTGGAACTTTCAGTGCTAAAACTAGGAATGTCCCAGGTGAGCCAGAGCAGCTGGCCACCCTACCTGATGGCCAAAGGCTTTGTCCAGCCCCTCCTGCCCTACAGTGCCCACGGGCCCTCCTCTGGGGTCCTGGATCCCCCAGGCCCTCACTAAGCAGCCCAGGGACAGAGGCCTGGCTGGGGAGCTGCCAAAGCCTAAGGCCCAGGTGAATTCTGGTTGTTAGGGGCAGCCAGGGATGCACAGTGAAAGGGCTCCAATGCTTGGCTGGCTGCCCCTCCAGCCCTGGAGCCACCCTCAGGCCTGAGTGTGCCCTCAAGGCCAGGGTCAGGCCCAGCCCCTGCAAAGCGCAGGTGTCCGAATGGGAAGGCTTCTGTCCCTGGGCCCCCCCAGCCTGGTGCATCCAACCTCCCCTCCTCCACCACCACACCCTGGCACTTCCTGCCCAGATCCTCCCTACCGAAGACTAGGAGTCCAGGATGGAAGGAGAGGAGTCCAGGACACGGTGACCTGAATGAAGAACAGGCAGGTGGGAAAGAAATGGGCAGAAAGGGCCTCAATGACAATGGCGAGGACATCCTGACTGTGGTCTGTCCTGGCCCACTATCTATGCATGAGGACAGGGCCCTTAAAACCCAGAGGAGAGGCTGGCTATGTTAGGCAGAATAATGGTCCACAGAGGAAAAAAGATGTCTCTGTCCTAGTGCATGGAATATGTGGTTACATGGCAAAGGGGCCTTACAGTTGCAGATGGAATTACAGTTGCTAATCAGCTCACTTTACCATAGATTACCCTGGATGATCTGAGTGGGCCCAGTGTCATCACAGAGTCCTTAGACCGGGAAGGGGGAGGCAGAAGAGTCAGAACCAGAGACAGCATTATGTGAAAGACTCGACCAGCCATCATCGCTGGCTTTGAAGACAGAGGAAGGAACCACAGGCCATGGAATGCAGGCGGCCTCCAAACACTGCAAAGGGCAGGGAGAGGGACTCTCTACTAGAGGTCACAGGGAGGAATGCAGCCCTGCTGACACCTTGAGTATAGCCCAGTGAGACTTATTCTGGACATCTGACCTACAGAACTATAAGATAATAATTTTATGTTGTTTTGAGCCCTACGTTTATGATAGTTTGTTATGGCAGCAACAGGAAACTAAACACATTGGGAAACCACCTGGGGGATGCAGCTGCCAAAAATCCCTGCATCAGCCTTGCAGGGCCCCACAGCCCCTCTGTGGGAGATCCATCCATCGGGGAGAAGCTCGACTCAGGAGGCCTGGGCAGGCCGTAGGCCTCCAGGACCTGGGCCGTTCAAGAAGGGCGCCTCAAGGACAGTGCCCTTGCTGAGCATCTCCACAGGAAACAGCTGCCCCTCTGAACCCACTCCCGAAACCTCCAATGAATGAGATGCTGCCTCCAAGTTGCTACAGGAGCTGCCGTGAGGTCAGGCCACCCGGGACAGCCAGTCAGAGCCCGAGAGGTTCAGCTTGAGACTCCCAGGGAGGAGTTCTGTAGCCTCTCCACCACCCATAGTACTCAGAACACTTTCAGTTCTTGGCCTCACTAAGGGGATACAGTTTGGCTCAGGAACAGCTAGTACTAGAAGCAAAAATAATGTAAAAAAAAAACAAAAACAAAAAAACACACACACACACCGAATTGGATGCCAGCCAGATCTGTGTAAAGTCCCCACTGGGCCACTTAAACTATGTGGCACGAAGCCACCAGACCTCTTGCAGCCTCAGCTTCTTCATCTGTAAAATGGGTATAACAGCACTCTCCTTTCTGCCTCACAGGGTGTGTGAGTCTTAGGTGAGATGACATACGAGAAAACATTGTGCTGCACAGATTGAGATGCTGTTGTTATTAATGAACAATAACAATCACAACCCCACATGCCTTTTGATGGGGTGGATGATCACAGTGTCCTGTGCTGGGGTAGGAAGAGTGAGTGAAGACGTGTCAAAACCCTGTCTTGCTCATAGGCAAGAGGCTGCAGCCGGGCCAGGAGAGAACAGGACCTGGCCACAGCCGCTGCCTTGAAGCTCACACCGGATGCTCGTGACAGAGCCAGCCTACAGCCCCACCGGATGTCCTCGCAACCACTGCAGACTAGGGCTTTGCACTTTTTTTTTTTTAAAGGAAAAGGTTTTCTAGAGTTTCTTCTGCGTTAAAAACTGTCCTTCCTCATAAAACACAATTTTAAAGGGAAAAGGTGAAACATGAAACCTATTTACAATATAATTCTAACTCAATGATTATATAAATTATTATTTATATTTTTGAGACAGGGTTTCACTCTGTTGCGTGGTGTCATCACAGCTCACTACAACCTCCAATTCATGGGCTGAAGCGATCCTCCCGCCTTAGCCTCCTGGGTGGCTGGGACTACAGGTGTGTGCCACCACATCTGCCAATGTTTTTCTTTTTCTAGAGATGAGGTCTCACTATGTTGCTCAGGCTGGCCTCAAACTCCTGACCGTAACTGATTCTCCTACCTTGGCTTCCCAAAGTGCTAGGATTACAGATGGGAGCCACCACACCTGACCATGATATACAATTTTAGGTGGAATACATGTGGAGGAAATACATCACAACACTAAAGGTGATTATCTTTGGATGGTGGGATTATAGGTGATTATATTTTCTTTGTATTTCTATGGTTTAAAAATGCTCTACAATGACCTATATTTTCTAATCAGGAAAATATAAATATATATGAAAAATTCCAGGAACTTCTTTTTGTGGGGCCACAAACTGGACCCAAGGAGTCATTTGAGCTGGATCCAGTACTGGCGGAGGTCCTGGCCTGGGCCCTGGTCCTTGTTGTGTGATCTCAGAGACTCACTACTTTTTCTCCCTGACCTTTGTTTGCCTGGTGACACAAGACGTTGGACCTCTGAAGCTTACTAATTACAGTATCTGCCTTGGTCTCATCCATGCCCAGCTTCCGGTGGCTTCTCTGGATTAGAGAGAAGGCAAACTTCTTACTCAAGACTTGAAGTTGCTGACCACCTCCCTCACCAGCCTCGTTCCTCCAGACGTGCCCTGCAGGCCCTGCCTCCTGGCCTTTCCCTGTGTGGGAGTCTGCACTTCTCACAGCCCTGCCCTTCCTTGAAGAATAAAGCCTGGCCACGCTGCATCCAGCCTGCTGGCTGCAGTGACCCTGCTTCCCCCTGACTTGTGTACAACAGCTGCCATTTACTGGCCATTAACTACAGGTCACACAGTAAAAGTGCTCTCATTTAATCCTAGGCCAGCAGAGGGTGCGCAGACTAAAATGTGAACTGCGCCCCCTGGGGTTGTGCACTGTGGTGATGCTATTTCATCTTCTCATGCCACCGAGGGATACATCATGAACCCCATTTCACTGATAACTAGGCTCAGAGAGGTCAAGTAACTCACTCACTGTGACACAGTGGGTCTGTGGCAGAGGAAGGACATGACCCCGGGTCAGGGCCCCCAAGTTCAGTGTTTTTTACTCTCAGTGTGTTTTCCTCAGACTCTCACATTCCAGCACCCAAGGGCAAGAAAGGTGTGTTCTGAGTTGAATATGCAGAGGACACGCAATGATGTCTGGTGGCAGAATTGTTAATTACAGTGGGTTTAATCAAAGTTTATCATTCAGTCAGCAAGGCTTCTCAGAGTGTCGGGGGGTCTGGGAGCAGGGGTAGGTTTATTCTGTTCACTGCTGTGTCCAGGCACCTGTTTCTCACACATAGTACATGCTCATTAAATGCCATGAAGGAGTGTCCATTCAAACAACAAAACAATAAAGCAAATAACACTAGCTAACGTTATAGAAGGCCTGCCATAAGCCGGTTGCCTCAGGGAGTTTCCAGGATAGTTGAAGAGAAACATAACACTCTCGACAAGGGCTACAATATGGGGTTTTACACCAAAACAGTGTCTATGTAAAGGCTGCGAAGACACCAAAGAAAGAAAGATGATGGGCGGAAACCCTGATCCTTTCTACAGTGCTGGAGGTCATGCCAGCCACTGTCACCACTACAACCCGAACACACTGAATGCCAAAGCACACAAACCTGAACTCGCCATCCGCCTCCACAGTTCTGCCTGTTCAGATCACATCTGGACATTTCTGTTGCCTCTCCAGACTGAATAACCAGCATGCTGAGGGCCAGAAGATGAAGAGCTATGGAAACTGGTTGTGTTTAGCGTGCAGAAGAGAAAGGAGGACCATCTTTAACACCTGACAGACGGGCTGGTGGGCAGCAGCCCTGGGTACCCTGAGGCAGCCTGCTGCAGCTGGCTGGGCTATCTGGTGAGGGCGCTCCTGAGAAGCAGGAAGCCCAGTGGGCCTAACTCTCTGCAGGTGCGGTCTCCATCCCCGAGCCATGGACACACTGTACAGTCCTTGGCCTGTTTGGAACCGGGCTGCAGAGCAGGAGGTGAGCAACAGGAAGTGAGCGCAGTTCATCTGTATTTACAGCCGCTCCCCATCGCTCGCCATCCCCCACCTCCACCTGGTCCGTGGAACCAGGTCCGTGGAACCGTGTCTTCCATGAAACTGGTCCCTGGTACCAAAAAAAGTGGGGACCACTGCTCTATAGCACATGCTCTACACACTTGTTCACTTAACAGACGTTTATTAACTGTTACCCAGGGCTCATTCCAGGCTGGGGAATAAAACATAGGGTCTGTGCCCTCAGATAACACCTGTCCCCTGGGGGGGAGTCAGGGCCTCATCCTGTGGCCTTGGACTCTACTGTGCATCCAGTGGGCTCCTGTCTCAGCCACTGCGGAAGGCTACTTCCTTCCTTGTATTCTGCAGGCACCAGACAGACACATGGCGGATAATCAACAAATGCAGGCATTCCTGAAGAGAGGATCCTGGAATCTGAGCTCCAGCTGAGTCAGTACTACAACAGGGCCCAAGTGGGGCTGGGTCCCAGGCAGAGTCATCTGCATGTGTCCCTCCACCGGTCCACGTCCCCAGAAGCCCTGACAAGCCGTGGCCACGGTTTCTTCAGCTCCTGTTCCCACATCTACATGCTGATCTTCCCTGGCTGTAAACTGGTTATGGCTGGAGTGTGAAAGGATGTCCTGAAAGCCCAGATTCCACAATGGTTTTTATTTTCTGTTCCAAGGCTTCTCAGTCTGCAGTGATAGCTATTCGGCGAGAGCGTGGCACTCCTGACCCTGGAGGCAGAGCTCGTTCTCAGGCCCTGCCCATTCAATGCGCTGTTCAAGGCTATAACAGATTCACATACATACACTTTTTATTGTGAAGTAAGAGTTATGCATAAAAATACACAAAACCTATGTTCAGTTTAACAAATAACCATAAAGCAAATCTCTATATCACTACTCATGTCAAGAGATAAAATAATGCTGGTACCTCCAGAGACCCCCAAGTTCTCCTACAAATCACAACCCCATCCCTCCCCTGTGGTCATGACCAAATTGACAATTATGATAACTTTTGTGCTTTTTTTATAGTTTTACTTGCTCTGCATATATCCTTAACAATATAGTCCAATACTGCCAGTTGTTAAACTTTTTATAAAAGGTATTATATTGTATGCATTCTTTAAGTTTTGCTTAGCATTATGTTGATGAGCTGTTCAGTACAATTATCCAATATTACAACATTTTAGCTATTTACAAGTCACTGTAGTTCATTCATTTTCACTGCAGGAAAGCTTACAATTTATTCGTACTCTCTACTGTTGATGGACACATGGACTCCTTCAGGTGCTATGTGAATATTCCAGTGCACATGGGTAAAGTGTGGTTAAAGCAGAGGACTGGGACTCTTGGTTATAGGGTATATGCATTTTCATCTTCACCAGATCATTTATATACTTTTTAAATCCTGAACGTGTTTCTCAGAGAAACAGTGCTGTAACACCAGTTGTCTAGGTAGAGAAAATGAGGTATGTTTGCCCTTATGGGGTGACCTTCCACTTCTGTCTTGGGAATCTCATCCTCTCCAGCCCAGCCAACCTGTTCACTGGCACCCACAGGCTCCTCTCCGGCCTCCCCACTTTGCAGTTGGGTGGGGGTAGGAGGAGGCTGAGAAAGAGGAAGTAGACACCAAATACGAAGACACACAAAAGTCCAGCTCACAAACCTCAATGTCTCAGCAGCACACTCCATGAGAGAGGAACGTGCAAACCGCTTGTGGAGCATGAGTTGGGGGCACTAAGGCCACCAGTGCCAAGGTATGCTACTGGACAAGCCAGCACTTTGTACAAAAGTCACTCCATGGAATCCTGACCCCAACTGTCTGAGGTATGGTCTCATCATCACCATGTTGCAAAAGGACACTGAGCAGCAAAGACATGGAGTGTCTGGCAGCACAATGCGATGGTTTATAGCAGGGGATCTGGGCCTCTTTAAATTGGGTTTAAATTGTGACTTCCCCACTTTATTAGTGGTACAACCTTGGGCCAGTTACCTGACTTTTCTTAGTGTCAGTTTCTGCACCTGTAAAATGAGGCTAACTAGCTCACAGGGTTGTTGAGAGAGTTAAAAGATATAATGTGCAGAAGGAGCTTAGCCAAGTGCCTGGGAAAAAAGAACAAGTGGAACTACAATGAGCAGAACTATGTAATGGTAACCACTGTGGAGTCCCAGGCTGACAGTTGGGGAGCAGGGGTGGAGGCTCCCTTGGCAAGCTGGACCAGACCATCAAGCTGAGTGAGGACTCAGTCAGTGAGCAGGGACTGGGTGGACTCTGAAACTCAGGTACCCGGGCAGTCTGCCCTCCACTGCTTATCTACCTGTGTGCAGAGCTCTCTGCCCATCTGTGGCTGCTTCCAGGGCACTCACTTCTGACAGAGGCAGCTAGACCTCTGCACACGTGGAAGCTTCAGCTCAGCTGCCGTGCTGGCTTTCGGGAGGCCACACTGGCGGGCAGCAACAGTGGCAGCCAATGGGTAGCAAAGCCTGTTGCTAAGGTCACTGTGAACCTTATTTGGCGACATGGGCTGACCCTGCCTTCACCTCTGAGAACCCTGGGAAACGCCAACCACAGATGTGAAATATGAACATCTCAAAACCACAACTGCATTTCCTTTGAGAAGAGATTCAGCTCTCTTCCCATCCAGCTTGCTCTCTTGGGTTGGACGTCTTGTGCACGATGGTTCACTATCTCAGGAGAGAAAAGCCTGGGCAGGAGTCTGCTACCAACTCGTCCCGGGCAGGCCTGGGCGGGGTGGGGGCAGGGGCTACTGTGCAGGTGGCCCAGGATGCAGCAAGGACATCAAAGGCTTCCATCCTCACCCTGGCAGCTGCTGCCCCCTGCCCAGGCTTTCCACACATCCAGAGGACCTGTTCCCAGCCCCACTTCCTGCAGCCCTGGGAAGCAGCTGGTGTGAGGGAGATGCACAGCTTCAACAGCGGAAGTGGCCTGACCCAGGCTCCTGCCATCTGCACCGGCCACACTGCTTGGTGCAGCCGACAGCTCGAACGGTTGGTGGTTTCATTTTTCACCTCCCTTTGGTGCATCTTCTAGTTTATCATTAAATAAGTAACACGGTTGCCCCACCCCAGACAAATGTGGGAGAGAAGCTGCGCCTTCAATAGCTCCACAATACTACTCACCATTGCTCACATCTGCACAGCACCTTCGAGTGCAGGAGCCGCGCTCTAATCTGCCATCACGCTGGGTCCTCACAACTGGCTATGGCAATAATGGCCACCAATGACTGGGCCGCACCAGGTGTCAGGAACATGGATTAACTCACAGAATCCACTGCAACTGTTCCCATTTTACAGAAGAGAAAACGAGGCAAAGAGAGATTTAGTAATTAGCTCAAGATCACATAGCCTGTGAATCAGAGAGCTGGGGTTTTATCCCAGAGAGCTTGGCTCCAAAGTGTGCCCTACTACCTTCTGTGACGTTGCCTCTCGCGGCATAAACACAAGAACAGGACCTGTTTACAGACGAGAAAGTGACGCTGGGAAGACCAAGGGCTGGTGTAGGGCCTGTAGTCAGAGCTGTTCCTTGGCCCACATCTCCTCCCGGAGGACTGTTCCACCAGCGTCCTTCACTTGCCCACCCTGCTTTAAAAATCCTGTCACGCCCCCAACCCCAGCTTGTCTCCTCCTGACCCTCAGGCCAAAGTGGCCTTTCTCTTGTTGGGTGGTCCAGGGAGCCCAGTGCCCCAGCCTATCTGGAGGAGGCCATGTGAAGCCTGTCTGTGCGGGTAAGGGGGGCAAAGCCAGGGCCATGGCGAGTGTGCCACAGGGGACACAGCCCCCTGTCCCTGGCAGCTCCCCGTGCCGAGCCCACAGAGCTCAGGAACTGCACACACTGGAATGCTCAAAGCATCCCACAGTCCGGGGTCTGGTACTGTGGGCTGCAAAGCTGGGGCATCTGTCCACAGCATCCTCAGATGAAGGCTCTCAGAGGGGCTGGGGTGGCGTCTGGACACTGGGGCCCAGATGCAGACCCCTTATGGGAGCACTGTCCTTCTCCTGGGCTCTCCAGGCTGCCCTCACGCACCAACACGTGTACGCCTACTGCAGGCCAGGCGCTATTCCAGGCCCTGGGGATACACAGTGACCAGAATAGACCAGGTTCCAGGCCTCACAGAGTTTCAAGAGGGAGGCAGACATTAGCCAAATAACCACACAAATCTCCAAAAAATACAGGTGCTATGACAGGGTGCAACTTCGGGGGACTTAACCTAAGAAGGAGAGTGTGGGACTGGGGGGCTTGGGCAGCTGCTCCCAAGGAAGAGACATTTCAGACAAGGAAGGGCAGGGCAGAGCTAGTGTGTGTGTGTGGGGGGGCAGTTCGTGGCTCTCCCCCACTGCCCTCCTCCTCTGAATTCCAGGCCCTTCAGGAAATCTGCTGCTTCTATAAATGCTGCTTTGCTGGCATGGTCAAAGTTGGCCCAAAGCAGTGCCTTTGCTGGCAGTTGCTGACAGCGTTTGTGGCTGGGTGAGCACAGACCCGTGTATGGGGGAGATGGGACCAGAAAAGAGGGGAGTCTGGGTTTTGATCCTTGATCCTCAGGTAGACTCAGATGAGTAAGCACCGCCTTTCCTCATCCAAGTGTGCATATGGGGGAGCCTAGCAGGCCAAGGGGTGAAGGCAGCTGCTATGAAATGGTCCAGATTAATGGATAGCCAGGCCCCCCCAACCCCAAATTATGGTTGAAAAGAGTTTTTCAACATCAGTATAAAAATTAGCTTTTCCTAGAGAGGAAGCTTTAGGGGAAGCTGGTGCAGCGTGGAGACTCCTCCATGCCAGGCTACAGACTGGACATCTCGTGCCTTTACTGAAACATGTCTCCCCTGTCCCCGCTCCTTCTCCCCAGGGGACTCTCCCTGTGGAAAGGAAACTCCAGTACACGGGGCACGAGGCTGTGATTTCCAGTTTCATTTTCCAGTTTCAGTTTAGAAGCAGATCTGCCAGCTTCCACCCCCCATGCCCCAGGAACTGCAGAGGAGCTGAGGGTAGAAGTGCTCCAGCAGCACCCTCACCCTGGGCACTCTCACAGGGTGGCAGGGGCAGAGCCACTGTGGGGAGGTTGTTAAAGTGCAGATTCCTGGCTCTCTGGTCTCTGAGGCTGCAGGTTTGGGCCCTTCCGTGAATCTGATGTGCTCTATGGACCACACTGTGTCTGTCACAGCCTTAGAGACCATCAGGACAGCCAGAACACACTTAGGGCATGGTCTAGTCCTGCTCCAAGGCACCTTCCACCACAGGAGGCTGCCTCCTTGTTCAGTATTCTCTGCCTGGTGCTGGACACATCTCAGATGTCATTTGGGACTCGAAGTCTATAGGAAGTCCAAGCTGTGGTCTTCATACAGGCTTCTCTCTTCCCCATACTCCAAATTTCTCTTAAAGTTGATAATTTACAATAGGCATTAACAGAAACAAAACAAGAAAGAAAAATTTTACAAAAGCCCTTAGGTCCTTTTGTTCTGTCCTTTGCTCTGTTTATTTGCAATTTTTAGCCTAATTCCAAAAGGATGTAAAGGACATTTAAATCTTTTTTCCCTCTGTGTGAGTGCACAAGTGGGAGTGTGCAGGGGTTGGGTCTCCCACTGTACTTTTGCCCCGGTTTGATCTTGGAAGGAGCAGGTGGGCAGGTCCCTGAGCCTGGCAGATGCAGACCTTTCCTAATCTCTAGGGCAAATTTGTTCTTCAGTGTTTCTAGTATCAATTTTTGATCAATCATTAATCAAAATTGCAATAAAAAGATAATCTTCTCAGGACTGGGCTGTAAAGGTCCTGGCTGCAATCTTACAAAACCTTTCTGTGGGGGCCTCAGAGCCAAGAGAAAAGGGCTGTGTGTCCATAGCTGGATGTGAAGGCAAATGAAAGCCCTGTCCCATCTCCAATCAGTGGGTATGAACATGAACTTTGGCTACCAGAGTGGCTGTGGCCTCTTGCTTCACCTCTCCCTGCCAACAAAGCTAAAGACGCCCTGGCTCCAGGGCCAGGTGGAAAAGCTGGGGAGGGAGGCTGTAGCTGGGCCCAAATATGGGGACCTGGGGTCCCTCCAGAGGGTGTGACAGTGGCAGCACGGCTCTGGGGCCGGGCCTATAGCAGCGGAGGCAGGCAGCCCCCAGGACCCACAGAGCCCCTGCGGTGGAAGACGTCACTACTCAGGTGCCTGGGTCACTGCTGCTGACCTGCTGCTCTATAGAGCGGACGGCTCCTGAGACAAGGAGGCACCTTCTCCTGAGAGGAGCAGAGGAAGCAGCTGCTCCTCCCTGGGGCCTAGCACGGGTCAGAGGCTGTGCAGCCCTCACTCCTTTCCATGCAAGGGAGAGGGCGGATCTGTTCCTTGGGGCATGAAGTCACAGCCTCCTGACAGCCTGAAGAAGCAGGAGCTAAGAGGTAGAATCAACAGGGACAATGTGAGGCCCAGCACTGGGTTCAGAAAGCAAGAGGACCAAGGCGGGGGCAGTTGGGGTGAACTTGAGCCTTGCACAGCGCAGACCAACAGACTGAGAGAGTCCAGAGTGCTGCTGTGCTCACACGGCCACTGCTGAGAGGTGTAGTATCTGAGAAGGTGTGAGAGGCACTTGCTTTTCTCTCCAACCCCTTCTGGCATGTTACTGGGTCCACTCTGGGAACCACGTTTTTAGACACATAGAAGAAATGAGCATTTTCAGAGAAGCGCAACCCTGGAGGCCCAGGGGAATGAAATCAGCCATGAAAACTTCTTCAAAGGATTGACATCCAGAACAGGGACGGACTTGCTCTGGATGGCTCCAAGGGAGGGAGCAGCACCAGTGGGAACAGATGAGAGAGAGATGTGAGGAGGCTCTTCTGTAAGTCCAATGTGGCCTCTCAAGAGGCACACACATGCATGCACACATGTACACATGCATAAGCACGCATGCACACACAGGTGCACACATGCACACACACACACACTGTTTTGAGAGAGAGAATAAGAATGAAAAGACACACACTGATATTTTAACAGTAGCTGTCTATACCTGGTAATTGCAAATGATTTTAATGGTCTTCCTTTTGTACTTAGGAATATTTTCTAAAATCTCTACAATACACCCAAATTACTTTTTTATTATGGTAAAATATACACGAATGGTGCCATTTTAACTGTTTTTAAGTGTGCTGTTCTGTGGTATTAAGGACATGACACTGTTGTGCAGCCATCACCATCCCTCTCCAGAGCTTCTTCATCATCCTCAACGTAAACTCTGTACCCATCAAACAACAACTTCCTGTTCCCCTCTCCTTCTGGCCCCTGGTGCCACCGCCATTCCATTTTTTGTCTGTATGAATTGACTACTCTAGACACCTTATATAAGTGGAATCATACAGTATTTGTCCTTTTGTGTCTGGCTATGTCACTTGGCATAATGTCTTCAAGGTTCATCCATGTTGTAGCATATGTTAGAATTTCATTCCTTTTTAAAGCTGAATAATGTTCCACAGTATGTGTACACCACATTTTATTTCTCCATTCATCTGTCGATAGAGATTAGCGTTTCCACCCCTTGGCTCTTGTGAATAGCACATTGCTCCAAACACTGGTGCACAAATAGCACTTTTAGTCTCTGCTTTCAGTTCTTTTGGGTCTATTCCTAGAAATGGAACTACTGGATCATATGATAACTAATTTTTTGAGGAATAGCCACACTGTTTTCCATAGTGGCTATACCATTTTACATTCCTACCAGCAATGTACAGGGGTTCCCATTTCTTCACATCCTTGCCAACACTTGCTATTTTATGTTTTTTTGTTGTTGTTGATGTTTAAATAAATAACAGCCATCCTAACGGAAGTGAAGCGGTATCTTACTGTGGTTCTGATTTGCATTTCTCTAATCCAAATTACTTTTTAAAATCCAATTCTGTCTGAATCAAATCCTTTGTCTTTTTTTCCTCAATAATATGGACCTTCCCCCCTTTTCTCCTTTTTTGCATTAGTCTTTAAAAGTTGTGATTAAAGTGTACATATAAAATTTACCATCTTCACCATTTTAAAGTAAACAGTTCACTATTAAGTATATTCACACTGTTGTGCTCTAGCCCAAATACCTTTTATAATGAGAAAAAGAAACAAAAGGCTATCTACAAAAAAAGAAAAGAAAAGAAAAGAAAGAAAGTAGGCAGTTCTCAGCCCCTGGAGATGTTCCCACACAGGTGGTTCTCACAATCTTTGCAGAGACTGTTTTTCATCCATTGAGCATCTCCGCTGGGCTGGGCTCTGTCCAGGCAGGGGGCTCTGAGGTGAGTGTGGCCTGGTGGGGACCAGTTCACCCCAAGGGCTGTTGTGGACACAGAGGCGTGCCTTGTTGTGTGCATCAGGAAGATGGCATGGCATATGAGCTCAGGTCTGAAGGATGAGCAGATGTTTTTAAGAGCATAAGTGCAAAGAAAGGAAGCGGCGTTGCTGTTCAGCATATATCACAACTGCCATAACATAAACATTTCAAAATAATTTATGTCTGTCGTCCCTACTTGATTACGAGCTTCATGAGAGTAGAACTGGTGTTCTCATTCACCACCGAATCCCCACCATGTCCAGCACAGGCAATGTAAGAGAAGCACTTGCTGAATAAACGAGTTGTGATGAGTGAGAGAGAGAAGGTGTCCCTTTCCAGAGCCTTGGCTACGAGAGACAGACGGCCTGGCTGTGCTCCATGAGCAAGGCAGGTGCAGGGAAGCATCACACAGGCGACGAGACGGCAGGAGCCAGCTGAAAAGGAAAGTCTGAAGACCCAGGTGGAGAGAGTGGAAGGGCAGGACTGCTGGGAAGGAGCCTCTGAAGAAAGGGTTAGGGGGCTGGGATGCAGGCTTAGTAGAAGGAGAGGATTCTTTCTTTTAATGAGGCTCAGACGGCCAATGTGAAAATGAGACAATATGACTGTTGGCAAGAGTGTGAAGCACCCTACAGGTAGAACTCTCTACACTGCAGGAGGGAGTGTTCTTCCAGTTATCGTTCCAGGCTCAGACACTCCAGTTGCTGGTCAGTGCAGGCTACCATTTGGGCCAACCAGGAGAACCCCAACTTCTGCACCTGGATTATCAGAAATGAGGAGCTCTATGTCCACAGCAATTTCCAAGATGGGCCTGAATCCACAGGACATGGCTCTACGCAGAGTCTCGAGTTGGCTCTGTGCCCACCAGCCTCCAAAATGTCAACTTTGCCCACGTGCCTCCCTTTCCCTCCTTTCATGCCACGCAGCTGGCAGGACTTCTGTCACTAGAAGGTGGACCCTGTTCTTTCTAAAGAACACACAAGACAGGTACTGATGAGCTGACGCCTCTCACTCAGCTCAGGGAACTGCAGTGAACCCCACCAGGGTGCTCGGGGCCCACTCTAGCTCTGGCTGAGGAGCCTCTGTACAATCTACGCACAGCACTCCAGCCCCTGACCATGGTCCAGCTCCAGACTAACTGCACAGAGCCCCTTGGAAACCCAACACATGGCGTGTGCCAGCACAGGGCCCACACGGGGTGGCTCGGCTTGACACCTGCACAGGTGGGAAGGAAATGCTGACTCTATAGGTGGTCTGTGTTTTCATTGTGTCATCCTTCTCAAGTTGGAGGAGACTGTCAGTGAGTTACCAAATGGCATTTCACTCACTGGGGGGCAGCACAGAGAAGTGCCCGGTAGTCCCTGGGATGAGGTGGGGATGAGATGAGCGCAGATGACACAATGGGGACTCAGTCAAAGCAGTATGTCATCAGAAACCACAGTGTGTATAACTTTCATTCTAAGTTATTCCCAGCTCAGAGGAGTGAGGAGTCCCAGGGGGGTGGGATGGCCAGGGAGGGTCCTGGAGCAGGACCCCCAAGGTAGACTGCAGAGTCTGCAGCAGATGACAGAGGAGGCCATTGTAGGTGCGGGAAACATCAGCTGGGAACCACATGCAAACCTACAGGACTCAAGAGCTGACCAGGCTCAGACCATGCAGCAGAGCCCACCAGCTGCTTTCCCACCCAGGACAAAGGCTACAGACAGCAGGCCTCCCTCAGTCCTACCCAGGTTCCCAGAGCACATGCTCTACTGTCCCCATCCTTACCACAACCCCCATGTGAGCTGTGTCCCATTCATGCTGGCCTAGAAACTGGGAAGTACCTGGCATGGGGCCCTCCACTTCCCCCACATGATTGCCTGGGGCTCCGGAGAGACCAGCAAAGGGCCATTTTTGTGGTCAGGAAATGTCTATGGCAGCTGCGGACAACACAGCCCTTCCTGGACCCCTCTGAAGTAGAGGTCACATTCCTAAAGATTCTCAACTGTCAGCTCCAATTTCTTGCTTCTGGTAGGCTTATCTTAGCATGGGGTGAAGAGTGTCTTTCTCTAAGTCAGTGAGGTCCTCTAAGATCCAGAATGCTCTAAGTTCAAGGGCAGAACACTGAGAAAGGCAACAGCAGATACCATTATAATTTGTGGTTTAGTTCAATGGCTTTTGACCTTGGCTGTACATTAGAATTATTAATACCTAAGGAACTTAAAAAAAATACTCATGTCCAAATACTTCCACAGGCACTTTGCAAAGACAAGATCTGAATGGCTCATAAACATATGAAAATGTGCTCAATTATATTAGTCATCAGAGAAATGCAAATTAAAACCACATTGTGATACTACTACATACCCACCAGAATGGCTAACAATGAAAAAGGTAGAAAATACCAATTGTTGGCAAAGATGTGAAACAACCAGGACTCTCATACATTGCTGGGGGGAGTATAAATTGGTACAGCCACTACAGAAAATCATCTGGCATGAGACACAGCAGCTGAACATACTCATATCCATACTTGCCCAGCAACTCCACTTCCAAGTATATACCCAACAGAAATGCATATAGACGTGCTCCAAAAGATAAACACACCAGAATGGCCAAAGCAGCAGTGATCATAATAGCTCCACACTATAAACAACAACCCAAACAGCCATCAACAACAGAATGGATAAACTGAGGAATATCCACATAGAAGAATACTCCACAGCAACGAGAATGAACAAGCTACAGCCTAGAGCAACAGCTAGGACGAGTCATCTCACAAACACAATGCTGAGTGGAAGAAGCCAGACACAAAAGGGCATACACTGTGTGATTCCATTCATGTAGCATAAAATTTGAGAACAGGCAGAACTAACCCACACCATTAGAACCTAGGAGCGAGGTTTGCTTCGGAGCCAGGCAGTGGCTGGATGGGGTTTGGGGGTCACTGATGATGTTCAGTTTCTCGATCCGAATGCTGGTTATTTGGGGTAAGTTCACTTTGTGAAAATCTACTGAGGTTTATACTTAGGGTCTGTGTTCTCTTTTTTCTTTTTTTTTTGCTTGCATGTATATCATCTTTAGTAAAAACTTAAAGATTTTTTTTGTTTGTTTTTTTTGTTCTCAGACTACCAAGGAAAAAACTTAAAGATATTTTGAAACCCTCATAAATGCATCAGAACCTTTGGGGGTTTGGGACGTCCGGGTGTCAGTATCTTTAACATCCCAGATGACTGTGATGTGCAGCCAGGATGGAAAGTCACTGGGTTGACATCCTGAGAGAAGCAGATCTGCTCAAATGCCCCACATGGTCCTGACAAAGGCCATTCTCAGCTCAGTGAGGAGACGCCGGGGTGGGAGACGTCTACCTTTGCCGCTGCGGCACACTGTTGCTGTCGCAATGGGTAGTTACCTCCCAGGCAGTGTCTGCTGAAAACTGGTTGCATCACTTTGGAATGGCAACAAGGTGGGCCCTGCTCATCCACCCACCCCAGAGAAAGGGGTCGCTCGGCACAGCTGCTACAGGGTCCTCTGTGGAGGTGTGGCACTGGGCTTCCCAGGGGCTGCCATGTAGGACCGTGGCACTACTGAGGCTCTGACAGCCTCAGTGGGGTGGGGAGCAGGTCTTACTCAGAGGGTCTATCTGTGTGGATAGCAGCCAGCTCTGTGTTCCAGAGGATGCTTACCCCTGGCCTCGGTATCCAGATTAGGAATCTGCAACATCTTGCTGAGGACCACGCTGGTCTCAGCTCTAAGTGTTAGGGCTGAGAATTTTCCTCCCTCTCTGTGTGGTTAGTGGCAGCCTCCCCAGCAGTGGCTGGCCTCCAGCAAACTGTCAAACTGCAGACAGCTTGGACAGGAAAAGACAGAACACAGGCTCACACGCAGGTGTTCCACCCACCTGGGCCCCACCCAGCCTCCCAGACTCATGGACCATGAACCTCCTACTGTGGAAGGGGCAGTGTGGAGAGGCCTCAACAAGCTCCCTCCAGCCCTCTGGGACCTCCACCATCAACAGTGAGCTAGGCTCAGCGGCAGGCTGGGTCTCTGGGTGGTGTCCCTGCACGTCTGCCCTGCAGCGTGGCGTCTACAAAGCAAGAGTGAACAGGAAGGGGCCTAGGGCCTCCTATCACTCTGCTGGGCAGGGACGCTGGGGGCCTTGGCTAGGTTCCCTTGGCCAAAGGAAGCAGAGTGGCGTGGGCTGCAAGAGGACAAGCTGAACTGATAATGCTGTGTCACTCAAGGGTAGCTATGTTAAAATAATCATGAATAAGGCAGGTGGGGCAACTCTCCTGATTCTCTGGCTCCCCCAGGCCTTTCCCACCTGTTTGGTAGGGCTGAGGGGCCACAGGGGTGAGCCAGAGGGAGGCCTGGCCCTGAGAAGTCTGCCTGTGTTACTCCTGGCTGGGACCTCGGCCCCATGAGCCACCTTACCTCTCCCTGTCTGTGAAATGCCACAGTGGCAACCCTTGCCAGTCAGAGTGACACGACCCCTTCCTGTTGTTGTCTTCACGAAGCATTTATGAAATGCTTCCTTTTCCTGCTTCAGCAAATGGGTGACAAGGAGAAATTCTTAATTGTATTTTTTCCCTAGAGATATGTGTGCTTCGAAGGAGTACATAAATTAAACACAAATGAGGGCTGACTGGAGCCAGAGAATGAGGAGGAAGAGAATCCAAGGAGTATCCCGGCAGGAGAGTGGGCAGGCTGAGCGCAGCATGGCAGGGGCTGGGTCTGTGCTGCTCCTGGCGGGTGAGAGGACAGTACTGGGGCCTCTCTGGGCTCCAATGTGTCCTCATCCTGGTGGACTGACAAGCATACAGTACTCCTCCGAGCAAAACCATCACAGGGAAACACACAGGTGGGGCGGGTCCCACCTGAGGGGCTCCTGATGTCAGGCCTGAAGGAATCCAAACATCCAGTTTTACCTTCCAGACACAGCAAGGATCTGTTATCCAGCATGGTAATTAATCCTTTTCTGAAACTGTTGATACTTTCCAGCCTGTCACGTAACTTGTGAAAGTCATCATAAATTCTCACTCCTGGTTTCCCTTTATTTACATGTGTATTTTCCTTCTCAAATACTCCAGTAAGTAATATTTTCCCTTATGGAGAAGTCACTAATCCACTGCCCTCTGTTATATGTATTCTAGTTAAAAATTTAGCTGTGAACAATAGCAAAAAAAGCCCTTGAGTAGCCTAGAAATGTCACAAAGCTCTTCTCCAGGACCCCTAGGAGAGTCTCTCAAGGCTCACTCATGGAATATTTACTCTCATTTTAGATGTAGATCAGAAAAGGCTCCTGTATGGGTCAGAGTCCCAGCAGGATACACTCCACTGGTAACTGGAGAGTTTAGGGAAGGAACTAGCTACAAAGGGGTGAGCAGGATTAAGGGAAACCCACATGGGAAGGTGAAGCACTCAGGAGCCAGCAATAGCAGGAGCTGTGACTTTCACCTCTCTACCAAGGGAGGAAGGGGGGAGCATCCCTGGAACCCAGAGAGAGCTATAAGAAGGGGCTGCCAACAGGAGCCATGGATTTGGGGTGTACAACAGACATTGCTGACCTGAGGCCTGGCAAGGGAGGGAGCTGGGGGAATGAAGAACCCCAACATCACTCTCTTCCCACCCTCCAACCTCTGTGGGGTCTTCCGATGGCCAAACCCAACAGGAAGCATGAAGACATGGAGCCTGGGTGACGCCACCCACCAAGGCCAGGTCCTGGGAGGTGTGGGGAAGACCAACAGGAGCAGGACTGGGTGAGGCAGGACAGAGAACACCCTACAAAGCCATCTGGGTTAGCCATTGAAAAAGAGCAAATGAGAACTTGACATGCTGTAATGCAGAACCAACCCTCCCCATGAATACAGGAGATGAGACGCAGCCAGAGACCGAGATGACTGTGAAGAAAGGTCTAAGGAATTCCTACACAATGACCAGGGCCCATCACAGAGGGACAAATAGTTCTACTTAGCTTGATAATTCCAAGGTAAACGTGTATGTTCATATAGATGACTTGGCATTATCAACAAAAGGCTAAATGTGGCCATGGTACTGCTTACGAGAGCTGTCATAGGGCTGGGAAGGTTGTAACACAGCTCAGAGATAGATCCATCCAAAAGAGGTCCAGCAGGGCTTCCGGTTAGACATGTCAGGTTATTCACATGTCCCAATCTCCTTTCTCTCTTGAAACACCACAAAAATGCCAGTCAAGAAATCAAATGGGGCCAGGCGTGGTGGCTCACGCCTGTAATCCTAGCACTCTGGGAGGCCGAGGCGGGCGGATCGCTCGAGGTCAGGAGTTCAAAACCAGCCTGAGCAAGAGTGAGACCTCGTCTCTACTATAAATAGAAAGAAATTAATTGGCTAACTAATATATACAGAAAAAATTAGCCGGGCGTGGTGGCGCATGCCCGTAGTCCCAGCTACACGGGAGGCTGAGGCAGGAGGATTGCTTGAGCCCAGGAGTTTGAGGTTGCTGTGAGCTAGGCTGACGCCATGGCACTCACTCTAGCCCGGGCAACAAAGTGAGACTCTGTCTCAAAAAAAAAAAAAAAGAAAAAAAGAAATCAAATGGTGTAAACCCTTAAAGGCAAAGAGATGGTAAAGGAGACACAAGTGGCTGAGAGATTTCTACAAACTCCTGGAAGCTGGAAGGCAGGAAGGAAACAGTGGCTGACGTGGAGGAAGCGAGTCTCCTAGGGGCCTGCAGAGGGGTACACTGAGAGCCCTGGAGGAGAACAGGTGCCACAGACAGACAGTGGGGCAAGGCACAGGAGCCAGTGGGGTAATGAACAAGGAAACTGGCTGAAATCCTCCCCAGATCCTACCCTGACACCATGACCCACACAGCAGGAGACAAAGGCACTGAACAGAAGACTCAGGCTGGAAGGGAGGCAGATAAATACAGGGATGAAAACAGGGGGATGAAGGTAAAGTCTGAAGAGTGGATAATGGGACTCAGTGTCCCACCCACTCACCTTGCCCTGCCCCAGGTATCTGTCACCCTGGATAGGAGAGTAGTGAATTTAAAACATGGTTGCAAATTCTTTGACGCTTCTTCCACTGAGAGCTGGTCTGCGTCTCCTCTTCTGAAGCTGGGTGGGCTTGTGACTGCAGCGGAAGTGAGCTGTGCGACTCCCAAGGCCGGGCCATAAGCAGCCATGCAGCTTCCATCTGTTTGGCCAGAACACGCACACTGGAGACCTGAGCTACCTGTAGGAGGTCCAGCTACCAGACCATGTGCTACAGAGGCCATATGCTGTCTCTCCGGTCAACAGTCCCAGCTGAGCCCAGCCTTCCAGCTCTCCCTGCCAGGTGAGAACCATCATGGAATTGGGTCCTTCAGCCCCAGCTATCCCAGTCACCCTCGGTCATCCCAGTCATCCCAGCTGATGCCAGAGACATTGCAGAGCCATGAAGAGCTGAGCCCTTCTGATTCCTGACGTGCAGCATAATGAAAAGGTGGCTGTTGTCTTATGTTGCTGAGTTTTGGGTGGTTTGTTACGCAGCAAAAAGATAACTAGAACCAGGAGTTAGAATGCTTCTCTTGAGAAGTTGAATGGCTTCAGAATAGAGATTATTAACAGGGTGGCTTTGCTCCCCAGGGGACATTTGGCAATGCTTAGAGACATTTTTGGTTATGACAATGTTGGGAGGGGGATTGCTACTGACATCTATGAGTAGAAGTCAGTGATGCTGTTAAACATTCTACAAGGCACATGACAGCCCCTGACAACAAAGCATTATTCGGCCCCATATGTAAATAGTGCCAAGGTTGAGAAACTTGGTTCAAGAGGAAAGATGCTGACATTGAAGGTTTGTAAATGAAAAGACTGGCTTGCTCCTTTAGTGAAGCCCCAGTTGATAAATTCTCCCCAAGAAAACACAGCTTAGTTCATCTTTTTATTGCTGTTACAAGCATCAACAGACAGCCAAGACATTAGGTGTTTAAGGAAAGCCTCCAACATGAAAGGGAGAGAGAGAAGAGAAAGAACAAAAGAAGCAAAGTCAAAATAGAGAATAGAAGAATATTAAGACAAAGGAGACATTTATGAAAACAAATAGTACCTCAAGAGGGATAAGAGGGAGATAGTATACGCACAAAACAAGAATGTGATGTTATAGAAAAAGAACAATCAGAACAAGAATGAGTACTTGGATATTAAAAATATGAAAGCCAATTTTTTTTTCAAAAATCAGCAGAAGAGTTGGAAAATGAAGCCAATGAAGATTTCCCAAGACAGACCAAAAAGGCAAAGAGATGGGAAATAAGAGAGAAAAATATAAGAAAATTAAAAAATCAATCCAAGATGATCTAACAGATAAAACAGAGGAGAGAAAATTATTAAAGAACTAATACAAGAAAATTTTCCAGAACTCAAGGACACTACTTAGTTCAGCAGTGAAGAATATGTCCACATTCACTATTGAGTTAACCACAAATCATGTTATATTCTTGTTGGGACAGTGGAGGGAGGAGAAGAGGGGGTGGTTCTGCAGGAAAGCTCAATCCTCACCTATCACAGTAAGTGTCCAAAATCAGTAGATCAAGAATAACAGGCCGGGCGCGGTGGCTCATGCCTGTAATCCTAGCTCTCTGGGAGGCCGAGGCGGGCGGATTGCTCAAGGTCAGGAGTTCAAAACCAGCCTGAGCAAGAGCAAGACCCTGTCTCTACTATAAATAGAAAGAAATTAATTGGCCAACTTATATATATATAAAAAATTAGCCGGGCATGGTGGCACATGCCTGTAGTCCCAGCTACTCGGGAGGCTGAGGCAGGAGGATTGCTTGAGCCCAGGAGTTTGAGGTTGCTGTGAGCTAGGCTGACGCCACGGCACTCACTCTAGCCTGGACAACAAACCGAGACTCTGTCTCAAAAAAAAAAAAAAAAAAAGAAATAACAATATAAACAGAAATAGGATCTGATAAAGGGTTGAAAGAGGCTATCTCTAGAGAGGGGGACTGAGAAAGGTGGGGAGGGGATTTTTATTATGAACCTCTCAGTACAATTGATAGATATATCTTTTATTTCAGTATATTATGGGGGTACAAACATTTTGGTTACATGTTATGACTTTGCCACACCCAAACCATGATTTGAGGAGTGCCCTTCCCCCCTACAACGCTCACCGTGTCCATTAGTTATGAGTTTACCCACTCCCAACCCCTAAAGAATATTACTACTGTGTGAGCACCTTAGCGTGAGCACCTTAGCACCTTGATCAGTTAGTGCCAATGTGATGGCAAGTACATATGGTGCCTGTTCTTCCATTCTTGTGATACCTCACTTCAGAGGATGGGCTCAAGCTCTATCTAGGAAAACGTAAGAGGTGCAAAATCACCATTGTTTCTTGTAATTGAGTACAAAATGGGAGAAAATATTTGCTTTCTACACATCCAATAAAAGGCTGATAACAAGAGTCTATCTGGAAATCAAAAAACTCAACAAGAAAAAATCTAACAACCCCATTAATAAATGGGCAAAGAACATGAACAGAAACTTTTCAAAGGCAAACGGAACGGCCAGCAAACATAAAAAAATGCTCAACATCTGTAATAATTGATATTTAAACCATACGTGTGCTTTATTTTTTTAAGTTTTATATTGTTTTTGATTGACACATTAATAATTATACATATTTAGTGGTGCGGTGTGATGTCTTGATAAACGTACACATTGTGTAATGATCAAATCAGGGTAATTAGCATGTCCGTCACCTTAAACACTTGCCATTTCTTTGTGGTGACATTTTTTACAGTCCTCTCTTCAAGCTATTTTGAATGTGTGTATTATTTTGATAAATTTAATAAAATAAAAATTAATTTAAAATAAGTACAAAAAATTGCAATGTGATGAGATTAAATTTAATTATTTGGAAAGTTCTCTTATGCAGATGAGCCATGCCCAAAACATTCTCCAAGAACTGGGTGTGGTGGCACATTCCAGATACTTAGCCAAGGCAGGCAGATTGCTTGATCCCAAGAGTTTGATCAAGCCTGGCAACACAGCAAGATACTGTCTCAAAAAAAAGAAAAGAAAAGAAAAGAAAAGAAAAGAAAAGAATGCTCAGTGAACTGGCATGGGTGGGCATAACCCTCATTGTGTGGAAGCTTCTCCTGATATCACTGGCCAGTGAGGCAGTTGGTGGGTGGAGGTGGGAGGGGAGCCTGGCAGCTGGTCATTGTCTCCCTTGCCCAGCAGGCTGTATCTGCTTGGGAGACCCTGCTCTTGGGTGTGGGCCCTACTGGGCTGCCAAAGAAAAGAGGTGCTAATCCTTTTAGGATGACTTCTGAGAATTCACTAGGATTCCCTGCCTTTCCTACTTCGGATATGGACAAAAATGCTGGGTTTACAAAAGGTGAATGAAGCAGGCCCAGGGGTAGAGCCACAGGGCTCCTACCTGGATGTGCTAGAGGCAGCTTGTCTCAGCAGAGGAAGGAGGCTGCACACATCCACGCTCCTCTGAAGCTGGGACATATGAGCTTTAAGTTATCAAAGCTCCTACCTGGAGCACATCCAGGAAGTGCCAGTGATGGGGGACGGGGAGACACACACGCTTGCTTTGGGTTCCAGTCTTTGGTCTGACCTCCCTTTCTCTCCTTCACCCACTGCCCTTCCTATGTCCTCTCCTCCTTGCCACTACCTCGGTTCTGCAGGAGCTACTCAGTGGACTTGCCTGCTGAATGTGTTTTTCTAAAAAAACATTTTAAGTGGTTACTTACAATACCATCATTATATAAGTAGTATATATTCCTTGTAGAAAAATGAGAAAATATTGAGAACCACTCATGATTCTACCAGTCAAAACACCCCACCCCTGGTCTATGAATTTCCAGAATGTTCCCAGGCTCATACAGGGGTTAACAATACTGTCAAGTCCACGTCTTGTCCCAGCACCCATGTGCTGAGCTGTCATTCGTGGCAGTGACACTGCAGGCTTTAGACGTGTTCCTGTCACCAAGCTCTCCCAGCTTCATTACGCCTGCTTTACAAGCAGGAAAGAGAGTCTCAGGTTACGTTACCTGCCCGAGTTCCCAGGTTGGTGAAGAGACTGCTCTGGATTTCAACTCCTCAGGCTGAGTCCAAAGCTACTTTCTTTGCATGTTTTGTAAGATTTTTCTTTTTTTTTAAAAAAATAATATATCCAAATATCT
Source organism: Microcebus murinus (assembly GCF_040939455.1). Classification (NCBI taxonomy): domain Eukaryota; kingdom Metazoa; phylum Chordata; class Mammalia; order Primates; family Cheirogaleidae; genus Microcebus; species Microcebus murinus. Next base: position 2,130,686 of record NC_134124.1, on the reverse strand, counting down.
CTCTTGTTAATAAATACACATCTACATCACTCTGCCAAAGGACAGTCCCTTGTGTGGATATGCCAGTTTTGAATGGCCAATTCCTTTTTGTTGGGCTTTCAGATTTTTCACTTTTTTTCTATTATAAGCGATGCAGTTATACATATCGTCGAACATACACCTTTGCACAAAGGTGATTATTTTCCTAAAATAAGTTCTGGGAAGTGGAACTGCTTGGTCAAAGGCTGGACGTATTTTTAAAAGCTGCCCCTTTCCCAGTCACATCAGCAGTACACGTTGGTGCACCTTCCCCCACATCCATTATTTGCGAAGTTTTTCTACTTTTTAAAATTTGGACTGAGATTTAACACAGAATCAGAGAAACCCTATGCTTGAAGGATCCTAGTATATTCCTCTGGATCCAGAACTAAGCCAGTCTTGCTAAAAACAAAAGCCCTAGACACTTTGCCACCTAGCACGATTTCAGCACGGCAGGACCTCTGAGGAAGTGGGAAGGGCACCTGGAGGCAGGGAAGGCAGGCAGAGCATGAGGACCATGCTGAGGGCCCTGAAGGTACCACATTTTCCCAAGGGAAGCACTGTTCTCCTGGGTCTAGAGACCTCACAGCCATCTCTGATGACACTGAGCTGTCCCTGCTATCCCCAGGGTTCTTACTGTATCCAGGAAGTCAGCACAAACCCCTTGGGCCTTCACTTCATCCAGCTGCCAACACTTTCAGTACCCTGGTCTTCCTTGAACGCTTTCCAAGCCTTTTAAGTTGGGAAGTCCCAAACTAAACATAGTCTTATTGTTCTCTTACCTTGTTGTTGTCTTCTACCAATAGGCTGTAAACTCTGGCACCTGCAGAAAAAAAAAAAAGGAAAGCAAAGGACTGAGATGGAGCACTGAGGATGGGTCTTTGATGGAAGCTGAGTGAGGAGAGGTGTCGGTGGTGAGGTGGTGAGTTCTTCAGAAGCTGCCGAGGTGTGAGCTGGCTGCCTGCTGGCCCAGGGCAGACACAGGCACCCTGGCTCCCACTGGCGCCATTCTCCACTGGGAGGATTTCTCTCTCACTCAGCCTCACAGGCCTTAACAATGCTCCTCTGAGAGCAGAAACCCCAGTGCTCTTCCCACCTCATCTCAAAGCCTTGTATGAACAGTGAGTGGTCCCTTCACTCATTTACACTGATATGTTTACTGAGCATCTACTAAGTGCCAGGCATTGTCGCAGGGCTTGACAGTGGGGATACAACAGTGGAAAAAACAGACAGAAGCCTCTGTCTTCATGGAGCTTACAATCTGCTGGGGGAGACCAACCACTAACAAAATAAATAAATTAAAAATACACTAGTCAGAGGTGGTAAGTGCTGTGGAGAAAAAATAAAGCAGGAGAGGCGGGTAGGGCATGTTGGGGCAGGAGGTGAAAAGGAGTGTCGAAATTGAAAAAATGTGTCCAGGGAAGGCTAGAGACCTGAGAAGGAAAAATCATAAACAAAGACCTGAAAGAAGTGAGGACTGAAGATATGAACCCTGACAATTAATGAGGAAGAAGCTCTCCAGGTGGAGGGAACGGCAAGTATGAAGGCCTGGAGGTGAGAGCCAGCCTGGTGTGCCAAGATCAGCGAGGAGGGCATGGGGCAGAGCAGAGTGAACCAGCAAGAAGGAAGACAAGACTCAGAGAAGCAGTGAGAGGCTCCGGAGTATGCAGGGCATTCAGGGAGGGCCCCTGTAGGAACTTGGGCTTTGACTCTGAGATGGAGCCACTGGAGGGTTTCATACAGAGAAGTGACATGATGTGACCCACATTTTAATAGGATCACTCTGGATGCTGTACTGAGAATAAACTGGGGAGGAAGGGCAGAACCAGTTAGGAGGTTACTGCAGAAATCTTGGCAAGAGACAATGGTATCTTGGAGCATAGCAGCAGCATCTGGGATGTGGTCAGATTCTAGAAAGTAAAGCCAATAGGATTTGTTGAAGGACTAGAAGAGAGAGACAAAAAAAAACAGAAGTCAAGGAGAATGCCCAAATTTTTGGCCTGAGCAACTGAGAAGATGGAATTGCCATTTTTGGAGTTGTAGAAGCCTGCACATGGAGCATGTTTAGGGTGGAAGATAAGGAACTCAGTTTTGGACATGTTAGGTGTGAGATGCCTTTTAGACACTCACGTAGGGAGGCCTGTAGGCAGGCAGACATATGAGTCTGGAGTCCACTGGGGAGGTCCAGCTAGAAATGAAGCTCTGTGGGTGCTCAGCGTGCAGCTCTTCAAAGCCATCACAGAGGTTCACCAGGAGGGTGGATGTCAGTAGAAAAGCTGTCCAAGGACCAAGCTCCATTGATAGCTCAGCAAAATACACAAAGGACTAGCAAGTAAAATAGGAGGGAAACCAGGAGAAAGAGTTTCAGGGAAGATGTGATAGGTCAAGTGACATGAGGACAGAGAATTAACAATTGTGTTTGGCATCTTGTAGTCACAGGGGATCCTCGTCAGGGCAGATTCAGCAGAATGGCTGGAATGGGGACCTGACTGGAGCAGGTCCACAGGGAGGAGCTGGAGCTGTGGGCTGGGAGGCCGAGCTGGGAAGCAGCAGCAGGAGGGTGGGAAGAAAAGGGGCAAGAGACACTAAGATAAATTGGTTCTACCTTCACTTTCCTTGTTTATAAAATGTAAAGCACAAAGCTGGCATTTCCACAACACCTGTAAGTGGCAATGATTTTTACTAAGGCTGGTCCAGGTCCTCTAGGTTGCTGAGCTTCACCCATTTCTGGTCCTAAAAACCAGCTCTCTGGCTGCTTCTAGATTCCCATGAAGTTATTTCCATTTTCTCACTGCCATGTGCAGACTTTGAATAAACACCCGTAACTTGAGGCTACTGAGCAATCCTCAGCCGATTGCCAGCCAAGATCCAGCTGGGGCCCTTTCTCCTGCTAGGAAGTCAGATTGAGCCAGACAGACGGGTCCCTGTTCCCAGGGAGCTTCCTTCTGGTACAGGAGACAAGTCATCACCCAGAAGACAGATAAGCAGACAGCAAGTCCAGTCAAGTGCCATGAAGACAATATGATGGCATTAAAGGTAGAGAATAAGGATGGGAGGGGCCCCCTGCAACCAGGCGTGTGACATGGAGACCAGAGGACATTTAAGATGAGGCCTTGCCAGCAAAGCCTGGCTGATTCTCCTCATACTGGCCTCACTCTGCCGCTGCTTCCCCTATTGCTTCTACAGTATCTGCATTCCTGGAACTCGGCTGGGGCCTGGGGCCACCTAAGCACAGGCACCGAAGAAAACATTCCCTCTCTCTGCTCTTTCCAGTATACATTGTGGGAATTTTTTCTCCATGATGACAAAAGACATGCATTTTCACTGAAGGAAAGTTGGAAAATATTGAAAACAGAAGAAAACTTACACTTCTACTACCCAGAGATAACTATGATTAACATTTGTTATGTATCCTTCCAGACATTTCTCTACGTGCATATATATATTTTTAAATGAGATCATGTACATTGTTTTATGACTTGAACTCTGACCAAATCTGTTATAAAGCACTCTTCTCATGCCATATTTTTCTCCATAGTGATTTCTAATGGCTGCATAGTATTTCATTATTTTATGTATTTTTTCACCATACTTTATTTAATCCCTAAGCATTAGCAATTTACATTGATTGCTACGGTGAGTAAATGCTCTAATATAGAATCATGTATTTTTTTCCTTGTGAGTGGGGGGGCATTGGAGATTTGCAAATCTCTGATCACTTCCTTGGGTTAAAAGAAAATATCACCGCCCAGAGGGATGGGAGGCCAGGAGCTGAGCCCTAAACCCATGGAGCCATGCAGATGCCAGAGGCTGATTTAATCATTGAGTTTTCCTTCCTTGAAGATCTGAACCATAGAAAACAATAGGCCCCACCCATAAACCCCGTGAAATCCAAGGGGATTCCCCACCTCAGCAGGAAGAGGGTGTCACTCTCTGACCCTGGAACACAGACTAGCCCATCCTCCCTTGAAATATCCCTGGGGAAGCCCCCCCCCCCCCCGGGGGGAGGGACACTGGGTGGTCAGGCTCTACAGGATCAGTAGCTCCTCTCCCATCCCTGACACAGCCTTCCTCCTGACCTCAGATTCCCCACGGGGATTATCAGGGACAGTTTATGCTCCCCTAAGGGTGTCCTGAGGGCTAGTGAGTTCTGAGGTGAGGTGGGAAAAAGCACAAGCCCTGCAGGCCACCAGACCTAGGTCTGAATCCTGGCTCTAACACATTCCAGCCTCATCTGGGCAAGTGACTTCACCTATGGCAGGGGTCCTCAAACTTTTTAAACAGGGGGCCAGTTCACTGTCCCTCAGACCATTGGAGAGTGTGCACTGTTGGCCTGGGATGAGTTGGCTGCTAAGCAGGACAGGCAGCGGTGGCAAAAACACCCAGAGGGTCAGAGAAATGCGCTACGCGGGCCGCAGTTTGAGGACGCCTGACCTATGGAATGCTGGCTCCATGAGGAAGGGATTTGGGTCCACACTGCTAAGCACACAATAGGTGCTCAATAAATACTATGTCAGTTCAATGCATGATCCTTTCTGAGCCTTAGTTTGGCCATCTGTAAAAGAGGAATGATAACGCCTATCTCACTGGCTTGTTGTAGGGACTAAATAAAACACTGGGAAAATACTCAACACAGTGGCTGGTATTCAACAAACACCAGAGTCCAGAATCCTAGAGAGTTGCTTCCACCATGTTCTGTGCCCTGATAGGAGCTATGCAGTGTCCCCTTATTGGACAGAACTGGTTTTCTTCCACTCTGCTTGCTGCCACACCCATATGTCTCTGCTACAGTGGGCAACACACTGTGTATGTTCTTGTCCAACTCCCCATGAGGCTTCAGGACAGTTTACGGACAAGAATTTTGCAATCTCCTTGTGGACCATCATGCATGTAGCAGCTGTGACTCCCAGTGGCCTCTGGTTTGGTGGGCCAGGGATAGGCTGAATGAAGCAAAGGGGGTCCCGGTTCCCTGACCAGTGTGCAGCCACTCATCAGGGAGACTCAGGGGTCCTCAGCTCAGAAGTGATTGTTGTGGGCCCACAGCCACAACAATCAGGAGCTGGCCTATCTCCAGCTATGGGGCATGAAGGGCTCCCACCAGACCATAGCATCTTCATTATTCACCTTGGGGAGCCCAGGACCCCTGTGATACCTGGTGTGGTGAAGGCTGAATGAGTGAGAGCCCCCAGCCCCCAGCATGAGGCACTGTTGGAGAGGGATGCAGAGGTAGGGGATGAGGGACCAGGGAGAAGGGTTCTAATGACCAAGGATGGCTTCTCTCTCCCCTCTTCCTATTAAATTATACATTTCTGGAGGGCAGGTCCATGGCTGATTCATCTTTGTGTCTCTACCACAATCAGTACATTACTTTGCAAAGAGCTGGTACTCAGTACCAGCTTATTGGAGGTATAACTGGAAGCCAGAACGCAGGGGACAGATGGCATCTGCTCTGCATGACTGGGTCATTGGGGAAAGGGCCAGTCCTGCTTGTCCGGTATGTCCTGACCAGGATGACCCTGTCGAGGGTGGCAGCCCTTTCCCTTGGGCAGCCACAGAATGTGCTGCCCCCCAGGCCCTGCCCAGGCAACCGACTCTATTTCTTAGCCAAAGAGAAACCATTTGGAAGGAAATTACCTGGATCTAGGTACTTCCCTAGTGTCAGAAATGGGCTGGATATGTGGTGTGACATCCTTGCCCCTGGGAATCTGGGGGGGGGGGCCCTAGGCCACAACAAAGAAAAATACAGACTATCTCTTTCTTGAGGCCAAAACTGTTGCTTTTGCCTGAATGGACAGATTGGCTGATTCCTTTTCCACCTGCCATCCCCATTGCATGCATGGATCACATGACTACACTTAATCCTGATGTGGTGTATTTAAAATCATGCATTGCTTCGATACTTCCTTGTGTCAACTGTGCCCACAGCACGTGTGCTGTGTGGGGGTGGCGCAGGGCTCATCTCTGTAGGGACAAACCCAGTATGAATTTATCACCCGTCTGTCTGTACAGCTTCAGGCTAGGGGTGTCCCCAGACCCTAGAGTGGGACATCCCTGGAGACCAGGTCATTACACCATGTCCATCCACTGTGGCCTTAAATTAAGTCTATAGAATTAGGTCTGAACACCTAAGACAGCCAAAGGCTGACAGTCTCCAGCCCCCTCCACCTGTCCACACCCCTCCCATCTTGTGCTTCACTCACTCAACACAGTGCCTGAGTGAGATGCAGTTGCCCAGACCGGCTGGCTGTGGCTTAAGCCAGCAGTTCTCAAAGAGTGGTCCCCAGACTGGCCTCATCAGCATCACCTGGGACTTGTTAGAAATGCACATTCTCAGGGGCCACCCCAGACCTCAGCAACAAACTGTGTTGCAACAAGCCCTCCAGGTGATTCTGATATACCCTGATGTTTGAGAGCCATGGGGCTATGCCATTCCTCAATCCTGGGCTGCTCTTCTCAGCCCTTTTTTGCCTGTTGTAATCTCAACCACTTTTTTTTTTTTTTTTTGAGACAGAATCTCGCTTTGTTGTCCAGGCTAGAGTGAGTGCCGTGGCGTCAGCCTCGCTCACAGCAACCTCACACTCCTGGGCTCGAGCGATCCTTCTGCCTCAGCCTCCCGAGTAGCTGGGACTACAGGCATGCGCCACCATGCCCGGCTAATTTTTTATATACATATCAGTTGGCCAATTAATTTCTTTCTGTTTATAGTAGAGATGGGGTCTCGCTCTTGCTCAGGCTGGTTTTGAACTCCTGACCTTGAGCAATCCGCCCACCTCGGCCTCCCAGAGAGCTAGGATTACAGGCGTGAGCCACCGCGCCCGGCCTCAACCACTTTTCAAACTTCAGCTCAATATCATCTTTCAGGAAGCTGTCCTCATCCCCTGCGCACCTGTGAATACCTCAGCCCCTTTGCCACCCCCCTCCCCTTTCTGGTGAAAGTGCCTCACTGCTGCTTCTCTTTGTGACACTTATTTTCTGCTTTGTTTTACAGTGAACTTTGAGCATTTCTTAATTGCCTCCCCAGACTGATTCCCCTCTAACACACAGGGATGTCACTCTAATAACATCTCAGGAGTTAAGGCTGTGTCCTACTTCACTCACTCGCTACATGGCAAGAGCTGTGCTAGGCACTGGGGCTCAGAGACAAAGGCGTGTTCTGTTTTGGTTTTTTTTTTGAGACAGAGTCTCACTTTGTCACTTGGACTAGAATGCAGTGGCAACAGCCTAACAAACAGCAACCTTAAACTCCTGGGCTCAAGTGATCCTCCTGCCTCAACTTCCCAAGCAGCTGGGGACTACAGGTATGCGCCACCACACCCAGATAACTTTTCTATTTTTAGTAGAGACGGGGTCTCACTCTTACTCAGGCTGGTCTCTAACACCTCACCTCAAGAGATCCTCCCACCTTGGCCTCCCAGAGTGCTAGGATTACAGGTGTGAGCCACCTCCTGGCCATAAAATGTGTTCTTATCATCCAGGAGCCAGTGAAGGAGGAAGGCAAGGAGCAGCAGTGATACAGAATATTTCTAAAACCACAGGAGGCCCCCTCGTGCCTTCCTTGTCAGTAACCTATGCAAAAGTAACCTCTGTTCTGACATCAATCACCACAGATTAATTTTATCCATTTTTGAACTTCATACATACAGAATCATATAAGCGTCTGGCTTCTTCAGCTCAACACTGTCAGTGTGATCCATCTGTGATGTCATGTGCAGCCATAGTTTTGTTCTTTTTATAAAACTGCTGTGCTGTACTCCACTGTATGGATATGACAATTAGTTAATCATTCTGTTGTTGATGGAACATTTGGGTTGTTTCCAATTTGTGGGTCCTATGAATAAAGATACCATGGACATCCTTTTTCATGCCTTTTGGTGGATATTTGCACTCATTCCTCTTGAGTATACACCTGGAAGTGGAACTGATGGTTTATGGAACAGATATAATCCTAGCTTTAGTAGATACTGCCAAAAGGTTTTCCAAAATGATTGTACCAATGTACACTCCTACCAGCAATGTATGAGAGTTTGCCAACATTTCGTGTTATCAATCTTTAAAATTTTAGTCTTTTACATGAGTGTATAGTGTTATCTTATAAGTTTTAACTTGCTAATTGGCTAGTTCCTATCCATGTTTACAATGTTCCTGTTCAAGGCTTTCACCTAATTTGTCTTTTTCTTATTGACTTGCAGGAATTCTCTGTACATTTTGGATATAAGTCCTAGTCCACTATAAGGCAAGTTACTGAGAACATCTTCTTTCAGTTTCTAGCTTGTCTTTTCACTCTTTTAATGGCATTTCTAATGAACAAAAGTTCAAGAACGTTCAATTTATTGGTCTTTTCACCTATAGCTAGTGCTTTTTGTATCCTGTTTAATCTTTATCTTAATGTCAAGAAATCCAGTGAATATAAAAATAATAATAAAAATTACTAATATTACAGAACACAAAGAAGTGAAGGAGAAAGTTTGAAGGCGGGTGCTGAAGAAGGCGGGTGCATGAGCACGAGACTGTGTCCACCTGAGATGCCGTGCGAAGCCTGGGCCCTGTCCTGGGATGTGCCATGGAAGGGAGCTGAAACTCCAGTCAGTGCCACAAGTGTGTGCCCATGCCCAGCTGGGATCGGATGCTGGGCCAGGTGCTGGGAATGGCTCTGTGGGGAGGAGGGGGACCATGGCTGACTGGCTCAAGAGAAGGATCGCCCCTTTTTGTGTGTGTTAGGCTAAGTCCAGCCGTCAAACCCTGCAGACTCCCCTTCATGTAGGCCCTGCTCCTCTGCGCCAGAGCCTGCAGAGACAGCGGTGCTGACACTTGTCCAGCTGGCGCCCAAAGGGGAAATTCTCCCTTCCTTGAGTCACAACACAGATAGGAGGAGCTTCGCATAACAAGCTGGACTCCAAACAATCACTGTGCCTGTTTCACTATGGGGCATCACTTCCAAAATCCCCAGTGATGCTTTTGGATGAAGTCTAGATCCAAAAACTTCCCCCATGTTTCCCCCAGTTTGAACAGAGCAATACCCTAGCAATCAAAAGCTACGTCATAAAATTGACTTCCCTAAAGAAAATAAAAGAGATCTCAGACTCGAGGTTATGAGTTTGTAGTCTGGGGTGTCCAAGCCCCCACTTCTTCTGCTGGGAGGGGGTGGTCATAGGCCAGTGGTCTCTGTCACCTTGCCAAGAGGACCCCAACCTAACAGATGGACACAAGCTGCCATCTGCCTTCCCCAGGGGAAGCCAGCTCCAGTGTCCCCAGGGCAGGTTTCCTCCCATCCAGTGGCACACTCTTTGGAGCTCAGAGATACAACCATGGCTGTGTGTCAGTGCTGAGAGAGACGGACCTTTTCTCTGAGATAGGCAACAACCACAGCTGGGCAGCAGACACTCCTTTCTGATATTTTCACTGGTCTTGGGTGAACAACCGAGTGATCTCTAGCAGCACCCAGAGTCCCTGTCTGTGCCTGCTCTTGCCCTTCATCACCACCATTTCCTACTTACAACCCTCCCATAAGAACCCAGAACCTCAGAGTAGGGTCAAAGAGGTCCCTAGAATTCCCAGAGTGCAAATGTTTGGCTGTCTGTGGATATTCCTGGGGAAAGGGCCTATCTATCCCATTTGATTCTGGAAGGGGTGGGTGACCTCAAAAAGTCTAAGAATCACTAGACCAAGTTCTCTTTAAATAGAAGTGCATGTATCAGTTTGATAAAGTTAATTTATACTAATGAGTTTATAATAAGTATAAATTATACTAATGAATAATATCTTTAGCTAAATGCATTTCCAAAAAGATATCTGGGAAGAGAGAATACTTAACTAACAATCTATTTCTAATGACATAACTGAAACCTGAGTCAGGGAGAATGATATTGAGCCATTCCCACTGGTATAGAAGACCACTTTTTCTGGTCTAGATGGCTTTCCAGAGGCTCCTGGAGTGAAGACAAGGATGTGTCAAAAGAGACGTAGGCATTTGTCAGATGAGCCTCAGCTCCTCGGGTGTGAGAAACCCTCAAGGCCACCGAGGCTGCTGAGACTGTAAGGAAGAGGGGAACAATCCTAGCATGACTTAGGGACTGAGGAACCCTGTTTCCAGCATCATATCAGATTGTGAAACGGGAAGAGCGTGCCTAGAACACATGTTCTCTCCGGAAAAAGCCAAGTCCCCAGAAGACCTATGTCTGCTGCTCCATCCTGGGTCCCTGCTCTCTCCTGGTGACAAGACCCAGCTGCCTGTACAAGGACAATCTGGGGCCTCCTCCTCCCTTCCATTGCCTGCCACCCCCACCCAGCTCTTCCTCCCCTGCTCTCCCACGAAGCCAGGCCCTGCCCCCACCCAGCAGGAGGAAGCCACTCTGCTCGGCCTCCCAGGGACTCCCAGCACTGCCTCAAGGCACCAGACTATTCAATAGTGGGATTTTTTTCAGGATTTTCGGAAACTGTTTAAAAAGACATAACCATCCAAACTGTTTATGTAACTCCACCCCTCTTGGGAAATCTCATCAGATAGGGTTCCCTATTTATAACTGTGGCCAGTACTTAAAAAATAAAACGGAAGGGGTTGTCAAAATCAGAGAGCTAGTCACGTTATAGCTGTGTGCTTGCATAACTGAGTTCAGTGTTTTACTCTAATCTGAGAAATTTCTTTCTATTCACTTTTCTCCTTTTCCGGTTTTCTTTTCCTTTGTTGTCCCTGCTGTGCACCACACTCTCCCAACGGATTCTGGGAACATCAGAACTGTCTCCAGAATGGAGACCAGAACCTGTCCCAGAACTCTGGTTTGAAATAGGGGTTTTTAGAATGACTTAATAATAAATGCTACAACTCATATACAAGCCTAGGAGTATTCTATTTTTACCAATATATCATGTTCGGCAGGGTAAACACAGCTCTCTTTTCCTGCCCACACCCCTACACCTGCAGGGTTTGCTCTGTCTCTGGGATGTCCTCCTTGGGGTGGGTGCCAGACCATGGGTCTAACTCTAGGGAGTCCAAATCTCTGCATCTGTGGCAACAAAGTCCTTATGGTCCCAGTTGCCATAAACCCCAAATACAGGAGGAATACAAAGTTCCTGGGGACAATCAGTGTGAAGATGGGATCTGGGCTTCTTCCTTTCCTTCTTTTTATTTTCTAGAGACAAAGTCTTGCTCTATTGCCCAGGCTGGAGGGCAGCCTTATCATAGCTCATTGCAGCCTCCAACTCCTGGGCTCAAGTGATCCTCCTACCTCAGCCTCCCAAGTATTACAGCTGGGACTACAGGTGCACACCACCACACCTGGCTAATTTTTAAATTTTTCTGTAGAGATGAGGACTTGCCCAGGCTGGTCTCGAACTCCTGGCCTCAAACTTCCTGCCTTGGCCTCCCCAAATGTGGGGATTACAGGTGTGAGCCACTGTACCCAGCCTGGGATTCTTTCCAGAGTCATTTTGGGGTCTCCATTACTCGGTGCTGGTAATCCAACTAAAACTTGGCTCTTGTAGGAAAACATCCTCTTCTTTATTAAGAAGGTTGTTCTTGGGTTAAATAGTGGTTTGGATCACAGACCTTTCTGGTAGAAATGAATTTGATGAAAGCTACATCCCCACCAAATGCACAATTTGTTAACACTTGGGGTTGGGATTCATAGGCCCTGAAAAGAAGTCTGTGGACCTGGGGATAAAAACCTCTGGCCTACAGACTTCTTCATTCTACAAAGCCTCCAAGAATTCCTCACCACTGCCAAGCAAGTACCAAAAACCAAGGCCTCTGGCCCAGAACCTCCCTGCTTTCACCTGTGCTGAGCTCTCTACTAGAGGAGGCAAAGGTGCACAGCCCTCATAGCTTGATGCGGAAACCCTAGGCTTTCCTCTGAGAACCTGACAGCATGGAGGGGTTGAGAGGGGAGTGGAAGGTATGGCCACCCAGGTGAAGCTTCCTTCAGCTAAGGGACAGTGGCTAAGGGACACCCCAGCAGATCTAAAGGCACGTGGAGAGTCTGGGCCAGCAGCTCTTCCTCTCTGTTCTATACATTTCCCTCATCCCCACCAAGCTCTGATGTCACTCCCTGCTATGCCCACCCCGGAAAAGGCTATTTCCCACAGGTTCCCTCCCAAGGAAGTTCTTTATATGGCAGTAGGTGTGGGAAAGAGGAAAAGGAAAAATATCATTTCCACCCTCTCAACTCCCTCCACCCCATAAGCCTCCAAGAAGAAAATGATTACTGGGTCTCTGACCTGAAGATCTCATCCCCAGCAGCATAATGGCTCTCATGCCCATAAAGAGAAATGCAAAAGCCCAACTCACGGAAATGTGGTTGAAAAAGGGAAGATCCCTAAAAGTTTCTATCTGTTGGCCAGAGGCAATAAATGATTACTTTAAAAACCACCTTTGGGGTCTCTCCAAATCATGGAAGAAATTATACACATGAGGTCCCAAACAATTCAACACACATTTATTGACCACTGACTATGTGCTTTTCCCCATTCCAAAAGTTGGAATTCTGCAACCTTGGGGTGCTCTGAGAGGAGCAGGGCAACAGCTCAGTCAGCATTTACTGTGTGCCTACCATGTGCCAGGCTTAGAGGTTTGAGGGTACAAGAATCTGAGAAAAATCAGCTAAGAACACTCCAGCCTGGGATACTAATCCATAATACCACCACAAGACCAAGGAACAATTAATTCTACACGGTGGGTCAGACCAGGTGACCCAGAAAACGTGAAACATTTAAGTCCGGCCTTGAAAACAGACTAGGATTTTGCTGGATATAGACGGGAAGGAGGGGAACTCCAGGCAGTAAGAACCAAGGGAGAAAATATGGGACTGGGGGTGGTATGGATGATTGACTGTGTAGGGCATGGCATGTGGTCAGGGCAGTGTCACCAGAGCTTGGGACCTGGGGCAGGGAAAGAGGAGAAAAGGCTAAAGGCAGGCTGCAGTTCATAGCAGCCATGGACACGTACCACTCAGAGCTCTTCTGCACACACAGAGTGCAGAGCTGACAGGGTGTAGTTCAGGATCTGCAGCACCTTCAAGTCAAGGCCCCACTGCCTCCTGGGCAGCTCCCAGCCAATGGCAGAGCACAGCAGGGATGCTACGGCCTGTCCACTTCTGCTTAAAGAAGGACTCCTCTTCTGGGCACTCTTTGGCTGGAGCTCCCTGTAGGGCTGGTTGAGATGTTCTCAGAGCTGCATCACGGTCTGAGGTTCTTTCTACCTAATCCTCTCCTTCCCTCTCTGATGTCCTAGGAGTTAGACCTTGGCTGCAGTAAGAAGGTTGCCTTTTCTCTGCCTACTTCTGCTTTCTCCTTTATATTTCCTTTCTTTTTTTTTTTCTTGAGACAGAGTTGCTCTGTCACCCAGGATAGAGAGCAGTGGTGTCACCATAGCTCGCTGCAACCTCCAACTTCTGGCTCAAGTGATCCTCCTGCCTCAGCCTCCTAGAGTGCTAGGAATACAGGCATGAGCCACTGCACCTGGCCTTCCTTTACCTTTCACAGGCATTACCTGCCCTCTGCCAATAAATCTGCACTTTTAAATCTGTCTTGGTGCCTGCTTCCCAGAGGACCTGAATTGGCTGAGAAGGAGCACAGATGACTGTTTGGGTTTTGCTGAAGAGCCACTGAAGTATTTTAAACAAGGGAAGCTATGATCCGAACTGAGTTTTGTAAGAGTAATTCCAGCAGCAGGGTGAGGAAATGATCAGCGAAGGGAATGGGCAGTGAAAGGACCATTTAAAAGGACACTGCATTGATTGGTACAAGGTTTTGACAAGGGGTAATTTGAAGTATGTGTAACTTACTATATATGTATGTTTTAATTCAACAATCCCAATTTTAGAAATCTTAAAGAAACACTAGCACAAATGCATACAAGTATAAGGATGAAGATATTTACAGTAACCTATAGGTATTAGCAGGACACTGGAAAACTTCAAGGTCATCTATAAGGGAAGAGATGAAATAATGGTGCATCCATCAGTGGAACACATACCATGCGGTCTTTAAACAGAGCACAACAGGCTGGGTGTGGTGGCTCACACCTGTAATCCTAGCACTCTAGAAGGCTGAGGTGGGCGGATTGCTTGAGGTCAGGAGTTCAAAACCAACCTGAGCAAGAGTGAGACCCCATCTCTACTATAAATAGAAAGAAATTAATTGGCCAACTGATATATATAGAAAACATTAGCCAGGCATGGTGGTGCATGCCTGTAGTCCCAGCTACTCAGGAGGCTGAGGCAACAGGATTGCTTGAGCCCAGGAGTTTGAGGTTGCTGTGAGCTAGGCTGACGCCACGCGCACTCACTCTAGCCTGGGCAACAAAGTGAGACTTTGTCTCAAAAAATAAATAAATAAAACAGACCTTGTTCTCCAGTCTTTGCCAAAAAGAACAAAAAAAAAAAAAAAAAAAAACAGACCACAACAGGTCTCCATGCACTGTCTTAGAAAGATGTGCACAACAGAGTGCTATATGTAAAAAGCCAGTTGCTGAACAAAGTATATAGCATGATCCCATTATTGTGATCAAAACTGTACATATGTATATCTTTAAGATTTACATTTGTTTATATAAGTAAGTCTGGAAGGAGACATGCCAACTGTTGACAGAGGTTACCTCTTGAGGGCGGCAGGGTTTTCACTTTTTCCTTTATATACTTTCAGAAAGTAGTAGTAATAGAGAGATTCCAGGTTTTAGTTTCATTTTGTTTAGTGCTTTTCTATATTTTCCAATTCTTAAAATGATGAACATGGTTCATTTCTCTTATTAGAACACAAAATTTTATTTTAAAAAGCTCCATATCTACTTGGAAAAATATAAAAATGCTCCATATTGCCTTTCCAGAGAAGAAATAATAAAAGGCTCCTGGGGTGGCTAGGAGGGCTGTCAGTGGTCTGGTCTAGGTAAACAGAATTAGGGATGGGCTGGAACAGAGCTGGACACAGAGGTTTCAGAAGACGCCAAGAGCGCTATCTCGGTAGTGGGTCAAGGACCCGCAGAGGAAGTTTGGGTGGGAGGTGGCAGTGGGAGGCTCTGTGTGCCCCGTGTGCCCCCCTTCAGGAGGCTCAGGGGGGGATGGGGGATAAATAAGAAGTGATGCTGGTTCCTGTTTTAGAGCTCAGCAGAGTAGTTGAAGTGAAGAACCCATGACTTGCAAAAGATGATAAACTTACAGCATTCAGCAAGGGATTAAAATGCCAAATGTAAACAGTGGAATCATAAAAAAACTAGAATAATATTGGTGAATACTTATCTGAGTGGAGAAGAATTTTCGATAAATAACATTTCAAAAGTCCAGAAAATTTTAACCACATTAAAAATAAACACCCATACTTTAAAAACAAAACTCATAAACAAAATCAAAACGCAAGCCAAAACAAGGGAGAATATTCACAGACTGACAGAAAGGAAATATCTCTCATATATAGTATCTTTCATTACTGATGAATGAAAAAAAAAAAAAAGTTCCAAAAGAAAAATGTTACAGTATAGGTTACAGTATTTTGTGCTGTGAACCATATTTTGTATTGGTTAGAATTTTGTTCATTTACATAAAATAGAAAACAACAGTGGCTTAAGTAGGTTTATTTCTTTCTCACACTGGGGAAAAAAAAAAAGTCCAGAAATTGTCAGGCCAGGGATGGTATGATGGCTCCAGGAGTCATCAGGGCCTCAGGGACATAGGCCTCTTCTGGCTCACCCTTGCCCCTATTCCTAAAGTGCAGCTCTCATCCTGTGGTCCATGTTCGTTACTAGAGCTCTACTCATTATAACCTCGTTTGACAAAGTAGGATGGAGAGAGAGAGAGAGAGTAGAAGAGGGTATACCCCTCCTATTAAGGAGACCATGCTGAAGTCTCACATGACACTTACTTATAATCCCATTGGCTAGAACTCAGTTGCATGGCTATACCTAGCTGCAAAGTTGCCTGGGAAACATAGTTTTTTAGCTGAGTGGCAAAGGCCTCAGCTAAAAATTGGGTTTGTTACTAAGAAAGAAGGGGCAAATGGATACTGGAAAAACAAGCAGTTTCTGACATACACGTGAACAAAACTATCAAAAGAAATACAGGCCAGGTGCAGTGGCTCAAGCCTGTAATCCTAGCACTCTGGGAGGCCAAGGTAGGAGGATCGCTCAAGGTCAGGAATTCAAAACCAGCCTGAGCAAGAGCGAGACCCTGTCTCTACTAAAAATAGAAAGAAATTAATTGGTTAATTAAAAATACACAGAAAAAATTAGCCGGGCATGGTGGTGCATGCCTGTAGTCCCAGCTACTCAGGAGGCTGAGGCAGGAGGATCACTTGAGGCCAGGAGTCGGAGATTGCTGTGAGCTAGGCTGATGCCACGGCACTCCAGCCCGGGCAACAGAGTGAGACTCTGTCCCAAACAAACAAACAAAAAAAGAAATATATGTGTAAAAGATTTTAAAAGGTGCAACCTTACCAACAGTCAAATACAGGCAAAGGAGGCCTTTTGTGGTCTCCTCTAACTGAGCTGTTGCAGGGCTGGCTAGACAGGAGCTGTCTTAATGACAACCTGAGACAGCTTGCATGGAACAGAGTTCCAGGGTGAAAAAGGTCCTTCCCGCCCCACTGGGCAGCTCAAGCGACCAAAGGCAACGTCCTGGCCATTCCCCCAGAGTCTCCCTCCAGTCCCCAAGTGACGTCAGATACTGCAAATGCTGGGAAATGGAGAAAATTCTGCACCCAGGGATTCTCTAACTACAGCCAGAATTAAATTTTAGGTGTTTTTGAAAGTTCCTTTAAAAAAGTAATATCCTCATGCAAACTGAATCAGCAGTTTCAGAACTGAAAAAAAAAAACAAGAACCTCTGTCCCGATCTTGGGGTGTCATAAACTAAACATGAAAACTGGCCACTAAAATAAGGACCAGTATTGGAGGGCATGGGGGCAGCGTTAGACAACCCAAGTGACACCTTTCAGCAAGTTAAGTCCTTTGCTTCAGCTCCCGAGGCTGAGATGACAGTGCAACTGCCCTTCAGGAGGCGAAGAGGAGGAACATGTGGAGGACACGGCGCATGTGGGCTCCAGGGGTTCCGGGGTTTGCGGGTCTATTTTCAATAGCTTTGTGCCCTTTCTCGATCTCAGATTGCCACCAGTCACTTCTCTTGATTTGTTTGAAAGCCTGCCTTTAGCACTCACTCCTAGTTTTTGCTTTTTAAAAATGGTTGTGGATTGGGAAACAAAGGACCAGAGTAAACAGATACTGCAATGGAACTGGGGAGGTAGTCTTTGGTGTGGGGGAAGCAACATGGTATAATGACTAAACATGCATGTGCTTTGAAATTACGAACACTTGGATTTGAGACCTGTTTCTACTGTCTACGAGCTGTGTGCCCTTGGATGAGTTACTGGATGTCTCTAAGTCTCAGGTTGATTGTCGTAAAATGGGGACAATAGTGTGCTTACCCACCTACAAAGTTATGGTGTCATCAGGACTGATAGGAAGAAGACGGCATACTCAGACTGGGACTATCCACAAAGGTGTGGAAAGGGCTTAGGGAAACCAACATGGGACAGTGGAGCATTCTGGGGACTGGCAGCACTGGGAACTGTTTCCACCTCCAGCCTAAAGGCATAAGGGAAGAGAACAGGTAAGGAGACCCAAGGAAGGTAGCTGTGGACTGGGCATCCGGCAGGAGATGTGGGCTCCAGCAGACAGTGCAGTTGGCCTGCAGCAACCTGATGGGGACCTGGAAGAATAAACCTTTGACTTCATCTTCCTGTGTCCTTCCATCCCCTGCCAGTGCTCCCACTGGCCACATCCAACCAGAAGCCAGAGACAGGGAGATGGGTGATGGGGCCCATGCAGGTCAGCCCCCAGCACAGCAGGTGGAGAGGATGGAAAGTGGATCTGCAGGGGCAAATGGGAGACTAAACAAAATACAGAATGTGATGAACTTAGCATAATGCCTAGAACATAGTAAGTCCACAAGTCCTCAATAAATACTAATTTATTTTGGACTTTGGACTCTGTCTTTTTTGCTTAGTGCTTACTTCCTGGTTTTCAACAGGTCACGATTACTTGAGGAGACCTCCAAGTAATCAATATTGTTATCTATATTGGAGTGTTTTGAAGGAGTAATGAATGTGTAAAAAAGATAACCAGGGGCCCGGGCCAGTGGCTCATGCCTGTAATCCTAGCACTCTGGGAGGCCGAGGCCGGAGGATCACTTGAGCTCAAGAGTGCAAGACCAGCCTGAACAAGAGTGAGATTCGTCTCTACTAAAAATAGAAAGAAGTGGCCAGGTGTGGTGGTGCACGCCTGTAGTCCCAGCAACTCAGGGGGCTGAGGCAGGAGGATCACTTGAGCCCAGGAGTTTGAGGTTGTGAGGTAGGCTGACACCACGGCACTCACTCTAGCCTGGGCAACAAAGTGAGACTCTGTCTCAAAAAAAAAAATCAAATTATGGGCCGGGCTCGGTGGCTCACGCCTGTAATCCTAGCACTCTGGGAGGCCGAGGTGGCCAGATTGCTAGAGGTCAGGAGTTCAAAACCAGCCTGAGCCATAGCTAGACCCCGTCTCTACTATAAATAGAAAGAAATTAATTGGCCAACTAATATATATAAAAACATTAGCCGGGCATGGTGGCACAGGCCTGTAGTCCCAGCTATTCGGGAGGCTGAGGCAGTAGGATCGCTTGAGCCTAGGAGTTTGAGGTTGCTATGAGCTAGGCTGATGCCACGGCACTCACTCTAGCCTGGGCAACAAAGTGAGACTCTGTCTCAAAAAAAAAAAAAAAATCAAATTATGCATTTTCTGGGATGTGATAACAGTGTCTTTGCAATTTCATAACCCAGTGAAACTTGCCAGAAAGGGATTTTGTGAAGACAGTCTTCCTGCCCTCAATGCACAACGTTGTGTTTACTTCTGTAATAGGTTTTAACTCAGCACACCTGCCCCCAAACCAAGAGCCAAATGAGTTCACCTGGATGTTTAAATACCAGCACACTCCCCTATCTGGGTACCTGACTCAAGTGAATCTTCTGTTCCAATTTGGGAGTTGGTCCCCCACGGGAAACTGAGCAGCTGCGCACAGACTCAGCATCTTTTCCTCAAACTTTCACCTGCTGCCGACTTGGCCCCTGCTGTTCTCAAGGGTCTGATACGGGCTCCAGAGCAGAGCGTTCAAGGCCTTCTGTCACTGGTGCTGGCCATGTTCCATATCTAGGATCCTCCAGCATCGTTCTTACCCTCAGCTACCCTGTCTGCCAGGCCTCTCCACAGGCCTCTCCTTCCTCCTTCTGGCTAACCTCACCTTGGCCTTCAAGACCGCTCAGGTGTCATCTCTGCCGGGGTGGCTGCTGTGTCTCCTCCCCTCCATGCCCACAGTGGATGGGAAGCCCCCCAGCGCCCCCTCTGTGCTCCTGCTGCCCTTTCACTCTCACCCACATAACTCACCACGTCGTCTGGCTTTTCTGGCCTGACTCTCCCCACACACTGAACATTACTTGAGAAGGAACCTGAACATATTCATCTCGATGTCACCACCATCCAGCAGAGTGCCTGGCACACAGAGGGCACCCAGTAAAGGTTTACTGAATGAATGTTTATGGCACAATTCAGAAAATAAGAAAAAAAGTGTCACATACCCCAAACTGCGTTCACCAAGCTGTTCACCTTATGACTGTTCAGCTGCACTTTCCTCAGTCATCTTCTCTTTCAGTGTCCCCTTAAACGACACCTCCTCAAAGGCTTTTCCCTGACCACCCAACCAAAACAGTCACTTGGTTACAGCATATTTTAGTTTGCTAGATGGCACTTACGGCTGGCACTAACATTTTATTTCTCTGTGTGTTTTCTGTCTCCACCACCAGGCTGCAACTCCATTTGGGCAGGGATCGTGTCTGTTCACCACCATCTGCCCAGCATCTAGCACAGTGTGGCATGTAGCACAGTGTGTCGTTAAATATTTGTTGCGTGAACTTATGCCACTGTTACTGCATGCTGATGTAATCTGATGTCTGTCTTCTATCTTTGCTGTCAGACCAGGAGCTCCAGAGAGAATCAGACAGGCCTGCAGAGCTGCCTCCCTCATGGCATCAGAAGACAGAAGGGAACCTCGGTTCCCTTCATAGGCCAAGGTGGGATATGCTGCCTGCTTATAGCTTCCCTGTGGCCTGGACATCCTTCCTAGTGGCCAGATGCTGAGGAACCCCAGCTCCTCTGTCTGCAAACCCCAGATGCCAAAGTGTCCTCCAGCTTTCAGTGAGAGCAGCCAGAGCTTCCTACTGCCCAGACTGACAGAGGACTGTGCCCAGAGCCCCTAGCTGACCAGGCCCCAGCAAGAGGCAGGCACAGTGGTCAGTACACTGAAGATAGGTATCTTCCTTTTCCCACATCCCCACCCTGAGAGTGTACATAGCTGCCTGGCTGGAGTAACTGGCCCTACCTTCTACGGCCAGCAGGGCAGCCAGTGTGGCTCTCTGGCTGTGCCTTAGGACAAGGCTCATCTTCAGGAGCTGTAGCCTCACTCCCTCCCCCCCCCCAACCTGCTGAAATCACTCTGCCAGCTCAGGGCAGGGCCAGGTCTGGAGTCTCTCACCTGCTCCTGGCACTTCCTTGAAGCGTTTAAATTTACTGGAAATCATAAATCATGAGAGAGAGCCTTTATCACGCCCTGAACAACGCACTTAATATTTAACACCGGAGACTGAAACGACCAGAGACACTGGCCTCCTGGTTACTCCCAGTGACTGATGTTTGAACTTAGTAATTGAGGTTAGGTTTGCTTCTCTTAAGTCTCATGATTTGTTTCAAGGCAAGAAGGTGTTGGAGCCACTTGTTGCAAAAAGACCAGGAGGTGATCACAGAAACTGCAAACCGGCTTTGGCAGCAGAGACTGTACCGTCATAGGCAGCTGGCCCTGGGAGTGAGCTGCTGAGCTGGCAGCTGCTAAACAACCCTCCTGGGGCCTATATAAGCCCCAACAGCTCACTCGGAACAAGCTCATGCCACCATCTTCCTTCTAAGATACCTGCTGAATGGAGTCATTTTGAATCCTTTTGGAGTAGGAGGGGTATAAACTAATTAATTAATAAACTAATTAAGCATGCTGACTAGCCTCACAGAAGAGATGGTCACCAAAAGGTCTCCAAATCACAGAACATGCCTCACCCTACCAGACACCTAATGTTGCTTCAGGCTTTGCTTGACCTCAGGTATTTATCTCTCAGTTGCCATGGAGTCTGCTAAGCTAAACAGCAGCAGAGCCAACCTGGCCCCTCTGCCAGCCCCGGGTCCTACTGAGAGCAGTGGAGCTCCCTGGTGGCTACTAACGACCTGGACCCAGGAAGCCTGAACACCATCTCCAGTGCTGATCTCTTACACGGCCTCACAGGCACAAAGCGGGTGCTCCATAAATGATTGTGGAATGAAGGAACCTCCCAGGGCATGTTTGTTCTCAGGCTTCAAGGCCCTAGATAAGCAGATCTGCCTTCCTTGCCAGCAGTCACCCCAGAGATTGAGGCCCAGGTGGAGCATGGCCAGTCACCCAGCTCTTCGAGTGACCCAGCTGGCCCACAGACTCCATCCTCTGCCCCCCAGGGCCAAACGGAGGCAGACTGTGGGAAGGAGCCAGCTGTGGGCAGGCAACTCAGTAGAGGGCCAGTGGGGAGGACACCTGGCACTGAATGCCACACACCACGACCAGCGTGGCAGAAGGCCCATCATCTGTGTGCTACTGCGACATCACCTTACCATCTGTGTTTCCAGGTTTCTATCCAAGGACTGAGCACGCTCTGAGAATGGATCTCCTAACCATTCTTGAGGGTGGACAACTGGCCTCAAGGGGACCCTGCAAAGGGACTCACAGAAGAAGCCACTGCCCTCCAGACCCTGAAAATGGCTACCAAAGGAGGAGCCCCAGTTTTCTCTTGAAAGTTTCTAAAGTAGGACAGATCTTCCCCTCTGTGATGCACAGCTCTGTCTATAAAGGGGTCACCAAATTCAACCACTACTGTGTTTAGGGGGCAATACAGAGGCCGATGTAGGCTCTGAAAGCAGACGTGTGAAGCCCAGGTCTGCTGCATAATAGCAGTGTAGTCTTGGGCATTGCTGGACCTCTTTGTTTCTCCATGAGGTTGTTATGTGAATAGGTAATTTATGTAAAACTTTTAGCATAGTAAACCCTCAATACATTGTAGCTATATAACTATTATTTTCTTTTAAGGACACTGAACTAAATAGAAGAGAAACAGAGAAAGAACCAACATAGCATCACACATCAGTAGAAACTTAATTTCTACCCTGGATATGGCTGCAAATAATAATATAGCAAACAGAAGTTTGAGATCTTTGGCTTAGTCATTCTAGAATCCTGAGTCACAGCAAATGCATAGCCTACATGAGGCTGAGCCACACATGAAAGCTCTTTCCACCCACAGACTAGCAGAGCCCACTGACGTCCCTAATAATAACAATGATGATAAAAACAGCCGCCACGTGCATGCACATGCTAAGCAGTTTGCCAGTTTGCAAGCATTATTTAATTCATACCGCAAATCTTTGAGGCAGGTATTCTTGTTCCCATTTTACAGATGTAGAAACTGAGAGTTGAAGCAGCTGAATAAATTCCCAAGCACACTCCCACTCACCTACCCACATGCACAAAGAGGCAGAGCCAGGATTCAAACCCAGGCTTGACTATGTGTGTGGACTTCTGCCTTGTGTTATACTGCCTGAAGCAAAATTCTAAGTACTGTTGTTTCCGGGAAAACCCATCTGGAAAGTCCTTAAACCTACTGTGCCAGGATCAAGAGCCATCACTCCGTACCTAAGACCAGTGGAGTCCTCAGGCAACAGAGTGACCAGGGCAGTTGGAGAGGGTGTCTGATGCCCCTGCCCCACAGGGAAAAGTCCATTTCTCTTTCCAAACAGCCTGGTGGGACCAACTATTCAGGGAGAACATGCTTCCTCCACACACAGCCCCCCAGCCTGAGCCAGAGTCCTGCCATCAGAGGGAGGCCTGCCTGGCCTACCCCTTCTCCACTCCAGGCTCTAGAAGGTTTCTGTGATGCCCCAGGCAGGATGGCAGGATCTGGCCAGCAGTAGACCATCAGTCCTGGGAGCACCCCACCCATACCCCCTCTGCCTCTCAGAGAACAAAGCAGGAGGCAGATTTGATGTCTCTTTGATAAATGGTGCAGGGAAAACTAGATATCCATATGCAGAAACATGACCCTCATCTCTTGCCATATACAAAAATCAACTCAAAAATGAAGGCTGGGCGGTGGCTCACGCTTATTACCCTAGCACTCTATGAGGCTGAGGTGGGCGGATTGCTCGAGGTCAGGAGTTCAAAATCAGCTTGAGCAAGAGCAAGATCCCATCTCTACTATAAATAGAAAGAAATTAATTGGCCAACTAATATATATAGAAAAAATTAGCCGGGCATGGTGGCATATGCCTCAGTCCCAGCTACTCGGGAGGCTGAGGCAGTAGGATTGCTTGAGCCCAGGAGTTTGAGGTTGCTGTGAGCTAGGCTAACGCCACGCCACGGCACTCACTCCAGCCTGGGCAACAAAGCGAGACTCTGTTTCAAAAAAAAAAAAAACAAACAAAAAAAGAATCTTAAATCTAAGACCTGAAACTATGGCACTACTAAAAGAAAACATTGGGGAAGCCCTTTAGGACATTGGTCTGGACAAGGACTTCTTGAGTAATCTCAAAGCACAGGCAACCAAAGCAAAACTGGACAAATGGGATCACATTAAACTCAAAAGCTTCTGCACAGCAACAGAAACAATCAACAAAGAGACAACCCACAGAATGGGAGAAAATATCTGTAAACTACCCGTCTGACAAGGGATTAATAAACAGAATATATAAGGAGCTCCAACAACTTGATAGGGAAAAAAAAATCAAATAATCTGATTAAAAAGTGGGCAAAGGATCTGAATAGACATTTCTCAAAAGAAGACATACAAATGGCCAACAAGTATATGAAAAAATGCTCAACATCTTTAGTCATCAGAAAAATACAAATTAAAACTGCAATGAGATATTATCTTACCCCAGTTGAAATGGCTTTTATCAAAAAGATGGGCAATAATGAAAGCTCGCGAGGATGTGGACAAAGGGGAACCCTCTTACACTGTTGGTGGGAATGTAAATTAGTGCAACCACCATCAAGAACAGAATGGAGGTGCTTCAAAAAACTAAAAATAGAACTATCATATGACCCAGCAATCCCACTGCTGGGCATATATCTGAAGGAGAGGAATTCAGTGTATCAAAAAGGTATCTCCACTTCCATGTTTACTGCTGTACTATTTATAGTAGCCAAGATATGGAATCAACCTAAGTCTCTATCAAAGGATGAATGGATAAAGAAATTGTGGTATATATACACAATGGAATAATATATAGCCACAAAAGGAATGAAATCCTGTCATTTGCAATAACATGGATGGAACTAGAGAACATCATGTTAAGTGAAATAATCCAAGCACAGAAAGACAAATCTCACATGTGTGGGAGTTAAATATTAAAAACAACTGATCTCATGGAGACGGAGAATAGAATGATGGTTGCCAGAGGCTGGGAAGGGTAGTGGGGAGCGGGGGATCAAGTGGGGATGGTTAATGTGTGTAAAAATGTAGTTAGATAGATAGAATGAACAATATTTGGTAGCACAACAAAGTGACTATAATCAGTAATAAGTTAGTGTATACTTTAAAAGAGTGGAATTGGAATGTTCTTAACACAAAGAAATGTTAAATGCTTGAGATGATGGATGACACCCTGATCAGCCTAACTTGATAATTCACTTTGTATGCCTGTATCAAAACAACATATGCACCCTATAATGACATGCAACTATTATATACCTATCATAATAAAAAATAAAAAAACCCCAACAGATCTGATTTCACTATAAAGCTGGTCAATATTCAGTTCCAAATATAGTTGGCTCTCCCTTCCTCTCCTCTAAACTCTGCGTTAGGCAGAGTTCTTAGTTACAGATGACAGAACTGGTTAGTTCAGCCAGAAAAGGGAATAATGTAGAGGACATTGGGTAGATGGAAAGGCTCTCTGGGAGGGCTGCAGATTTAGAGGCCAGCCAGCCAGGAGCAAGGCCTGAAAGACACCTAGAGCAGAACAAGCCCTGTCTTCCTCCAATAGCCTGCAAGGAGCTCAGCCTGGCTCTGTCC
Organism: Microcebus murinus; assembly: GCF_040939455.1. Taxonomy (NCBI): domain Eukaryota; kingdom Metazoa; phylum Chordata; class Mammalia; order Primates; family Cheirogaleidae; genus Microcebus; species Microcebus murinus. The sequence continues at coordinate 2,105,522 of NC_134124.1, read as the reverse complement.
AGCTGTGGCCCCCCTACTCTCCTCTTCCTCCCTCACGCACTGCCCTGTTCGCTGCTCCCAGACAATCCTACTCAGGCCTATGAACTCGCTGTTCCTCTGCCTGGAACCTAGACTGTCACAGCACTGGCTCCCAGCCGTCACCAGTTTCTGCTGGAGCACCCTCCTTAGAGAGTCTTCCCGCACCGCTCTGGTACTCCTCCTCTCACCCTGCTCTCCTCCTCCCTCCCCTGCTGCTCCAAAGTTTGGATCTGCCAAACTCCAAAGTCCATGGGCATGCTGGCCCCTCTGCTGGCCTGCCTTATCTGCAGATGCAGGTTGGCCTGCATGCGACAAAGGCTCCACCCAGCCTTGACCTTGTGTGACCCTGTGAGTCCACACACGCTGCGTTTGCTTGTCAGTATCACTCACTCTCTGGGCTTAATTGGTTATGGGGTGAAAGGGGACTGTGGGTAAGTCACTTCCCAGTCTTTCCGAAGCTCTAGGAAAGCAGGTGCAGGAACCCAGGGAGGCCTCCATGATCTGCGCAGCAACAGCCCTGACAGTTTGCAAGAGCTGCTTGAGACTGTCAGAGGAGTTGTGGAGTGGTAGGTCCCTGGGCGAGTCTTTCCTCCAGTGTAGGAGCTGCAAGGCTGATGGAGAGCCAGGCACGGTGATGGCACAGCTGCAGCCACAGCACAGGCTGACTCCTGTTACTGCCCTGATCCTCCAAAGCAGGCGGGAGCACTTGAGGATTTTATCTGTACTGAAGTTTTCCACTCATTCCTTTGTCATTCTTTCACAGAATATTCAGCAAATAGTTAAGCACCTAAAATATACCAGGTCTTGCTCTAAGCTCTGGCCTTACAGCAAGGAACAAAACCCAAGTCCCTGCCCTCGTGGAGCTTACCTCCTAGTGAGGGAGATGGATGATATAACACAATGTCTGGGCCCAGATGCTCCTGTTCCTTCTCACACCTGTGTGCCTAGAACCTTCTTTTCTGGCATCTGAATTTACTATAACCCAACACTACAACTTTGTGAGTTCTAGCAGGTCTCACAAAGTCTTCTTCGACTTAGGCTTTTCTAGGCACTCAATGGTGTATGAGTGTTTGGTGTTACTAACAAGCAGGAATAGCGTTTTGACTCCCCATCTGGAACATAACATCCTTGGGGCAACTGTACCTTCTCTTACAATGTCTCCCCCACCAGGCATTAAAAAATGCACAGAAATTCCTGCTGACTGACTCACTGGAAATTACAAGTCAGAATTTGGTAAAAATGCCCCCAATACTCCATTTCCCAAAGAAAGGAAAAATAGGACATAGAAATTAAATTAGAGATGAACTTAAGTCACTCCCATTTCTGCATGCTTGGTCTGTGTGGGGAAAAAAAATGTATCTCTATCTCTATCCTAGACTTGGCAAGTACAGGAACCCACTTAAAACAATGTGTAGAAAAAAAAATCATACCAATTAGTCTCACTTAAAGATTTCAGGAAGGAAAACACAGTTAAACTGAAAACTGTTAACTGCTGTTTAAAAAAAAAAAAAGCAGCCCGGAAATGTTTTTACGACTGTGTCTATCAAAGTCCCTTAGGGGCTGATCTGTCCTTCAACATGTTCCTCATAGCACCTACTTTTACTAAAACTCAACAGCCCAGCACTAGAACTTGGTTAATCAGAAGCACAGTGGAACAGGACACAGAGGAGCACAGCTATGAATCACATCACGCAGACAGCAAGCAATGGCCACAGTGAGCACTACTGGCCAGCCCTGTGGCCACATAGGTGGGCTGTGGGGAAGCTGAACCCACAGCAAATGGCATCCTGCACCCCCCAGCTTCTCTTTCTGCCTCCTTCCTCTCTCTGGTCCATGCCTCCACTCCCCCCTGCCCGTGTACCAAACCCACCTGGAAAAAAGTCCTTGTATAACCCTCTATCCATACTAATTCCACATTCTTTCAAGAGAGACCTCAGGACCAACACTTATTGTTTTTTTTCAAACAAGAGCATTAAAAGACAGAATTTAAAACACTCAACTGATATGGAGAAGAATTAGATCATAATACTTTTTGATTTTTAACCTCAATACTTTAATCGTTTGAAAGCAATTCTACATCTATACAAGCAAAAAAATTATCCCTTTAAATTTCAAACAACCTAAACTTAGTTCTCTTTCTCCCCTAGATTTTTTTAAATTTCAAAATATTAAGGGGGGACGTGTTTTTGCTACATGAATGAACTGTATAATGCTGAAGTCAGGACTTTTAGTGTGCCTGTCATCAGAATAGTGTTCACTGTAGTGGACAGGTAAGTTTTTATCCCTCATCTCCTTCTCCTTCCCCTCTTTTTGGTTTCCAATGTCCTTAACATCTCTCTGTGCCTGTGTGTACCCACTGTTTAGCTCCTGCCTATTAGTGAGAACATGGAATTGTTTTTCCATACCTGAGATACTTCACTTCGGATAATGGTTTCTAGTTCCATCCAAGTTGCTGAAGATGACATTATTTCATCCTTTTTTATGGCTAAGTAGTACTCCATATAGTGTGTGTGTGTGTGTGTGTGTGTGTATCATATTTTCTTTATCTACTCATGAATTGATGTGTACTAAGGTTGATTAAATATCTTTGCAATTGTGAATTGGGCTGCAATAAATATTTGAGTGCAAGTATCATTTTTATAAAATGACTTCTTTTCCTCTGGGTAGATACCCAGTAGTGGGATTCCTTGATCCAATAGTAGGTCAACTTTTACTTCTTTAAAGAAGCTCCATACTGTTTTCCATAGACATTGCACTAATTTGCAGTCCCACCAACAGTATATAAGCATTCCTTTTTCATTGTATATGTGCCAGCATCTATTGGGTATTTTTTACTATTTATTTATTTATTTATTTATTTATTTATTTATTTTTTTTGAGACAGAGTCTCGCTTTGTTGCCCAGGCTAGAGTGAGTGCCGTGGCGTCAGCCTCGCTCACAGCAACCTCAAACTCCTGGGCTCGAGTGATCCTTCTGCCTCAGCCTCCCGAGTAGCTGGGACTACAGGCATGCGCCACCATGCCCGGCTAATTTTTTATATATATATCAGTTGGCCAATTAATTTCTTTCTATTTTATAGTAGAGACGGGGTCTCGCTCTTGCTCAGGCTGGTTTCGAACTCCTGACCTTGAGCAATCCGCCCGCCTCGGCCTCCCAAGAGCTAGGATTACAGGCGTGAGCCACAGCGCCCGGCCTATTTATTTATTTTTTAAGACAGAGTCTTGCTCTATTGCCCAGGCTAGAGTGCCGTGGTGTCACCCTAGCTCACAGCAACCGAAAACTCCTGGGCTTAAGTAATCCTCCTGCCTCAGCCTACCAAGTAGCTGGCACTACAGGCATGTGCCACCATGCCCGGCTAATTTTTTTAATATATGTTTTTAGCTGTCCAGATAATTTCTTTCTATTTTTAGTGGAGACGGGGTCTCGCTCTTGCTAAGGCTGGTCTCGAACTCCTGACCTTGAGCGATCCGCCTGCCTGGGCCTTCCAGAGTGCTAGGATTACAGGCATAAACCACCATGCTTGGCCGCTCATTTGTTTTAGTTTTTTATAGATTCTGGAGATTAGTCCTTTGTTAGATGTACAGTTTGTAAGTACTTTCTCCCATTTTGTAGGTTGTCTGTTTACTGTTATTTCCTTTGCTGTGTAGAAGCTTTTAATTTAATTAAGTCCTACTTACTTAGTTTTATTATTGCTATTTGCCTTTGGGGCCCTCCCCTAGATTTTTAAAAACAGTACTTGCTTATTATAGTCTGTAAGGCAGAGTCACAAAACACAATCATAGTACACACAAAATCCTGCACACAAAAATATTCACAGCAACATTATTCACAGTAGCCAAAATACGTAAACAACCGAAATATCTGTCAAATGGTGAATGAACAAACCAGATCTGGTATATCCATACAATGGAATACTATTTGACAAAAAAAAAAAGGAATGAAGTACTGACACATGATACAATATAGATGAACCTTGAAAACATTATGCTAAGTGAAAGAAGCTAGTTGCCAAAGTCCACATGTCATATGACTCTATTTATATGATATCCACAATAGGCAAATATATAAAGACAGAAAGTAGGTTAGTAGTTGCCAGGGGCTAGGAGAGATGAGGAGTGGAGGAATGATAACCTAGGGGTACAGGGATTCTTTTTGGGATAATGAAAATGTTCTAAAATTGGTTCTGGTGAATATACTAAAAACCACTGAATAGAACATTTTAAATGGGTAGATTGCACAGTATGAGAATTATATCTCAATAAAGCTGTTATAATAAGGAAATAGGAAAAATTACCACACAATCACAAGTTAGTGGCTAGAGGGACAGTTGTTGAAGTTTACCAGTTTGAAATGCCCACAGTTAATGTGTCCTTGAGGCTATTTGTCCTGAGTAACCAGAGAAGAAATGCCCCAAAGCAGTCTTCAGGAAGATGCTCTGGTACAAAAGACTGCTTTGCTTTCAATGACCACAATTTAATTGTAATATTTAAAATGTTCAGACTCTCTCACTTAAAATATGAGAGGCCTGATTATAAAATAATTGATTTTGATAACAGTTTAGACTTAGGTTGAGGAACTTTCTCTTTTGCATCAGTTACCAGGACTAGGCTGAGACAGTGTGTCATTTTCAGAGAGCTTAGTATTCATTGGTGTGTTTCTTCAAACATGTCACTGAAACTCCTGGGTGTGGAGGAAGACTTCTAAAGTTTTTAAATCAAATTTTTCCAATTTATGGAAGTTATGGGTCCTTCAAATGAACAATAAAACAATTTTGCATTAACTAGTAAAATTTTAATGATGCACATAAGGCAACTATTAATAGTAATAGGCTGGGCACAGTGGCTCACACCTGTAATCCTAGCACTCTGGGAGGCTGAGGCAGGCGGATTGCTTGAGGTCAGGAGTTCAAAACCAGCCTGAGCAAGAGTGAGACCCTGTCTCTACTACGAATAGAAAGAAATTAATTGGCCAACTAATATATATAGAAAAAATTAGCCGGGCATGGTGATGCATGCCTGTAGTCCCAGCTACTCAGGAGGCTGAGGCAGGAGGATCACTTGAGCCCAGGAGTTTGAGGTTGCTGTGAGCTAGGCTGACTCCACGGCACTCACTTTAGTCTGGGCAACAAAGCGAGACTCTGTCTCCAAAAAAATAAATAAATAAATAGTAATAAAGGCATTTACCAGTATGTGCCAACAGTTCAGGTTATATGAAATAGATAAGAAAAACAGTATTATGTAAAATTAGGATAGTAAATTTAAATAAGGGGGTTGTTTGGGGATTATAATGTTGTTTCTCATTAATTTCACTTTATTCCTTTTCCAGGTTACTACAAGACAAATGTGATTCATCTTGTACCTAGAAGAGGGTGGGCTCACTTTCCAGTAAAAGGCAAGAGAGACAGAGACCTTGGGGGACCATGCTGGTTTGCTCTATAAGTCCTAGCTTCTATATAGGTCATTAATCTCTGGGGCTTGCTTCAAAAAAAAAAAAAAAAAGAACACTAAGGGAAGATGTCACAGAATCCTTGTCAGGCAAGGCCCCAAAGGGAGAGACATCACCAAACCTAGCAGGTGTTGAAATTTACTAGAAATTTACTAGAAGGCCAAGAAGTGGTATAGTAGCCCTTGCCACAAAGGGCAGAAGGTAACCTTATTCCCAAATATGAAAAATTATTTTCTACTAAGCACAAAGCTAAGAAATGGGATTGAAGCAGAACACAATCCCCATTCAACTGCTCAGACTGCAGCACAACTAAGATCTTAGGGTAGATAAGTTAGCAGGGAAATAGGTGTGGGAGGAGAGGAGGATCAGAGGAAGACCACCACCAAGGGGCTGCCAGGTCTGGGGGATCTGTAGGGCCAGGGATAGCTCCCTGGCAGTAGGCGAACAGTATGCCTTGTGAGCAACTGGACGAAGCACAATAGGGACGGTGCAAAGAACATGTCACCCTTGTGGCTTACCACACATTTGTTGATCTGTTTCGGCCTCCACCCTGGATGGCAAAGGGGACAGGCCCCAGGCGCAGATAGGAAGGATGCTACACTTACAATGCAGAGGATGCCCCTTGTCCCTCATTCCCTCAGAGACATTCTAGGAATAATTCTGGTTACACTGCTACTGTTTTTTGTTTTTGTAAACAAACCGAAAACCAAGAAACTGCATCAAAACTGAACACATGTGATTTGCATCAATTCCTGTACTGAAAAACAAATAACATAGAACAAATAAGAGAAGAACTCCTGTTGAGCTCTGCACTCACCCATGGCGGGTGGTGGCATTCGGATCTCCAGTAGAAGGGACTCCATTTTCTTGTTTCTCTGCTGTCCAGACTCAGCACAGCACAAAGTCACGAAGATCCAGGGCATGCTGCCATCTGCAGGCGACACAAGAGAAAGCATAAGCGACAGCCCCGTCATCCTACTGAAGTCCCCACCCATCCTCATGCAGTGGGAAGATCTGGGTCAATCATGACATAAGAACCAGTAACACTGACCAGTGCCAACGCCTACTGCGCCATCAACAGTCTGTGCCCGGGATCCCATCACTGACAGTACAGCAAGCAAGACCTCCATGGTATCAAGGATTCAAATATTTCTTAATAGCAGCAAACTCTCACACATGGCTGCTGTTGCCAGGCACTGCTCACAGGGACTTGCATTTGTTTACAATTTAATTCTCCAATTTTAGAAGGTCTCTGCAAATTTGCCCGATTATTGAATTAGGTTGAATAATTAAAATGAAAAATTTGTTAATATCTCATTTCAAAGGGGCAGGGTTAAACATGAAACCGTGAGAGATATTCAGCATCTTGCAGACATTCATTCTCCAGATATTTATCTAGTGTCTGTTATGGACCAGATGCTGCTCTGGGACCTGGGAAGAGAGCAGTGAACACAAAAGACAGAGTCCCTGCTCTCGTGGAGCTTCCATTCTAGGAGAGGGGAAAAGTGACAAATGCTGTGCCAAAGAAAAAGCAGGGGGAGAGTGTGATGACAAAGCTGTTAATATTCATTCATTTCCAAGCACTTACCAACCATGTCACTTCTTGTCCACAACTGCCCGCCAGGCTCTGTGCCAGGAATGCAATTGTGGGCAAGAAACAGACATGGTCCTGCCTGTATAGAGGACTTATTCAAAAAGAGGAACATTTGTTATTACTCAAATAATCATCCAAATAAATGCAAAGATGTTAGATTGTATAAGTGTGATAGCAGAATAGCACATGGACCCAATGAGACCATCTCAAGGAGGCCTGGCCTTGTCTAGGGTCGGGGCAAGGCCTGGGATGAGTGGCGGAGGAGCAGCAGGCCTGGTGAAAAGCACGCCATGCACACAGGCTGGGTCGCCAACAGACAGCAGGAAGAGCAGGTAGGTTGAGGCTGCAGAATCTGCATGGGCAGCCCTGGGGTGACACTCCCAGCCACAAGAGGAATTTGAGCCTTATCCTCTGAGAACTGGAGCACCCCACAAGGGTCTTAGGCAGAGGATTAATATGGTTGGGTATGTGTTTTTAAAAGATTATGCTATGCAGTAGGCTAATGGCCCCACCAAAGATGTGGATGTCTGAATCCCTGGAAGCTGTGCGTGTATGTTCCCTTATGTGACAAAAGGGACACTGCAGATGTGATCAAGTTAAGGGTCTTGAGATGGGGAGATTATCCAGGGGGACCCAACACTTGTGATCACAGGTGTTCTTGTAAGAGGAAGGTGCAGGGAGAGCTGACTATATAGGAAGAGTGTCAGAGTGATGTAGAATGAGAAAGACTTGTTGTCTTTGAAGATGAAAAAACAATGAAATGCCAAGGAATGCAGGTGGCCTCTTGAAGTTGGAAAAGGCAACAGAATGATTCTCCTCTAGAGCCTCCAGAGAGAATGCAGCCCTGCCAAAAACTTGATTTTGGGACTTTGACCTACAGAACTGTAAAATAATGAATTTACATTGTTTTAAGCCACCAATCTTGTGGTAATTTGTTATAGCATCAATAGGAGACTAGTATATACTGGCTTCTGTAAAAGAATAGACTGGAAGTAAGGGAGGTAGGGACCAGTTGGAGGTGACTGCTATTGTCTAGGCAAGAGATAGAAGAGCTTGTACAGCAGTGGTGGATGTGGGCATGGAAAGCAATGGTGGAGTCGAAGGATCCCAGGAGGGGAAGAGCCCCGTCAAAGTTCTGCTGCAATCTGGTGGGTGTTACTGGAATGCCACAACAGGCCTATTTCAGGCTCAGGGCTTGGCTGTCTCGCCCTGGCTGGTGCCCAACACTCTTTATAGAAGGAGGAAGCTCACACCAGGGCTAAGGCCGCTCCCAGACAGACACAGCACTTACTTAACTTCTGTTAATCAGAATCTGCCAACTTCATTCCCATAATAGAGTACAGGAGTCTTCAGGAACAAGCTCTAAGAAGTAACACCCAGGCAATTTTTACTAGACAAAAGGTAGCAATTATTTCTGCCAATAAGCCTTGTAGTGAACTCTTTTTTTTCTTTTTTCCTCAATAGACATTTTGTAATCCTGGAAAGAAGGTGTCCAAATTGAAATATACACATCTCCAACCCAGGTGAAGAACCACCAAAATTAAATCCAACATCTAAAAACTTCATGGTCATGGGGGGAAGGGGGAAAAGGAAAGGGCATTTATTGAAACCTTCAAATCTGTACCCCCATAATATGCCAAAATAAAAAATAATAATAAAATAAAATAAATATGACAAAATTTTAAAAAATAAAAAAAATTACAACTTCATGGTCAGCAGAATAATGCAGAAATTAAAGAAACTAGGAGGCCATCTCTTAGCATCAACTCCATTCCTATTTAATGATACAGACCTATTAAAAAGTAGGATCCTAATTTGGTCCTGCCTAATGGGGCTGTTGAAAAGAAAAAGCAATAAAAATGATTTAAGAGACTTTTAGAAAAATTATCTCTATTCTACTCCGAGGTATAAATATACACCTAGCAAGACCAAGTACCGTGGATTGTCCTGAGAGATGACACATCTTCAAAGTACTGTTCCCCTGTGGCTTTGCTGCAGGCCACAGGGACCTAACTGGGTTCTAAGAGCATGAAAGGACCAGAAATGCCTGTAGATGGCAAAATATTAGGTAGTCCTGTCAGGGTAGGTGCAAGTTAATTAAAAAATAGGCATATATTTTTTTCTGGTAACAAAAGTGACACATGTCTGTTATTGGAAAACACAAAAATCTGTAGTCCCAACCATGAAGAAATATTTTTTTCTAGTCTTTTCCAATTACTTTGGTATTAATATATACATGTACATACACACATATCTCACATACACTTTATTTTTAACAAAATTGGGGTACTGTATACACTTTTCTTTTGTAATCAGTTTTGTTTTATCTAACAATATATAACTTTTCCATGTAATTAAATATACTTTTTAATATGTGGCAGTATTTCATCATATAAAGATATCAAAATCACTTCCCCAACCCTACTTGCTGGACAACTGAATGGTTTCTAACTTCATGATAACATAAATGACATTGGGAGGAACATCTCCATATCTAAGAACATCTCCAGATATAAATCTGTGTCTGTAGCTCTAATTATTTCCTGGCAGTCATATTTCCTACATCCATGCATTGCCATTACTATTTTGCCATAATTAAATACTATCAGAACTGTATGTAACATTTCTCTTTAAATTAACTCATTTCTGCCCTCAAATAAAATTTTAAAAGCAAACCTTATTTACTACTGTAAGTGGAAAAGCAGCATCATATATAATAAATGAGGGCTATCATAAAAATAAACATGATTTATTGGAATCAAAACACCATGTTTATATGGATGCATGTTAGGGTTAAAAAAAAACAAAACACCATGTTTAAAATAGGTAAGACAATGCTACTCCTTTGCTCATTTTGCTCATTCTTTTATATCAAATGGGAGATTAGGGAGACTTAGAGAGACATATTAGCACTAAGCTGAGGTTTTTCCCCTTCCCTTGATCCGAATATCGAAATGGAATTGAGCAGGGAAATAACTTTCTCACTTCGTCAGTCAGTGTTAGCCAATGTGGCAACTGTGTCCCACCTAGAATTATCCTGCACCATCTGAAATAACTTCGCACGGGAAACACACCTTAGGATATATTCCTGGAAATGGAATTGAGATAAAAGGTATGGACACTTTAAAAATGCTCTTGATATTTCAAGGTATGAGGGAACAAAAAATTTAAAAAAAAAAAATAAAAATAAAAATGCTCTTGATAAACACAGTCCAAACACTATCCAAGTTAGTTTTACCATAAGAGTGCCTATTTTACATCACCCTCATAAATATTAAGTATTATAAACAAATATATTAAAATTGTTAAAACTTTTAAGATTTTTAGTGTAAAATACTCAGCAGCTGAATTTTCAAAGGCTATTTTCATACTCCCCTATCTAGTTCCTAACCCTAGGGCAGGGCTATCAAATACAAACCTTCAATTAGTGGTAAGTTTCCACAAACTGATATTACACTTGGTTTAACCAAGCTAAAGTAAACTCAGTTGAATATGAGGAAGTGACTTTACCATTACAAATATTTCAGAATGTCTTTGTGCCAGCAAAGGTTAAAAGAGGATCAGAATAGCATGGATTCCAAAGTATACTTTTGATAAACAGGAGACCTCGAGAAGCATCACAAAATACAATTCACTACAAATTTTTGGCAAGTCAATGAAAACTCTAAAGGAAATATATGTTCTTTCTTATCCTGGTGCAATTACACAAATAGGTTATAGATTAATGCAACTGTAAGATTTCTAAAATAGAAAAAGAAAAGTATATTTTGAAACATGAAGAATTAATAACAATTGAAAGCTTCCAGATTATTTAAATAATTCCTGGGCAGATACCTAAGTGTATGTGCCTACAGGGGAAAGGTGGGAATAAAAGATATAAAAACATGGTCAGAAGTTTCTTATGTTTGGAAGAAGGTTATTGATTCTGATTAATTTTTGCCACTGATAGGAAAATATAAGTTTATCTATGGTTAAGAACTAAATGGTGGCCTCTTGTAAGATATAGAACTTCCAACTCACTAAATAAAAAGAAGGAAGGAAGACACAAAGAAAAGAGAACTTAATCCAGAAAGTCACAAGAAAAAAGAAAAGAACTCATGATAAATAATATGGCAAAACAAGACCACATTTATCAGTGATCAAAATAAATATGAATAAATTAAATCCCACTATTAAAAGACCAAAACTTTCAACCTAAATGTCCATAAATGGAAAATGGATAAATTATGGTACATATTCCATTTTAGTGGATGTGTATATGTGTGTGTGTACCACAAAAAGAGGCCTATGATGTACATAGTTTAGAAAGTCATAGAACAATGTTTGTATAAGCATAGGAAAGGGTCCAAAAAAAACTCATACCAACATGGTAACTGTGCTTGCCTAGAGAGAATGGGTTTACAGGAGGCAAGAGTGGACTTTCCTGTCTCACTTTATGAACATCTACATTGTTTCAATCTATTATAAAAAAGCATGTAACCAAAGAAACAGGAAGAAATGAAAAAACAAATGTAAGGGCAGAATCAATGAATTAGAGGATATAGAGGACAAAAAAAAATGTGGTTAACAAAATCCAAAGTATTTATTTGAAAACAGACAAATCTCTAGGGAGACTGATCAAGAACTGACAGATTAAAAAAAAAAAAAAGACTACAGAAAAAGGAGGAAATGACAAAACAACAGACATTTAAAAACGTACAAAGTAATAATATCTATAATGATAATACATTTGAAAATATAGATAAATACATTTCTAAAAAATAAAAATTGCCAAAATTGGCATGAAAATGACTGAAATGTGAATACCCAGTTAAGAAATTGAAATGATTCTAAAATTTCTTCCCATAAAGTCTCAAGCACAGATTTTACAAGTATGTTCTACTAACTTCCAAGGAGTAGACAATCTCTATCTTAAATGAGCTGCTTCAAAAAATAGAAAAAGAGAGAAAACACCACCTGACTTAAGGTTACTGTGGAATATGCACTGTATGTACAAATAAAGAAAAAACAGGCCAGTTTCACTTATAAACATGGATGCTAAACACCTAAATAAAATGTTACCTAATCAAATCCAAAAGTGTATTAAAACTATCTCATGGTAAAGTCATTCGCTGCATTAGCGGATTTGGAAGACATGCTAGTGCTTAGCCATCTCTGTTCTCCTCCTGCGAACACGCATCCAGGCTACATTTCCAGCCACCTGACAACCAGGTGAGACCCATGAGACTAGTCCTTGCCAATGGAACGTGAGTAGAAGCGAATCTAATTTTCTGGCTCAAGAAAACAGCAGGATTTTCTGAAAGCAAATTAATACTCAACGTCACCCTAAGGTGGGACAGAGGGGGGACCCCACATTTTAAAAATTAGGACCTTGGATCACCTTTTGTCAAATTCAGATGGCTTTTTCAAAGTTAAGATCATTCAAGTTTTGTTTCAGTGATGGGCCTTAGGATCAGATCCATGTGATTAGGCTGAATTCATTACCACTGAGACAAAAGTTGAGTGGAAGGACGTTCTTGGCACTGTCACACAGAAACTGTTATTACTCAAACGTAAGTCAAGAGCCTGCAGATTTAGTCATGTCATCCTCAGCGTGTAGCACGTTCACTCATCTGTCCTTGTCCTCACCACCTGCCTTGTGGGTAACCTGCCTGCATATTTTCTCTCGCCAGGGGATGGGCAGGGCTGTCTCCACAGCCTTGGGGTGGAGCCCCATTTTCTCACCCCGCAAATAAACTGGGCACACTTGACCAGGGCCAGGCAGCACTCAGCTTTCACGCTTCTGCTGGACAGAATGTTTCCTGGTCGGGGAAGGACTCAACCTCTGAGTGCACCTGTCCCTGCCCATCAATGCCAGCCGTGGAGTTGGGTCCCCCGCAGGGTGAACCCCGACTCCACACGCGCAGGGCCGAGGCGAGGAGGCCGTCCTCCCGGGCTGCTCTCCATGCCTGCGACCAGGAGAGGTGCGCTGCCGGCTGGCTCCGTCAGGGACACTTGGAAGGCACCCAGGTGCGCCAGATCCAGGAAACTCAGAAAGGCAAACGCCACAGGCGGTGAGGCACCGCTGAGTGAGGAAACTGAGTCTCGCAGGTGCGAGGGGCGGATTGCGAGCTCCTTGCAGAGCTCGGGTGAGGTACTCTGCTCGGCGTTTCACACACATGCTCCCTCTTTGAGGGTTTGTTTGTTTTTTACCAAAACCCATGGAGGTCGGCGTTCCACGAAAAGGAAACCTGTGCTCAGGTGACTGGCCGCGGTCCCACCTTCCCTTGGGCTGCCAGCCCCGGGCGCGCTGCTCCGCGGCCTCCCCGCCCCGCCTCGCAGCTCAAAGCCGCGGAGACCCCCGCGGGCCCCAGCCCTCCTGCCCGCGGCTCACGGCCGCCGGCGTCCCGCCCGCCGGGTCGCAAGGCGGAGCCCGCGAGGCGACGCGAAGGGGACGCGCTTACCTCAGGGCCCGCCGCCGCCTCAGGCCCGCGCTACGGGCCGGTCGTCGCCGCCGCACTGAGCGCCCCTGGCCCGCGACTGCAGCTGCGCCAGTCCGGTCCGCGGCCGCTTTCATTTTCCTCAACGGCTTAGGCGCGAAAGCGAAAGCGAAAACCCCCGGGAGGCGGAACCCGGGCCGAGCGCGCGGCGAACGCGGGCCGAGCGGCGGGGGCCTCGGCCTCGTGTCTGCTCGGGGCCGCCCGGCGGCGTTCGGCTGGAACCGGGTCCACACGGCGGCCGCGCGCGAGTCCGTCAGGCGCTGCGGCCTTGGCGGGCCCAGTGTCGGGACCCGGCTGCACAGAAGGCCCGGCGGCCCCTCAGCCGGCTCTCCCGCCGATCCGGGTCGGTTCTCTCGTCTGCCCTGCGCTCGGCACCTGCTCGGCCTCGGCTGGCGGCGGGCCTGGCCTGGCCGCTGGCGGCGCGCTCGGGGCTGTGGGCTGTGGAGGCGGGCGCCGGCCTGGGCGGCTGGGACGACCCTCCGAGGGGTCCCTTTGGAGAGAGCTTGACCGTGAGGTACCAGGTAGTGGCCTCCGGGGTCAGCGGAGAAATCAAAAGTCAATGACATTGGTGAAACTGGGGACCCTTCCTCTGATAAAACCGGACGGCAAGCCCAAGCTGTGACTCCCTGGTCTGAGTGGTCCCCGTCAATAACTGAGGATTTAGAGATTCCAGGGTTCAAGCTCTGGCTGTCTCTTACTGCCTGATTTGGGGCAAAATATATAACTAGTTTTAGCCTTAGTTTCTTACCTGCGGGATGGGCATAGTAATCATACTTAGAGAATTTGGGGAATTAAATAAGAAAATCCTTGGTATTTTCTGTCAGCCTAGTCTAGGTGGGTTCCCTGAGGGCAGTGACCCAACCATTGTTTATCTGGATGCTTGATAGACATTCTCTATTTGTTAGCAGATAAACTTGGAGGTGTCTCCAATGAAATCTGAAAATACTTCTGCAAGCACTTCTCTTCACTTGGTTTTGGACAACATTGACAAAACTCCATACTCCACAGTTTGCCATATGTGTGTATTTGTTTTTTATAAAGCAAACCTAGAATGGTTTTTTGAACAAACATAGAGCGGTCTGATAACTAGAACAAAAACCAAAATAAACTATTTCATCTGTCCAGAGTCACTTTGGTTTGCCTGTTTGTAATTTGGGCACATTCCCTGTGAGATGGAGGCCCTGGTATGTGACTGATATTGGGTTCTGTGTGTCCTTTAATAAATATTTCCCTCAACAGAGGCAGGGATTTGGGGCAAGCCAGTGATGACCTTAGAAACACAACAGCCTACGTTTTCCCCTTCAAGAAATAATGCTTTTGGTCCATAGTATGAAGGGGAAAAAAAAAAAATCAAAGGCAAGCCTTGGAGCCTCTTCCTCGTTATAGGACAATGATTATGAGAGCACAGTAGAGCTAAATGTGCTGCTGCATAAAAACTATGTATGGGAAAATGAAGGTCGGGCAAAGCGAGGAAGAGACACAAGAAGATAAAGCCAAATCCTGGTTGCCTTTTGTAGATGTGTTAAAGTCTATTTATATGATATTAGTATAGACATTCAAACTCTTTTGGTTATTATTTGCATGGAATATCTTTTCCCATCTTTTTATTTTCAACCTATTTTTCTCTTTGAATCTAACTCTTGTAGACATAATAGTTGGATTATGTTTTTTATCTATTCTGCCAATTTCTGCCTTTTAATTGAAGAAGTTACATTCATATTTAATATAATTACTGATAAGGGCTTACTTCTGCTAGTTTGCTACTTGTTGTCTTTTATCTCTTTTGTTCCTTAATTCCTCCATTACTGCTTTCTTTTGTTAAATGCATATTTTCTAAGTATCATTTTAAGTCTGTATCAATTTTTTTACTACATATTTTTGATTTATTTTCTTAATGGTTGCCTTGGAGATTATAATTCATATTAATTTATAACAATCTGGTTTAGATTAATACCAAGTCAAAACTTTGCTCTTATTTAGCTCCACCCTCTTTTATTGTCTTATCACAAATTACATCTTGATACATTGTATGCCCATTAACCTAAATTTATAATTATTACTTTATGCAGGTGTTTTTTAAATTATATAGGAAATAGAATTAAGAAAATACATTAATACTGTCTTTATAATTACTTAGGTAGACACCTTTACCCTTGTTCATTATTCCTTCATATAGATTCAAGTTACTGTCTTAGTGTCATTTCAGCCTGAAGGATTCGTTTAGCATTTTTTACTGGGCAGATCTCACTTATTTCAGAGTCATCCCCAATCTCCATTTTCTCTACTTCATCTATATGTGCTCTAGAGTAGTTTCCAAAATTCTTTGAAGAGGTAAATAAATAGAGGCCTTTAACTAGTCTGCTGTCTGCTAGATTTGGGAGTATTAGAGAGACTCTTCCAGATGTTGATGACTTTTTAATATGGTTCAAGAGATTGGGGGCAGGGTTAAAGTCTTCATTTCTTCCCCTTTCATCAATTTTTGATATACATTATGTTGCACTGCTTTCTTGTTTGGTTAGTTTTGGTGAAAAAAATGCGTAGATTTTTGCTTTTTTTGTGCTCATTTTTTTGGTATGGGGGAGGGTAATTGTTTGAGGACATTTGGCATTTTCAGAACTATTTTGTTCATAATCAAAAGTACATGGAGCATTAAATGTTTCAAATCTCTTTAGCAGACTAGCCATGTGAAATACTGATACCACTGCATACGTTCAGCAGTCTGTCCCCAAGGTGTAGAGCATGCTCCTACCCCTCCTCTACATATCCATGAGAAGTTTTCTGTGAGACTTCTGGGGTAAAGAGTCAGCACCTGTAATCCCAGCACTTTTGGAGGCTTAGGTGGGAGAATTGCTTGAGGCCAGGAGTTCAAGACCAGTCTGGGCAACATGGTGAGATCCCCATCGCTACAAAAATAAATAAATGGGGAAAAAAAGAGTCAGTCAGGTGCCTCGCTGCTGCTCTCTGGCTGGCCCAAGAGAGAAATGATGTCACAGGGTCTCTCGGCAACTTCTTACAAAACTCTGTCTCTGAGATCAGGCCCCTTCTCCAGCAGGTGAGACTTTTAGGCATGGGTCCGCCTGAGAGCTCCCAGAAGACATACGAGTTCTCTGAGAAACCTCTAACTCTGCCATCCTGAGCATCCTCTATCAATCCCATGGAGTTCTTTTTATGAGGATTAGATGAGAAAATTGATGTATTTTCCCCAAAGTGCTTTTATAGCAATAGCACACAACACAAGGTGTTGCTAATGTTTTGCATCAAGCCTCTACCAGTCTAAAAGCCCTTGAGGAAAAGCAATTAATAGGCAAACACCTAGAAGAAAGTTTTGTTTTGCTACTTACTACCTGGCAGAGAACAGGGTCCTCTGCCCACCTCATTCACCATCTCCTAGACCAGGTATTACACAGAATAATTCTCACTGGCAAACAGCAGCCCTTATGGAATCCACAAAGAGTGTTCAGGCTACCCTGATGGAGATAGGAACTAGCTGCCAAGAATAGGAAAGATTATTGGGTAGATCTTGCCTTTACTTTGATCTGGGACACAGAACTTTAAAAAAACAAAAACAAAAACAAAACTCTGAGTTGTTTCTCCACCTCTTCTTTGCTCTTCATATTTCTGTGGGTCCATGGGTTTCTAGTTATTACAGCTATTGAGTACCTCATCACTCACCAACTCTGCCCCTGTGACCTCAGTTTATGCACACTCCTATCCCTGACAGGAGGGATCCCTGGTCTAGAAAACTGAGTTCGTCTTCCCAAGACACGGCGCTGATGGAAACAAGGTACACACACGTCCAGGAGACTCGGACAGAGGGCCTGGATTTTCAGACCCTTGGCTCAACTCTAGGAGCAGTGACTTGGGCTGTTGCCCTACCACAGGAAGAGCTCTAAACATTCAGGTAATTATCGCTTTTGTCCTCAGAAGGCCACAAATGACTGGAATCAGTGGCATTGAAAAGAGAGAAAACGCAGAAACTGTTCATTCATGCAATAGGAGAATGGCAGGGAGGACTACAGCTCCGATTCTGGAGTCCCAGGGAAGTCAGCTAATTAGGAACTCAGCACAGAACCAGGTCTCAGGAGAGTGGAGAGGCCAGCAGTGTTCCAGAAGATGAGCTGCCTTCCTTCCCACCTGAGTTTGCAGCTGCTTGTTTTGTTACACAACATGCCCTTGAGTTGTCTATCCAACACTGGAGCTTCTCACCCAGGTCCATCCACACCTTCTCGTCCCAAATGCCCCATGACAAATGTATACAGAGATCAGACACCTCTTGTGCACCCCCTATCCTCTTAGCCCCACCATGGCTGCAGTGACTAGTCCACACAGGATCCAGCAACCGTCACTTCGGGCCTACGATGCATCACCTCTTGCTTTCTGCCCAGGGAATTGCACATATTTGGGACTAATGCACTTGCAACCTGGAAATGTGGGAAGTGGCACCTGTGTGGCTGTGACTGATGAGTGGCACCAACAGAGAAATGCTTCCCCCTTCCATCCATGGGGCCGATGGTTTTGAGATGCATTTCATACGCCGCCTCAGAAGCTCCTGCTGGACGGAGCACTCCTGCCCTTGGCATTGACCAAACTGGCAATGCATCCTTGGATTTGGTCTCCCTCCTACTCTTCTCCCCCTGGAATCTCATTCCCAAATAAACTATCTACCTGCACAGTCATGCTGGTTTCAGGCTCTGCTCTCAGGCGAACCCAGGCAAGGACACTGGTGCAAGAGGCTGGCTCAGTCCATAGTCAATTAATAGAGCAAAGATGTCTGGCACACGGGAATTAAATTTTAGCTTCAGAGATGAATCCCAACCATTGCCAGAATTAGCTCACACTGACAGAAAAGTCCGGCGATGGTGTGGCACAAGGTCACCAACTTTGGGAAATAAAGATTGTAGGCAGTTGCTATTATTTAAAAAATCATTTTACTTATTAAAACTTTCTCATTTTCAAAGGCACATCAGTAGCTTTCACAAAATTATGGTTGGTTTATTTTGTTGTTTTTTTTACCTACTGAAGCATATGCTTTAGTAGTAAGTACTATGGTAGCATAATCAGCAAAGAGAAGGCAACTACTGAACACAGAATATTTCCTGATAGTGTTACATGACTCAAATGAGCAGCTCTGAAAGACTGTGAACAATTTAAATTTCTTTATAATTTTTCCCCGATTAGGTATCACACAAGGAATACACACAATCACATTGTTTCTGGCACTCAGAGAAGTGCCACAGGATAAAACTGGAAAGGCCTTGCACCAGTGCCAACTGCAGACCATTGCTGCAGTGATTCTGAGTTAAAAAAAAAAAAAAAAAAGACACAGGCCAGGT
The DNA here is from genome assembly GCF_040939455.1 of Microcebus murinus. Taxonomy (NCBI): domain Eukaryota; kingdom Metazoa; phylum Chordata; class Mammalia; order Primates; family Cheirogaleidae; genus Microcebus; species Microcebus murinus. The sequence continues at coordinate 2,086,653 of NC_134124.1, read as the reverse complement.
GCAGTGGCTCAGGCCTGTAATCCCAGCACCTTGGGAGGCCAGGGTGGGAGGATTACTTGAAGCCAGGAGTTCGAGACCAGCCTGGGAAACACAGCAAGATCTCATCCTCACAAAAAATAAAAATAAAAATAAATTAGCCAGGCATGGTGGCATGCACCTGTAGTCCCAGCTACTTGGGAGGCTGAGGCAGGAGGATCACTTGAGCCCAGGAGTTGGAGGCTGCAGTGAGCTATAATCATGCCACCACTGCACTTCAGCCTGAGCAACAGAGTGAAATCCTGTCTCAAAAGGAAAGAAGGAAAGGAAAGGAGAAAGGAAAGGAAAGGAGAAAGGAAAGGAGAAAGGAAAGGAGAAAGGAAAGGAGAAAGGAAAGGAGAAAGGAAAGGAGAAAGGAAAGGAGAAAGGAAAAGAGAAAGGAAAGGAGAAAGGAAAGGAGAAAGGAAAGGAAAGGAAAGGAAAGGAAAGGAAAGGAGAAAGGAAAGGAAAGGAGAAAGGAAAGGAAAGGAGAAAGGAAAGGAGAAAGGAAAGGAGAAAGGAAAGGAGAAAGGAAAGGAAAGGAAAGGAAAGGAAAGGAAAGGAAAGGAAAGGAAAGGAAAGGAGAAAGGAGAAAGGAAAGGAAAGGAAAGGAAAGGAGAAAGGAAAGGAGAAAGGAAAGGAGAAAGGAAAGGAGAAAGGAAAGGAGAAAGGAAAGGAGAAAGGAAAAGAGAAAGGAAAGGAGAAAGGAAAGGAGAAAGGAAAGGAAAGGAAAGGAAAGGAAAGGAAAGGAAAGGAAAGGAAAGGAAAGGAAAGGAAAGGAGAAAGGAAAGGAAAGGAGAAAGGAAAGGAAAGGAGAAAGGAAAGGAGAAAGGAAAGGAGAAAGGAAAGGAAAGGAAAGGAAAGGAAAGGAAAGGAAAGGAAAGGAAAGGAAAGGAAAGGAAAGGAAAGGAAAGGAAAGGAGAAAGGAGAAAGGAAAGGAAAGGAAAGGAGAAAGGAAAGGAGAAAGGAAAGGAGAAAGGAAAGGAGAAAGGAAAGGAGAAAGGAAAGGACACACACCAGGAGGCTAAGGAACCAGCCTTCCCCAAGTCTATTCTGAAAGGCAAATAACTTAAGGAGAAAAAGACACAACAACAACAACAAATAAAACAACAAAACAAAACCCACTGCAGTTTTCAGAGAAAAGACAAAGTTGCTTGTCTCTCTTTCTCACTAATACACTTCCTTCAAACCATATCCAAGAAGCCACAGTAGTGAGGAGGTTTGATTCACACAGCAGTGGAAAACAAGAATAGTGGATCTAATGATGTTTTTCGTATGGGCCTGGACAAGCCCAGTGCTTTGATCAGATGTAAACAAACCCACCCAGCGTCACACCGAGTAGCCCAAGAGCTCGCACACAATGCACTTGCCCGCCCCGTACTCTGCACCTGCTCACTCTCCGTCTCGAAGTGCCGTTAGCTCTACCCAGACCCTGTGCTCTCCTGCCCTGGGTAGGGACTGTCCTAGTTAATGTCATTTGTAACCAAGTAAAGGTGAGAAATCAAACTTCCTGGGAAACTATTTCTGTTCCTCTAAAGGTCACCATTAGAAGGAAGGGTGGGGGGACTTAGGCCTGCAGTTTTATTAGGGGCCTTTTCAGGTTGTCTAGAATTAAAATGTAAATCTAGCAGATTCTTCTCACATTCTTCCAAATCCCCCTTGGCTCTGGTCAATTATCAACTCCTTAGGAAGTGTCGAGTGCACCGTCACGAACGTCAGGACTGATCTGAAGTGGTCGGAAGGCAGCCACGGTGTCCCCAGAGGAAGGTGGTGCTCGGGGACTCCACGCGGCCTCTGTGTCTGGGCGGCCGTCCGCCAGCGAGCCAGACACAGGTAAGAGAATGAACAGTAATGGCCTTTGTCCCCGAAGGGCTCCGCGTCTGCACGGGCCGGGCCGACGAGACGCAGTCTTTCCTCTCACGTCCCTCACTCACTGGAGCCTGCGTTAGAAGGCCGTGCTCTTAAGGATGACTGGGCTTTCTTCGCCGTCTCTTAACATCCTCCTGTGATTTGAAGTCTGCTTGTATTTTATTCTGTAAAAACAGGCAAAACAAACGTTAGTAACACATCTTAAAAAGATGCCTGCCAGTCTCAGAACAACCAACCAAGAACTGAGGCTATCTTCACTGGGGGGAAAAGAAATCATGCAGTGGATTCTGAGATGTTTCTCCTCACGCTGCCATGGAGATGTGCGTGGCGGCACGTCCGCCCCAGATCAGACCAGAGAGCACAGGCTGTAAGCACCCCGCTATTTATAACCCTGTGATTGCTAAACTAGTCCATGCACTTGTGAGTTTGGTGGGGGCCGGGGGGGGGGCCTCTACCATGAAGGGATCCTGGACCTGGCCCAGACCGAGGGCATCACCACCACTGTGAAGAAGGAGCCCGTCTTACCCTTTGACCCTCAGCATCTGGTCAATGGTGTCGGGGAGTGGGGTGCCGAAGCTCTCTGGGAGAAACAGGGTGAGGATGGCGGTCAGGATGGTCAGACTTCCCATCAGGATGTAGGGCAGGAAGCGGTCATAGGCGCCTGCGGCAGAGCAGACAGAGCCCCGCCCGGGGTTGCGGTTAGACCTGGTCTCTCTCCATCCCTGATACCTCCAGGACTCTATAAGGATCACCGTCCTTCTCAGTCCCAGCACCGCCTGCAGGCTGGGACACCAGACTAGAACCTGGTTTCGGAGCCCAGGGCCGGCAGGGACACGCCCAGAGCTCTCCAAAGGCCCAGCAGGGCCCCGAGGCACAGGGCAGGAGTTCGGGGAGCAGAGCCGTGATGATTACTCCTGTTTCCCAATGTTGGGTTTCCAAGGAACTCAAAGTACTTGGCCAGGGACAGGAATAGCTCTGCCACCTCTGTAGATGTGTTATGACCCATTCGGTTTGCCTTTGGGCTAGACAGGCTGTTTCTTTCTTTTTTTTTTTTTTTATTGTTTTTTTGTTTTTTGAGACAGAGTCTCACTCTGTCAGCCAGGCTATAGTGTGGTGGAGTCAGCCTAGTTCACAGCAACCTCAAACTCCTGGGATCAAGGGATTCTCCTGCCTCAGCCTCCTGAGTAGCTGGGACTACAGGCATGCACCACCATGCTCGGCTAATTTTTTCTATATATTTTTAGTTGGCCAATTAATTTCTTTCTATTTTTAGTAGAGACAGGGTCTCACTCTTGCTCAGGCTGGTTTCGAACTCCTGATCTTGAGCGATCTGCCTGCCTCAGCCTCCCAGAGTGCTAGGATTACAGGCGTGAGCTACCAAGCCCAGCCTAGACAGGCTGTCTCTGCTTGTCAGATCTATTTGGCATGTCCACAGAGCTCTCTGGGCACTCAGGGCAGGTGCCACCTACCTACCTGGGGACGTGCAGGGGATGGCAGTGCCGTGAGGATACGCTTTTGAGAAGGAAAGACTGGGGCCCTGCTACGTAAAAGGCAGATCTTCACACAACATAAAACCGCTGCATAGTGCCCTGGTGAGAATGATTCCCAATCCATCATTCCTCTCAAGCAGACACCTTCCCCCTCCTGTTCCTTCTTAACGCAGATTCCAAGAAATTTCTCCACTGGCTCGCTGAGCTACTGTGTAGTTTCAGAGGGTAAAGGAATCTAGTCTCTGGTGGAAGGCCTGGGATGGCTGAAACAGCAACAAAACCTTCTAATTTTCTCATCACTTTCTAGCGAGTCTATCGGCAGTTTTTCCGTTTGAAAGTGAACGTCTCCCTGGCAGCCCACTCGGGAAGAGCCCTCCCCGGCCACAGGCCAGCACGTTTGCTGTAGGCGCTTGCTTTCTTGCCAACAAGCGATCTCCACTCACATTAAAGCTCCCAGCCCACCTGCCCGCACCACTCACCGAGGTAGACGAAGTAGGGAGACAGGATGCTGCCCAGGCGGGAGGCCGTGGAGCTGACGCCCACGCCCATGTTCCTGACCACGGTGGGGTACAGCTCAGCCGTGTACACGTAGACCATGGAGAAGGCAGCGGTGACCCCAAACTTGCCCACCATCACCAGGACCGTAGCCAAATAGTACAGGTCTGCAGAGCAAAGGAAAGAAGGCGGGAGCAGGCGCCAACCCACAGCACACCACTGTTCAGAGTTCCACTTCTTGTTTGCCTGAACAAATGTACTTTCTCCCCCAGTCTTTTTTTGGGGTGGGTTAGTGTCTGTAACTTCCTACTGTGGGATGAAGGACTGCAGCCAAGACTCCCCTCCACGCTGATGCCTGGGTGGAGGCGGGGACCGCAGCTCATGAGGACATGCATTTTCTCAGCCTAGAGACCACTGGAGCGAGCTCCTCAGTCTCCCGCCCTGCTTTCCAGGCCGGAAGTCATTCAAGACCTGTCTGCCAGGAGTCAGCTGTCACCCAGAACCTCATGCCGCAGGCACAGCGGAATTCATTAATGGATTTCACAAGATTGGAGAATCCAGTTCTAACTCATTTCATGTTTTTCGTACTATTCAAAAACTCACAGAGCATCATCGGGATGATCCTCCCATCTATCCTTCTCCCTGTGCTGACGAGAGACACTGTGAGTGGCCGAGGGTCTCTGAGCCCACTGTGACCTGGCTACATCATTTCTGGCTTGTTCTGCCACACACCCCTGGGGACTGTCCCTGTGCAATGTGCCCAGCCTGAGAGAGCCCACCAGAGGCCCCCAATCCATGGGGACACTGAGGACTCTGGGCACAGGGCCAGAGGAGGGCCCAGCTCTGTAAATTGTCAGACGTGGCCTCCTCCCACCCATCTGAAGGACACCAAGACGGCTCCAGAAATAGAATCCTGCTCCTGCCTGTGCGGCCCTGTCTCTTATCCAGCTCCTCTTTCTGCTCAGATGTGCCGGGCTCGTTCCCTGCTCAGGGTCACTGCCTTTGCTGTGTCCTCTTCCTGAAATGTCCTCCTAGACTTTTCCATGGCTTTCTCTGTCACTCCACATATGTGTCCACTGAACAGCCCCTGCTCAGGCACATGGTCTGTGACGACTTTATGTAAACTAGCTCCCTGCTGCCCTTCGGTTTTATTCACAGAAGGTAGCACAGTCTGCACTATTTTAAGCATTTTATTTACTTGTTTGTTGTTGGTCTTCTCGACTAGGGTGTAAACTATGAGGGCCTGGGGTTCTGCCGACTTGTTTCCTTCCGTACTGCATAGCACCAAGCACAGAGCCTTGCCTATGGCAGGCACCCATAGCTACTTGCTAAATAAATAAATAAGACAAGCTAGGCGCGGTGGCTCACACCTGTAATCCTAGCACTCTGGGAGGCCGCAGCGGGAGGATTGCTTGACGTCAGGTGTTTGAGCCCAGCCTGAGCAAGAGCGAGACCCTGTCTCTACTAAAAACAGAAACAAATTATCTGGACAACTAAAAATATATATAGAAAAAATTAGCTGGGCATGGTGGTGCATGCCTGTAATTCCAGCTACTTGGGAGGCTGAGGCAGGAGGACTGCTTAAGCTCAGGAGTTTGAGGTTGCTCTGTGCTAGGCTGATGCCATGGCACTCTAGCCTGGGCAACAAAGCCAGACTCTGTCTCAAATAAATAAATAAATAAGACAGGGCCAGGAAAGAAAGCAATGGGGGTGGCTCTCTCCTCCCCCTTACTCTGGAGTGGAAAATAAATATGAACACAGTAACTTGGGAAAGAGTACAATTAACCCACAGCCCCCAGTGCTGCTGTTTCCCACCCCCCGAAGCCCAGGCCGTCAGGGGTGCTCTGATCCCAAGAGGCGATCTTGGTTTTTAGGCCGAGTCTGCACACAGGCCAAGGAGCCGTGAGGGGCTTGATTTCATTCTCTCCATTAACTGGGGGAGAAGCCCAGCAGAGCACGAGCAGCTCAGTGAAGACCCCAGACCACAGACGCACGCGGCCCCTACCTGGGGGCACCAGCTGCACGAAGAGGAGGACGCTGCCGCCCAGGAAGAGCGCAGTGGCCATGGAGTAGCGCCGGGGCAGGTGCCGCAGCAGCAGCCAGGCCAGCACGTACGCCGGCACCTCCACCACCGCCGAGAGGAAGCAGTTCACGTAGATGTCCCCGTGCAAGTTAGGAGTGTCAAGGGAAAGCCCAAAATAGCCCACAGATATGGTCATCCTGGAACAGAACGCAGAAGAAAGCAGCTGGAAGAACAGTATCCACGTCTCTCCCGACCTAAGCAACTTGTAAAATGCGATTATTTCAGTAAATTCCAAACCACTCTGCACCTGACTTCACAGAGCAGAAGACAACTTCTCCCGCCCGCGTGGTGCAGCGAGAACTCCGTGCTGGTGTCCTGCCAGAGCCTTCCACGTAGGAAGTGTCACAGCAGAACAGCTTATATAATTCACACAGACTGACTTCGTTGAACGAAATTCCAACCCGCCTTTTGGCTTTAAAAACACAAAGCCAAAGCATTTACAGAACCTCCCAAATCCAGCAACTGCAGAAGGAGCTAGGGAATGAGTAAGGAGGCACATACCAAGTGAGGTGTGACAGGGTTGGAGGGAAGAGACAAAATAAGGGACAACATTGAGTTAAAGACTGTCAGTGGCACCCGGCCAGGCAGCGGCTGGTCAGAGGCAGCTGACACCAAACCCCCCGCCCCCCCCCCCCCGCACCCAAGGAGGAGAGAGGGGACTCCCAGCAGTGGGCCAGGCTGTCTCCTGTCCGCATGCCCACCATGTCCCTGGCCTGGGCCCTGTCCCCAGCAAGCTTTCTCCCTACTGATGACCCACACTCTTTGGCAAACTGGATCTCTATGGATTAGAATGTTTCTAACTCAGCAGCAGGTTGAAAACCCAGCTGGCATGACAAAGAAAAAGAGTCTGTACAGGAGTCCCTGGGAAACCCAGAGCCCGGGGAAGAGTCTGGGTGAGCCACAGCAGGTGCACGCTGTGTGCGGCCCTGGCTTGGGCAGACTCGGGGAGCACTGCCCTGAGGGATCCTGAGTCCCTCCTTGGAAACGGGCAACGCACAAAACGCCCAGTGCCCCACCGCTGGACGCTAGATGAGACTGCCCTCCTCACCCACCTGCCACCACCCACCCAGCAGGCTCGGGGAGTCACCTGCAATCCCCAGGGTCTGGCCACTGAGCAGAAGCTATCCGGGCACTCAATGTGTTCCCTGTCTGGTGACTCACAAATCCCTTCCTGACACCCTGTGAGATGCCCAGTTAGAAGGACCCTGGCGAAACGTCTAGGCTGTGCCCTGACTCTGAACGTCCCAGAAGGAGCATGTCCTGCTTCCATGCTACCAGAAAGCACTTAGAAGCCTCGGTAGCCTAACAGACATGGTGTCTGCACTCAGATCCTTCTTAGAAGTTCTATCTGTCCTCCTTAGCCACTATCTGTGACGGGGCAGGAGGGGGTAAGGGACAGGAACAACTAATCAAGGCCCCAGGGAATAGGATCCACCTTAGGACCTGGAGAGACCCCCAGAGATCCCATATTTTCCCAAATAGCCTCCACAATAGTTTTCATTTTTCTTTTCTGAGGTTGCATCACATTAAGAATTATGACAGGCCGGGCATGGTGGCTCACGCCTGTAATCCTAGTACTCTGGGAGGCCGAGGCAGGAGGATCACTCAAGGTCAGGAGTTTAAGACCAACCTGGGCAAGAGTGAGACCCCATCTCTACTAAAAATAGAAAGAAATTAATTGGACAGCTAAAAATATATAGAAAAAAGTAGCCGGGCATGGTGGCGCATGCCTGTAATCCCAGCTACTCGGGAGGCTGAGGCAGCAGGATTGCTTGAGCCTAGGAGTCTGAGGTTGCTGTGAGCGAGGTTGACACCACAGCACTCTAGTCTGGACAACAGAGCAAGAGTGTCTCAGGAGAAAAAAAAAGAACTGTGACATGTCCATTTCTTCCATACATCACAAGGCATGACCCTTTCAGTTTCGGTCTGAGGTGTGTCTATACACGAGAGGCCCAGCGGCCACTTGCAGAGGCTCATCTGGAAGCCTCAGGCAGCACAAGAGGCCCAGCGGCCACTTGCAGAGGCTCGTCTGGAAGCCTTAGGCAGGCGGCACTTACGCACCACAGGATGATGGACATGATGGTGACGATGCGGATGTTCCGGGTTCGGAGCAGATCCAGGATGCTGTGCGTCGGCTGCTTCTTAGAACTCAGGTCTTGTAGCTGCGGGGACGATACAATAAGGGTGCGGGAAGGAGAGAGGGTCAGAGACTCGGAGCACATGACAAACAACATGCTTGAAACCCTGCGTCCCAGCTGTCTGCATCTCAGAGCTGGGAGTGTTGCATTTCTTCCTTGAAAAGACCAGTAAGTGCGGTGACTGCATTTGGGCTGCTGACAGCTCCCCCAGGCCCTGTCCGTAACAGTGAACGAGAACGAGAGGGAAAAGCTGGCGCCCAGGCCCTACTTTGGGTGCAGCAAAGTGGAGGCCAAGCCAACAGCTCCACACCACTCAGCTTCATCCTCCCGCCAGCGGCCACATTCCAGGGAGGCCTGAGCTTTCCTTCCCAAGCCTGGCTCCCCGCCCTCTGGGTCAGAGAGAGAAACTGGCTGTGGACTTTACTGATCTGATATATTTTTTTAAATTAATGTTTTGAGTCCTTATACCAAGTAGTTATTGGTCCGCTTCCAGGGGAAAATATTGAAATAGAAAAACAGGAAAATTGACCTGAGTTTCACCCAGAGTGACTTCCTATGAAATCTGGCAGGGCCAAGGCAGTTAATAAACCACACGTCTAAACACACCGAGGTTGCTTTCTTAAGCGAACCCAGCTTTGGGGCTTGTTGTTCCTGAGTTAGCAGTTCAGCACAAGGTCAACTCTCGGCTTAAAGCATCCCCTGAAACAGCCTCGGTTCCTCCCAGATCCTGTGGGGCTCGTGGGTCACCCAGACTGACCCTGGCTGGACAGCCTCCCCGCACGCCTGCCCTGACCCTTGTGCAGCAGGGCCCTGGCCAGTGCGGCCGAGCGACCCCTCCCTGGGAAGCCAGTGGGGCTGTCCGTGGCCGCCGGCCTCTTCCCCGAGCCCCAAGTGTTCCTAAGTGACTGTGGTGGCTGCTCCACAGCCAGTGTGCCTCGTTTTCCCGTCAGATGAGAGAGACGCCCCGAACCATGCAGCGGCTCTTACAGCTCGGATCTCTCCTCACCATCCTGTGACAGAGGGAAACCGCCTGCTGCAGGGAGGGCAGAGGAGAGGGGGCGGGAAGGAAAAGCCAGAGCCGGGAACCAAGCAGAGCCAAGCAGTTTCTCCTGGTGCCCGAGCACGGGCTTTGCAGGCCGGGATGGGATGGGGGAGCAGTGAGCGGGACCTGACTCGGACAGGACAGGTGACAACTGGCCATGGGAGGGTGGGAAGAGACCGAACACCTCCGAATCCATCCGTGTGCTACGTCTCACAGGCTGGACGAGCTTTGTAAGACGACAAACTACCTTAGGCACAAGAAACGATGACTTTGTAAAAGGCCTATTGCTCATAAAAGGTGTTTATTATTAAAAATAATGGTAAAAACATATGATCGTTTAGAAAGGAAGTTAATAAAGTAGGAAAACCTAAAACCCACAGGAAAACTGGAAAGCGTGAGGCGGTAGTAACCTATTCCCCAACTTCTGGGTTTTACCCGGGCCCGCCCTGGGGGCGGCCGGGCACGGCTGCCCTCAAATCATGGCCGACACGCCCCCCCCACCGCTCCCACCTGGGCTCACCTCACTCGGGTCGAAGATGGTGGAGGGGGCGGCGGTCCCATTGATCTTGGCCGCCCTGCGGATGATCACCTCGGCCTCTTCAAATCGCCCCTGAGAGATGAGCCACCTCGGGGACTCGGGGATGAACCTGGAAGCACAGGAGCATCTCGGTGAGGCCCCCGCCCACGGCTGAGCAGCAGAGCACAGACATTTTTTTTTTTAGCTGAAGAAAAAGTATTTATTGAATGTGATTCTAATATAATTAAAAATTCTCAAAATGACTCATAAGGGAAGTGTCTACTTTATTAAAATTACAGGTTAATAAAAACATTTAAAAACACATGGTATCAGTAAGAACTCTGAAATCCTCAGAAAACAGCTACAGCTTAGGCATATTGTTTCTTGGTCCTCAGGCAGCTGCAGCTGCTCCATATGTCACATCATGTAGCCCACTTCTATTTCCCATTGAAGAGAAAATGAAGCATAGTGTGTACAATGATCTCATGTTAGGCACTCCTTGACTTCATCAGTGTTGATGGATAGACAAGAAAAGTGTGATCTGGAACGAGATTTTAAGCACTTAGGAATGTTCATGACGTCCTCTTTGTAAACTGGAGAAGCCAGCCACCTGGACTGCCTTGGGTCGACGTGTGCAGTGGCAGGTTCTGATGGTTTGTCCTGCTCAACAACACACGAGAGAAGGCACAACTGGACGTGGGCACACACGGCACAGCTGGACACGGGGAACGAGGTTCAGAACCAGAGCTGGGTCTGTGGAATGTCTGGTGCTCACAGGCCCGAGGCAGAGAGACGGTCCACACCCAGCGACAACCTCAAGTGTGAGCTCTTCCGTACACGGCAGGGCACGAAATCTGGAGGGCCCTGTGCACCCTGATGGGGTCCCCACGCTGGCCGGCCACCTCCATTCCCAAAGCGTGGTGGTATCTCCCTCCCCCCCCTCCCCCCGGCTCTGGGGAGTCAGGGCAAGGCAGGCTCCTAAAGCCCAGCTTCTGCGGATGTCTCAGGCCAGCCTGGACCCCACCACAGTCCCCGCCCCGTCCCTGACACCCACAGGAGCTTCTGCACTGGCCTCTGAGGCTCTGTGTTCTCCTCACCCCACCCCCGAGTCATCTGACAGATTTGCCAGACTCTCGCCCGAGTGCTCTGAGTCTGTGCAGGTATTTTCTATCTCGCTGTGACCAGGCAGCCTCCCACTTGGTCGTGACGTGCTGCTTCCTCTCCACTGTCCCCTGAATGCTCCCTGCGGAGCTGGTGGTCTCACCTTCCCCACCTGCAAGGGGCGATTCCACCCCGGCTCCTGTGCTGTGTTCCCGCTAGCTGTGCAACGGCCTCTGCTCCGCTCGTCCGGCTCCTGTCTTGGAGGCACAGGTGGGGCCCGGCCTCCACCACGCAGCCCCCTGCGGAATCTCGCCTTGGCGACCCCCGTTCCCCAGCACCTGTGGCACGAGCCTCAGCCACGCACAGCCAGAGCCGGGGCCTGGGCGGTCTTGCCCTGCGGTTTGGGAACCTCCCAGAGGTCACGCTGGACCCCATCCTCTCACAGCTACTTTCTCTTGTCCCTGTACTTAGACCAACGTGGCACAGGGCTGAGAACACGTCTGTTGATGTCTTGGGACTCTGTTTTGTTTTGGTTCTTTTGAGTGTGGAGAAAACATTCTGAAACCGCTGATAAATAATCCACCCTTCCCGTCTCCAGGAGCCAGGATCTGTGGGTTGCTGCTGCCCCCTAGCGAGGGCCAGACAGACGTCACCCTGCGGACGCCCCGCCAGGCGGGGGCCACACTCACCACCACAGCGCCACGCACAGCACCCCCGGCACCGTCAGCGCCAGCAGCAGCATCCGCCAGTCCCGGATGAAGTAAGCAAACAGCGGCAGCACCATGTAGCCAAACGCATAGAATATGCACACCCCTAGCGTGGAGAATATGATGCGGACCGACTTGCCAAGAATCTCCGTTCCTGTTCAAAACAAGGGAGGAGTCAGTGAGCATTTTAATTTGGGTTATTTCCTTATTAATCTTCTATGGTTATCGCTTTTGACACACAGACAAGAAAACAACCAGATTTATCTCTAAGTTCCCAACCCCGGGGGAGGGGACGGGATTCTGAACTCCGTCTAGTATGACCGACTCCTGGGGGCGCCGTGGCAACAGTTCTCCCGTGACAATGTCACCGCTTCCCTAAGCCATGTGCTCAGGATGCCATACAAGGCCCCTTTGATCCTCATATGAAGAAGAATTCATTGAAGGTGAAATCAGTACTAATGCCACCTGTACTGACTCATACCCTTCAAGGAGGAAACATGCTATTAAGTGTGAAAATTAAAAAACAATCCTTTCAACAATGCAACCCAAGGAACCCAAAGACCTTACTATCGAGAGTCAGACTCCTCCACACAGTGACACTGGCCACTTTTCAGTGACACAAGGCCAGCTAAGGTCTGAGCCAAAGCCCTGCAGCGGCCCTCAGCAGTGTGTGCTCTGAATACCGACTCTGCTCTGCAGATCCATCAGCAAAGGCGCTGCAGACAGGCGGCCTCTTCCACAGCAAGCCGGCCAGCCACGGCCCCTCTCGCACCGCGCCTCCCGCCTTCCCCGACTATTCCGGTCCTGGACAGTGCCAGGCCCTTTTTCAAGCGGATGATCTCTGGGGAGTCTCAGTAAAATGTCCATCGAGTCCTAAAAAGTGCCACACCTTGGAGGCCAGAAAGGCCCTGGAAGTCGGAAGGCAGACCACCACACTGCTGGGGACCTAAGGCTGGCCAGCTGTGTGCTCAGTGTCCCGGCCTATACACAGGGTTCGCCAGGACGCTGCAGCTGGCTTTGCTAGAGACCACTTTCCCTCGAGGGACATCACAGAGGTCTCCAGAAAGGAGGTGGTGGGAGGACGGTGAGACACAGGGTTAAGTACTCAGCTCCAACCTGGTGGCCATACCCAGGACAAATGCCGCCACGTAGTTGGAGATCTGGCCCATGCCCACAAGGACAAACAGCACGATGAACATCTCGAAGTTCTTGGAGAAGACCTGCAGGAAGCTGAAGCCCGTCTGCATGCCCATGGTGGCAAACAGCACTTTCTTCCGGCCGAACCTGGGAAGGACGGAGAGCGATGGAGAATCAGGTGGAAACAGGTGGTAGGAATGGGCTCCGCCCAGACGGGCACCCCCAGATCCATCTAGGGAGAGGCGTGCACGTGCCACCAGGGTACCTGGTGCCAGTCTTGCTCTCCCTGTCCCCACTCCCCAAGACAGATGTGTGGTCTGGCACCCAGGTCACCAAAGAGCAGTGTCACAATGATGATCATGATCGAAACACATAAATTATGCTTAAATCTAGACATTTATAATGATATTTTTTAAAAAAGAATCGGGTCGGGTATGGTGGCTCACGCCTGTAAACCCAGCACTCTGGGAGGCCAAGGCATGGCCCGGGCTCTTCAGTGGATAAACTGTAAGGCAGAAAAAGGGATAGAAGGAGAATCTATAAAGTGAACTAAAAGATATTTTAAGTGGTCGAGATTAAACTTGTGCCAAGGATGCACAAACTCACATGGAAGTGATTATTTTAAGAGTCAGCCTAGGCCGTTACGCAGTGGCTCACGCCTGTAATCCTAGCACTCTGGGAGGCCGAGGTGGGCGGATTACTTGAGGTCAGGAATTCGAAACCAGCCTGAGCAAGAGTGAGACCCCGTCTCTACTATAAATAGAAATAAATTAATTGGCCAACTAATATATATAGAAAAAATTAGCCGGTCATGGTGGCGCATGCCTGTAGTTCCAGCTACTCGGGAGGCTGAGACAGCAGGATTGGATTGCTTGAGCCCAGGAGTTTGAAGTTGCTGTGAGCTAGGCTGACACCACGGCACTCACTCTAGCCTGGGCAACAAAGTGAGACTCTGTCTCAAAAAAAGAAAAAGAGAATGCCACAAGCAGGAGGAAGAAGTCAATCTAGTGGGAAGCAATATACTCAGCTTGAATTTGGCCAAGCCTGGCAGACACAACCTCTGCTCAATGAATGTTTATTGAGCATCTATTATAGCAAACACTGGAAAGATCTCTAAATGAAGATGCCATCTCTGCCCTCAAATAGTTTACCATACAGTTTGTAAGGCAGACATAAATCACATTTTATTTATTTATTTTTTTAATTAAAAAACAGTTTTTATTGAACAGGGTCCCATTCTGTTGCCCAAGCTGGAGTGCAGTGGTACAATCAGAAGCTCACTGCAACCTCCAACTCCTGGGCTAACATGATCCTCCTGCCTCAGCCTCCCCAGGAGCTGTGACTACAGGCACCCGCCACCAAGCCTCACTAATTTTTAAAATATTTTGTATAGATAGAGTCTCGCTATGTTGCCCTGGGTGGTCTTGACCTCCAGGCCTCAAGCTATCCTCCCAAAGTGCAGGGATTACAGGTGGGAGCTACCGTGCCTGGCTTGAATCACATTTTTTTTTTTTTTTGAGACTGAGTCTCACTCTGTTGCCTGGGTTAGAGTGCCCATGGCGTCAGCCTAGCTCTCAGCAACCTCCACCTCTTGGACTTAAGCTAGGCTTCTGCCTCAGCCTCCCGAGTAGCTAGGACTACAGGCATGCGCCACCATGCCCGCCTAATTTTTTCTATATATTTTTTTAAGTCATCCCATTAATTTCTATTTTTTTTAGTAGACACAGTGTCTCACTCTTGCTCAGGCTGGTCTTGAACTCCTGAACTCAAATGATCCTCCTACCTTGGCCTCCAGAGTGCTAGGATTACAGGCATGAGGCACCGCGCCCAGCCCTGGAATCACATTTCAATCACACAAGCACGCTGCTGAGCACACAGCCGCACGCTGAGGCGGGTACATGCAGGGACAGCTCCAGGTGCACGAGGGACACCACAAAGGCAGCTTTCCTGACTGGGGGTGAGGGTGGGGAACTGAGCATTCAGGGAAGGTCACAGGTCACCAACAGGACACTGAGATGGGGAAAAATCGTTGTTGACAATGAAGGATGAAAAGCACAGGGACCAAGCTTCCAGTGACACTTAGTGGCTGAGACCAACTTCAGTCCTGTGCTGACACCTTTTCTTTGCCAATTTCTGGCCGGTGCTATGAAGGAAAGTCACAGGAACCAGGGTCTCGTACACCAGGGACTCTGAGTGACCCGTGTGGTCAAGGAGGGGCACGGGGTGGGGTGGGGACTGCCTCAGACTCTGAGAAGAGCCTCCCAGCGTGGCTGGAGGGGCGTGAGGGACAGGAGCTTGATGGCGCCAGCCAAGTCGGCTGTGCGGCAAGAGACTGAGGGAGGAGGGCAGGAGCCTGACAGCTACGTAAGAGAGAGTTTGGAGTTTTTTTCCCCAACACAACAGTTTGGTTTTTTTTTTTTTGGTTGTCACAACTTGGGCAGGAGATGCTACTGGCACCAAGTGAACAGAGGCTAGTGATGTTATTAGATATTCTAAATCGCCTGAAATAACCCCCTACAACAAAGAATTATTTGGCTCAAGATATTAGTAGAGTGAACACTGAGAAACCCTGGCCTAGAAGGAAAGGCCAATTACCCTGCAAGTTCTCCAACAAGAGCTCTGCCTGGCGCCCAAGGGTGAGCCCTGACCACAGCGCAGGCAGGGGGAACCTCCACCCTTTCCCTTCCCCAGGCTCCCTGGGGTGGCGGCAGAGAAAGATCTGGGGACCCTCACCTGGCCCCAGTCCTCGGCAATCTGGAGTCGGGGCCGGACATGCTCACTGTTAAAGTCTGTCAACCAAGTGGCAAACACACACACCCCTACAGAAACGGGAAACATCAACCTGGTTCTCAGAGCTGCGCTGCTCTCGTAACTCACACCCATAAATACAACTCGATCATGTCAGACAGGAGGCTTTGACAACCAAGGCTTATTTTGGTTGCTCTTGAATTTAGACTTATTAATATGCCATGAAGAAGGCTAAACCTTAGCCCTATACAAAAAGTGACTGCTGGCCGGGCATGGTGGCTCACACCTGTAATCCTAGCACTCTGGGAGGCCGAGGCTGGCGGATCGCTCAAAGTCAGGAGTTCGAGAGTAGCCTGAGCAAGAGCAAGGCCCCATCTCTACTGAACAAAAAAAAAAAAGAAAAAAGAAATTAGCTGGACAAGTAAAAATATATAGAAAAAATTAGCCGGGCATGGTGGCACATGCCTGTAGTCCCAGCTACTCGGGAGGCTGAGGCAGGAGGATCACTTGAACCCAGGAGTTTGAGGTTGCTGTGAGCTAGGCTAATGCCACGGCACTCTAGCCCAGGTAACAGAGTGAGACTCTGTCTCAAAAATAATAATAGGCCGGGCGCTGTGGCTCACGCCTGTAATCCTAGCTCTTGGGAGGCCGAGGCGGGCGGATTGCTCAAGGTCAGGAGTTCAAAACCAGCCTGGGCAAGAGCGAGACCCCGTCTCTACTATAAATAGAAAGAAATTAATTGGCCAACTGATATATATATAAAAAAAAAATTAGCCGGGCATGGTGGCACATGCCTGTAGTCCCAGCTACCCGGGAGGCTGAGGCAGAAGGATCACTCGAGCCCAGGAGTTTGAGGTTGCTGTGAGCTAGGCTGACGCCACGGCACTCACTCTAGCCTGGGCAACAAAGCGAGACTCTGTCTCAAAAAAAAAAAAAAAAAATAATAATAATAATAATAATAAAAAGCTGTCAATAGCTCCCCATGGCTCCTGGCTGAAGTGCAGCCTCCTAACAGTGAACCATGAAAGCCCTGCCTGCCCTCTGCTCCTGCCTCTGCCTGACTCACTCCACAGCGCTCTCCGTTCTCTGCATCTCTGCCACAATGGACCTTCTCTGTCCCGTGCCTCTCCTTGAGTCTGAGCTTCGGTACATGCTGTTCTCCCTGCCAGGGACGCTCTTTCCTCTGTCCACCCCTTTAGCTTGCTGATTTCTACTCATATTTCAACTCTCGGCCTACGCTTCACCTTCTCGGGGCGTCTCCCCTGACCTCCCCTGTGAGACGCTCCCTCCTCCACGCCCTGCGCCTCTCTGCGTCACTTAACAAGACCAAGGATGACAACCACCTCCGCAGTTAGCTGACCCATACACTCTGCCTTGCTAGAAATAGAAAGCACGTTCCAGGAGAGCAAGGACCTGGAACAGGAGTCCGTGCAAAGCAGAGGAACAAAACTAACCAGGTCCAAATCCTGACACTGCCACCTGCCAGCTGAGTTGCCCTGGGGAAGTCACTTGGGCAAGTTATCTAACCCCATCTGTTTCACTCTCCTGATCCTACTTCACAGGGTTATGAGAATCAAACTATTTGGTTTTTTTTTTAAATCTATACCGTATTTATAACAGCATCTGGTGTATATTAGATGCTATGCATTTGTTAAATAAATATAAATTAGGCCAGGCGCGGTGGCTCACACCTGTAATCCTAGCACTCTCAGAGGCCGAGGAGGGTGGAACGCTCAAGGTCAGGAGTTTGAGACCAGCCTGAGCCAGGGTAAGACCTCGTCTCTACTAAAAATAGAAAATAATTAATTGGCCAACTAAAAGTATACATAAAATATTAGCTGGGCATGGTGGTGCATGCCCGTAGTCCTAGCTACTCGGGAGGCTGAAGCAGGAGGATCGCTTGAGCCCAGGAGTTTGAGGTTGCTGTGAGCTAGGCTGACGCCACAGCACTCTAGCACAGCAACACAGTAACTCACTACCTACCTACCTACCTACCTACATACCTACCTAACTAAATAAATCCCATGCTGTTACAAGGTTAAAGATCAGGGGAAGCAAAGGCTTTTCCTCCAAAGAGGCAGGTGTCTCAGGCTCAGCCAGAGTCATCGATCTGTGGTCATCATCTAATGGACTCTTTAATGCTCACTGATGACCGTAGGACTTTTTTTCTTTTTAAAAAAAACCACTACATGACACTCTGGAAAAGACAACTCTAGTGAGAAACGTACATATTTAACTTTTTCACAAGGAAAGCCTTCTCGGAAACAGACAATAACCCGCAGACCCAAACATGTCGAATCCCTGAGCTGAGCAGTAGGATAGAATGGCTTCGCTCCAAAGGCAGGACGGCGTCCTCATCCTGAACTTCTAGACGAGAGACTTCAGTCAGCCGGAGGATGCCGGGACTCCTCCCCGCGGAGTGGCCCTGTGACTCGGTGGCTGCGTCACACGTGCCAGTTGGCCACAGCCTTGCTGAGGCCTGTTCTTCCCGTCTCAGGCTTTCCGACAGACCCAGACGCTCCAGAGTCGGGAGATGCAATATAACGACCCTTCCTGAGAACTCCATGAAAGCCACAGACCTTCCTGCAGAAAAATGCTCACGGAGCATCTCTAACATTTTGTGTATGATCACAAAGGTTCTGGGATTCCTGAAGCCACTGGTGGTCCTTGAGTCAAAAACTTCGGAATTGCACAAGAACCTGCTTACGAGAAATGGGTCAAAGCAGCGGGAGGCAGGCGCCTTACCTGTCCGAGAGCTGCCCCGACACGAAGGAGCCCACCAGCACCCCCACGAAAAACATGGAGATCGTGAGGGGGGCCTTCCAGTCGTCCTCACACACCAGGTTCCACTGCAAGAGGAGCAAAGGGGGGTGTCACTCGCTTCTTCTAAAAAGGTTTTAAATGTAAGGCTTCTTAGAAAACGAAACCAGAGCATCCTGCTTCCCCGCCTGGTCTCCGTGTGCGAGCTCACTCAGCCAGACCACGCTCACCGGGGCGGTAGGCAGAGAGCAGGCTGCCTCCCCACCCTGTCTCCATGGCTCCATGGGCCTCACTGTCTTGCTTCCATCGTGAGGAGGGGAGACGGCAGGGGCGAGTGCGCTGCCCATGTGCCAACCCAGAAGGCAGGACCTCTGGTGCTTGCTCCTAAGACCCTGAGCGGAGCCCAGGGCTGTGGAAGAGGCAGGTGCCCTTGCTCAGTGGGGTCCAGGCCGCTGGCAAGAGCAGCACAGGAGTGTTCCAGAGCAGGGCCCTGGGTGTCCAGGCATCCAGCAAGGGACGGAGGCCAGAGGGCCCAGACTGCACCTCCTGGACCTGTTCCTTCAGCTCTGCTCAGGCTCCCACTCGAGGCCAATAAGCCCTGGATCCTTCTTGTGACAGAGCTGGAATCTCTGATGCTGCACGCCAATAATGTAAAACCCAGACCGGGCGCAGTGGTTCACGCCTGTAATCCCAGCACTCTGGGAGGCCGAGGCGGGCTAATCACTCGAGGTCAGAAGTTCAAGACCAACCTGAGCAAGAGTGAGATCCTATCTCTACTAAAAATAAAAATAAATTAGCTGGACAACTAAAAATATATAGAAAAATTAGCCAGGCATGGTGGCGCATGCCTGTAGTCCCAGCTACTCGGGAGGCTGAGGCAGAAGGATCGCTTGAGCCCAGGAGTTTGAGGTTGCTGGGAACTAGGCTGATGCCACAGCGCTCTAGCCCGGGCAACAGAGTGAAACTGTCTCAAAAAAAAAAAAAAAATACCAGGCCCAGTTATAGCTGAAAGCTGTGAGCTAGGATGTAGGAAACTAGGTTTTAGCTTCTACTCTAAATGGTTGTCCAACTTCAGACAAGTACTTCCCACCAATACTGTGCCTTAATTTCTCCATTTGTAAAACAGGGACAGGAGCAGGGAATGGGCTGCGTTGCTTGGGTTTCCAGCACTCGACAGTTATTATGGACAGGAAAAGCGGTCCGTAAGGGAAGTAGCCGGACACTCACACATGAGGCTGCCTCAGCCTCAGAAGGAGCCAAAGGGAGGAAAAAACCAAAACAAGAAACTTGGTGGTTCCCAGAAAAATGTTTCCCAGAACAGAGAGACGGCACTAAGTAACAACCTCTGCAGGCTTCTCACATGAACAGCCACCCTCCTGGGAACGCAGACCCGTGGCGCCAGGCTGCCAGCCTGCCCTGCACGGAGCCTGTCAGCGCCCCACTCATGAACAGAGGCAGGGAGAGCGTGCAGCTCCCTGGAACAAAGCAGCTCTTCATGGCCAGAGACATGGGGAAAAGCAAGTCTGCTTCCCTGCCCTGCTGGCAAGGGTACGCACTCAGCCCCTGGGCACCTCTTGGAGGGGTTGGGACACAGGGCAGCCCTCGGGCTGTACACAAAGAGCCTCCGCAAGGCTGGGCGCGGTGGCTCATGCCTATAATCCTAGCACTGTGGGAGGCCGAGGCAGGCTGATCGCTCAAGGTCAGGAGTTCAAAACCAGCCTGAGCAAGAGCAAGACTCCGTCTCTACTAAAAATAAAAAGAAAACTAATTGGCCAACTAAAATATATAGAAAAAATTAGCTGGGCATAGTGGCACATGCCTGTAGTCCCAGCTACTCGGGAGGCTGAGGCAGGAGGATTGCTTGAGCCCAGGAGTTTGAAGTTGCTGTGAGCTAGGCTGACGCCACGGCACTGTAGCTGGGCAACAGAGTGAGACTCTGTCTCAAAAAAAAAAAAAAAAAAAAAAAAGAGCCCCTGAAGTCAGGCATGCCACTGGCTCTCCACTTGGAACAAGCACGCACCTGGAGGGGCTGACAGTGGGCTGGCAACCTCCACCCTGCGCAGAGGAAGCCCAGACGGGCAGGACCAGGAGGGTCAGAGACCACAGACTGAGCGCTCGGGCCGCCACGGCCCCCAGTGTCGACACCCAGACTCCCTCTCTCTGGGCGGTGGGTGGGTGCTCCTGGGGCAGACTCACCCCACCCACATATGGCTGTTAAAGCTGGGAGTGGCAGAGGCGGGGGGACAAAGCTGAGGGTATCAAGGATGAGGTGCAGGCCTCTGCCGTTAGGCTGAGCATCAGGTGCCAGATCATAGCTATGGCCACTCTTGAGCATGATGGGATCTACTTTCCAGCTGGCATGGATTACTTTTGTAGCAAAAAAGGAGAAAAAAAATGAACAAAGGGTCAGCAGCCGTTTCTTTTCAGGTCTATCACGAGGACTGGGGACCGGCAGGGCGGGCCGAGCTGGAGAGCCACGTGGCATCCACAGTGAGTTCTGGGGGTGCAGGGACAGGGTGACTGCAGTGCTCACCTTGGGACAGGTGCCAGAGTGTCTCTTGGGGTTCCTCTGCCCCACCTCCCAGCTGGGCCCAGCCTGTCCTTAGTCTAGGCAAGTGTGTGACCCCTTGGGTTAGCGGTGCCGCCCCCCCACAGTCCTGGACAACGCTCAGGCCTGGCGCTGGCCCTCCACAAGCGAACGTGTGCTAACACTTCTTTTCCACCAGCCTCAGGGGGGCTGTGAGCACAGTAGGGGCAGGAAACATGGCAGGTCTCAAACATGAACCCAGGGCAGGCACGCATGAGGTCCCACCCAGCAGTCCATCCACCCACCTGCCAGCCAACAGGTGGACAGCACAGCTCCAGGGCACGGCCTGAGGCCCCCTTAGCAGGGATGGGAGGAGAAGCCCCCGAGACCAGGCTAAGTCCCCCGGCCCCCCCCCCCCCCGCCTGAAGTGTCCACAGAGGAACCAGGGCACAGTGGCCTGAGAGTAGGGTGTTTCCACACTGAGCTCCGGGCTCCCCAGCTGAGACCGAAGTGGCTGCAGCTTATTGACGCCTCCAGGCACCCCGGACGGGCTGTGCTGGCTGCTGACAACAGCTGTCAATGTTAACCGTGAATGTGCTCAGGTCACAGGTCTGGAGTCACCACCTCCCCTCTGGGCGAGCTGCGAGAGCAGGTCCAACCTGAACGGTGCCTGGAAATGACGCTGGCGAAGGGCCTAGACTCGCGCTTCGTTCCGATGAGAAATGTGCCTTTCGGGTGGCGATGGCTTCGCAGGTGTATAGATGTACCTGCCAAGCTTTTCAAACTGCACACTTTAGATATATGCAGGTTTTACGCAATTTATGTATTAATAAAGCCATTAAACTTATTTACTTATTTATTTTTTTGAGACAGTTTCACTTTGTTGCCCAGGCTAGAGTAAGTACCATGGTATCAGCCTAGCTCACAGCAACCTCAAACTCCTGGGCTCAAGCGATCCTCCTGCCTCTGCCTCCCGAGTAGCTGGGACTATAGGCATGAGCCACCATGCCCGGCTAATTTTTTCTATATATATTAGTTGTCTAATTAATTTCTTTCTATTTTTAGTAGAGATGGGGTCTCACTCTTGCTCAGGCTGGTTTCGAACTTCTGACCTCGAGCAATGCTCCCTCCTTGGCCTCCCAGAGTGCTAGGATTATAGGCGTGAGCCACCGCGCCCGGCCAGTCATTAAACTTTTTTAAAAGAGGAAGAATTGTGCCTCTCGTACCTCATGCTAATGAGTGCCGCATTTCAGTCATGGGAAGTAGAGAGACAACATAGTTCCCTGGGACTAAATGTTCTTACCTGTAAACTGGCTGGAAGCGAAAAGAAATAGGGTCTGTGCCCTTAAGGCAGACGTCCTCCCCTGAGATGCACCTAGCCTGACCGCGCCGACGGTCAGACACAGTGGCAGACACCGCGTGTTATACTACACGCCGGGTGCTGCTACACACAGTTCACCCCACCTCCTGCTACAGGTAACCGTGAAGCCTCGCCTCAAGGTGCTCAGTGCAAAGAAAAGAGGTGTTTGCTATCATATCCCCACATTGCCAGCCGGTGCCCTGCGCAGGGGACAGGCTCAGGAGCTGTTTGGTACCCAGGTGAGTGGGTAAATGGATAAACACACAGGGTGTCAATCATGGTATCCTTTGGGCTTATTCCTGGCCCAGCTGCCCAAAGTCCAGATGAAATCTAAACTCCATTCTCCAGAATAAATGTATTTTCTTTGTTCCCTGATGCCTTGCTTTGTGCCAACTGTCAGAACTCTGACCCAGGGTGATGGCTCTCGGCTAGCTCGTGAGGGGCTCAATCTGACCGCTCGGGGGCAGTCGTGTCTACTGTGATTTGTCAGCACAGGGGCTGTAGGGGCCAGCAAGTGGCTTCTCTGATTTCCCATAAGATGCAAACGTACAGATGAGGGTCGAGCCTCCCAAGTGAGAGAAGTCGGCAAAGGCACAGACAGCAGCAAGGCACGAGCTCCAGGCCTCTCTGGGGGTTCCAGCCCAGACCCAGCCCTTGCCCCACTCCCAGGTTGCCATGGCGATTCCTCAGGGCAGGTCTGTTGGTACCAGTGAGGGCTCTCCCATTTTCCAGGATTGTCTGTCTACACCTGAGTCAAGGGTGATAAAAAGCTAGTCCAGGACTATAGGGAGTGAGTGGGAGTCCTGCTGAGGCCTGGACCAGGCGGCTCTGGGAAGCAGAGGCGGGCAGGGAGCAAGGCGATGCAGAGGACTGCCAGGTCTCAGCTAAGGAGGCCTGGACTCCTCGGCGCCAGCTTAGAAGTTTCTATGCTGGACACAGTGGCTCACGTCTGTAATCCTACCAATCTGGGAGGCTGAGATGGGAGGATTGGTTGACATCTCACTCCAGCCTGAGCAAGAGCAAGATCCAGTCTCTACTAAAAATAAAAACAATTAGCTAGGCATGGTGGTGCACGCCTGTAGTCCCAGCTACTCAGGAGGCTGAGGCAGGAGGATTGCTTGAGCCCAGGAGTTGGAGGTTGCTCTGAGCTAGGCTGACACCACCGCACTCTAGCCCAGGCAACAGAGCAGAGACTCTGTTTAAAAAAAAAAAAGTTTCTAAAGGAACCTTTCTGGGCCGGGCACAGTGGCTGACGCCTGTAATCCTAGCACTCTGGGAGGCTGAGGCGGGCGGATTACTCGAGGTCAGGAGTTCGAAACCAGCCTGAGCAAGAGTGTGACCCCATCTCTACTATAAATAGAAATAAATTAATTGGCCAACTAATATATATAGAAAAAATTAGCTGGGCATCATGGTGGCACATGCCTGTACTCCCAGCTACTCGGGAGGCTGAGGCAGTAGGATCACTTGAGCCCAGGAGATTGAGGTTGCTGTGAGCTAGGCTGACGCCACGGCACTCACTCTAGCCTGGGCAACAAAGCAAGACTCTGTCTCAAAAAAAAAAAAAAAAAAAAAAGGAACCTTTCTGCCTATAGGCTTGGCTGAGCCATGGTGAAACCAAAAAGCAGGCAGCCTAGGCCACTTGAGAAATCACCCACGTTCCTGGAGGAGGGGGCAGTCCTGGGCTGTGGAGCACTGAAGGATGGGCTGGCTGGCTGCCCAGCACCCCAGGCATGACTGAAGGGCCAGCAGAGGGGCCAGCCTGGAAGCATGTGGACCACCAAGCTATTCCTGGAACATGTAAGCACAAACCTCTTTCATCTCCTAAGGAATGTCCCCTTCCTTCTGCCAGTCCCAAGATCTCCTTCCAGATCCACATAGCACCAAGCCCCAGTTAACAGGTGGGAAATCACATTTCCTTCACGATATTACAGTCAATCCTTTTTAGCCACTCTCAAATTTCCCTTCTAAGAATTAAACCGTTGGTTTTTCTTCAGTTGTCAAACTGTACAGATGATTTCTTAAATTATTCACAAACCCAGTCAATAAAAATTTTCCTGAGAACTTCCCTCTGAATACAGCCTTGTGTCAGGAATTGATCTAAAGCTACCACAAAGTTTAGTACTACATGTATACATTTTAACTTAAACAAAGGGAAAAGAAAACCAAACAGGAGGCCTGAGATTCAAGTCTTTGGCTGAATAATATGAATAGGAAGCCAGGTATGGGAGCTCATGCCTGTATTTGGGAGGCTGAGATGGGAGAATCTCTTGAGGCCAGGAGTTCAAGACCAGCCTGGGCAACATAGCAAGACTCCTGCCTCTACAAAAAACAATTAAAAAATTAGCCGGGCATGGTGGCGTTCGCCTGTAGTCCTAGCTACTGGGACTGAAGGCTGAGCCAAGAGGATCGCTTGAGCCCAGAAGTTTGAGGCTGCAGGGAGCTATGATTGTACCACAGTACTCTAGTCTGATAGAGTGAGCCCCTATTTAAAAAAAAAAATATATATATATATGTATATATATATATACACACACATACACACACACACACACACACACGAAAAGGAATCCAACACCACTGTACTTACAAACACCTCTTTGTATGATCTGGGGCAGAGGGCAAGGCTTGGAGGTGTTTAGCAGGCATGAGACTAATTAGCTGCTGCAACCCAGCCAGGTCTGGGTTGAAAGAAAATGGGCCTTAGAAAAAGCCATCAGAATGTTGATGCAGCAGTTTCCAACAGCAACTGTTCTCCTGAGAGGAAAAAGTAGCTTTGAATTTTTAAAGTCAGACATTCCAATATCCCGCAACAGAGCTAAGTAAAGTATTAATCTCGCCTCCCTGCAAAGACTGACAACCTGCAAGTAAGTGAAAGGGCACACAATGCTCACGGAACTGCTAAGACAGCTAAATAGATGGTCTGAATGTAAAAACGAAAAACTGACATTGGCAGCAAGGTAGGCTCAGGCCATCCGGCACAGCTGACCTTTGGGAGTGAGTGCATCGATGCTACCAGCACTTGGCAAAGGCAAGACGGGGGCAGCCGGGCAGGAGCCAAGGACCCGAATACATCAGGGGATCTTCAGGGGTCAAGGCAAGACCCCAGGAGATGCCATGAGCTGCTTCTGACCTCACTGTCTTCCTCTTCTTTGCGGCCACTAGAACTTGTAGGAACTCCTGTATCCTGTTCTCCTCCATGGCTTCTGCCTGCAACCCCCGGGACAGCCTCTGCCTTCAGTTCTCAGTGGCTTCCAGGAAGGTCACAGATTTACTTGTGGGGCTAGAACCCAGGATTTGAAACAAATGAAGGTTCCAACTCTTTGTGGACCCATGGACCTGTGGCACCCACCCCTGAGTTCTCCACCCTCCAGAACTCTGCCCTCCTGCTGGGTATTTTCCAGCTCTTGCACCTGGGCCTCCCGTTCAGGATTCTGCTGAGCTGAACACCCCAGACTCCCTGAGAGGCCTCCTCCCTCAGGAAACCTTCTCTAACCTGCGAATCCCTCATCCTGACACTTAGTGAACCTGGTGACCCAGTGCCTATCAAGGAGAGCTCTGTCACTGCCGGCTCCTCCAGCTCAGCTGGAACTCCAGGGAGTTAGAGAGCCGGTGTCTGAATAAGACATAAAGCACAAGCACCATTAACATCATGTCACACATCCAGCTCCAACAGGCTGGCCAGGGAACAGACAGAGCAGCCCAAAATGAAAAATCCAAGGGGCTGGGAAATATGAAAGGAAAGTTTCCTCCACTCCCTGTGCACTCAGGTTGTATGCTTTAACTAAATCTGGACCACGACTTTGCCAGAGAATACCTTAGAAAACATTCCAGGTCCACACACAAGTCACCCTGAACAGATCTCCAGATGCACGGATCCCAAAAGACTGACCAGTGGCCATGGGCAAAAGGGACACAATTTCTTACAGGGCATGACCAGATTGTCATTGTGGGTTGAGGATAGATGGGGGAAGGAGAAACTGGAGAGAAGAGGGAAGAGGCAGTTTTATACACATGCTTCCTTTAAAAGTTCAAGAAAGAGGAGTATTTCCTTTTTTCTGAACGGATACCAAGAGACTGGAGGAAAGACGGTGACAGCCCCTTGGTCCAAGCCCTGGCTCACCCCTCCCAACTCCATCCAGAGGAAGTAATGCCCCCTCAGGGCCTTGGAGTGTCTCCCAGGGGCCACCAGGGTCTTCCTGGTTCCCTCTTCAATGCGGCCACCAGAATGGGAGGCCGGACAGGTCTGTGCTGCGAGGGGCACACTCCGGTTGGAAGTCACCTCGCAAAGGGCTCTGAGCCGCCTGGCGCGGAGGACACCGGTCACCAGGCAGTTGAGTGTTGAGGGAGGGGAGTGACAGCATCCAGCGTGCACCCGGGCGGGGCGCGCGAGCCCGGGGGCCGCGCGGGCACCCACCTCGGTCACGATGGTGGACAGGTAGACGTCCTGGCTGAACTCCCAGCCGTCCAGGCAGCCCTCCTGCTCCAGCTGCGCCAGGTCCACGTCGCGCCCCGGCTCCAGCCCGAGCGCCGAGAAGTTGGCGATGGCGGCCAGCCGGTAGCGTCGGCAGCTGTGGGGCACCTGGCGCCCGTCCTGCAGCCGCAGCGGGACGCTGTGGTTGCGCCACGCGCCGCTCAGGTTCGCGGCGTCCGGCACGCGGCAGCGGTGCTCGGGGGTCCCCGCCAGGAACACGGCCGACAGGCCGCTGAAGCCGTTGGGGACGATGCTGGCGCTGAGCAGGAAGAAGACGAGGCGCTGGAAGGGCCCCCACTCGCCCAGGAAGGCGGTCACCTCGTCGTAGTCCCGCATGCCGCCCTCTGCGGCGCGGCGCGGGGTCGCAGGCTGCGGCGGGCGCGGGGCGCAGTGCGCGTGCGCGGGGCCGCCGCCGCCGCGGGGCCGAGAGCGAGGAGCCGAGCGGGGCCGCGCGCACAGTCGCCGCCGCCGCGCCGGCCTTACATAGGGGCGGGCCGGGGCGGGCTCTGGGCCGGCGCGGCGGGGGCGGAGCTGGGCCGCCGGGCCCCCGCGAGCACCTGGGACCGGGCGGGGCCCCTAGAGGGTGGCCGGGTGGCGCAGGCTCGGGGGAGGGCGGCGGTGACACTCGTGGCCTGGACTTCCGAGGCCGAGCTCGACCCTCCAGCGCGGGACAGGTGGGCGGACGGGCAGGTGGCCGCTAAGCTCGAGTCTCAGCGACACCCCCGCCCTCCCGACCCTTTGCCCAGGACTGGGATGGGCCCAGGGTCCCCAGACAGTTGTCACCGCCCAAGCCTACAAGAGTGACACGGATTATTTTGCAACTGGGACTGTTAACTATCCTAGTAGAGACACCGGGAACAATGGCTTTTAATGCCAGCCCAGAAGCCCTTTTTAATAAATTGGTCTGTAACAAAGAATGTTGTTCAAGCAAATGTAAAAATTTAACTTCAAGATTAACGATCCTACCCTAGGATGAAATGTTCCCCTCTAATGACTGATTTCTGCATAGAATAGAGTTTATGCAAGAGTTAACCAGTAAGAAAAAGAAATAGCAACTAGATGATTCTAAAGCAGCACTGTCCAGTAGAAGAAGGAGCTACGTTTCTAACGTTAAATTTTCTAGTGGCCATATTAGATTTCTGGGGGGTTAGCAAATAAAAACAGAAGACACCTAGTTAAATTTGAATTTCAGGGAAAGAACAAATAATTTTTTACTGTTATGTCCCATGCAGGCATATATGGGATTCACATGTAACTGATTGTCCTGTATTTTATCTGGCAATGCTGCACATTAAGAAAGTAAAAAGAACATGAAAAAAAAGTAGAAAGAAAGAGTGAAATTAATTTGAATAAAATACTTAGTTAATCTAGTACATAGCCAGAACATTGTCATTTCATCATATAATAAATACAGACGTTATTAAAAATAACGTGTTTTTTTGAGACAGTCTCGCTCTATTTCCCAGGCTATAGTGCTGTGGTGTCAGCCTAGCTCACAGCAACCTCCAATTCCTGGGCTCAAACGATCTTTCTGCCTCAGCCTCCCAAGTAGCTGGGACTACAGTCATGTGCCGCCATGCCTGGCTAATTTTATATATATATATATTTTTTAGTTGTCCAATTAATTTCTTCCTATTTTTAGTAGAGACAGGGGTCTCGCTCTTTCTCAGGCTGGTCTCGAACTCCTGACCTCGAGCGATCCAACCCGCCTCAGCCTCCCAGAATGCTAGGATTACAGGTGTGAGCCACCATGCCCGGCCAATACAGAAATTATTAATATTTTACATTGTTATACAAAAATCATTGATCTTACCTTTTTTTCCCCCTCTATACTAAATCCTAAGAATCCAGTGTGTATTTTGTAGCACATTTCAATTTGAACTACCACACTTTTTAAGTGCTCAGTAGTCACATGTAGCTAGCTACTGGCTGTCTTATTTGAGGACACCATTATAAGGCATTTAAAATTTTGGGCTAATCTAAGCAACATAGTGAGACCCATCTCTACAAAAAATACAAAAATCAGCTGCATGTGGAATTGCCAGTAGTCCCA
This sequence comes from Microcebus murinus, assembly GCF_040939455.1. Taxonomy (NCBI): domain Eukaryota; kingdom Metazoa; phylum Chordata; class Mammalia; order Primates; family Cheirogaleidae; genus Microcebus; species Microcebus murinus. The sequence goes on along the minus strand of NC_134124.1, from coordinate 2,058,137 downwards.
GCTACTCTGGAGGCTGAGGCAGGAGGACTGCTTGAGCCCAGGAGTTTGAGGCTACATGAGCTATGTTGATGCCACTGTGCTGTATAGCTCCAGGAACAGAGCAAGACCTCTTCTCAAAAGAAAAAAAAAAAGAGTTTGAGCTGCTAAATTCAACATAGCAAGATATTCCTTTTTTTATAATAATGGTGGTTTACTGATAGAGAACTAAGTGTACCTTTGAAGAATATAATTTGTTGGATAAGAATATTTAATAGTCCTATATTCTACATTGAAAATAAAAATACAGAAGGGGAAGCTAACCCTGCCAGCAGGTTTTACATAAGGAAATATAAATATTTCCATAAAACACAGAAGAGTTTTTAAAGATGTGATTAAAATGTTATCACGGTATTGGTAATTTCTTTGTATTTAGTGTTCACTATTTCTGCTTCTTGAAGAAGGTTAGCTATGCCTTTAGCAATGTACTTAATCCTTTCTAACATCTTAAGTTACAATCCTTATCTGGAACTAACTGAAAAAGAAAGCAAAGCTTCTTGAAAATAAACTTGGTTTTTTGTATCCTAAAATATTATTTTAATATTTCAAAATAAATGAAAGGTTCTCTGAGAAAATGTTGACCTGTGTCCAGACCAAACAAGGTGAAAAAGTCTTATTTTAACATTAGGGAAATATCAGTTGGGCATCAGAAACCCTCATGAAGTAATGTGCAAACAATTTGGTAAACTACCAAAGAAGCTACAAATCCTTAAGAAGGAAATAGAGAGTCTCTCTGAACCTATTCTAGTTCTGAGGCTACCTGATTCAAAAATAAAAAAATAATTTTTTTAAGACAGCCACAGAAGCCGCGAATAAAAAAATAATTAAAAAAAATTTTTTAAAGAGAAGAAAATCAGCCATTTGTCATGGATGGCTTGTCCTCCTGCACAAGGCAAAGAGCAACCTGGAATGGGGCCATCCAGTTCCTGGTGGCCCCGTGATTGCTATCTAATGTTATTTTTATTTAAATTGCATCTTTTAAAAGAGAGAGAGAACTCAGAATTCGAATCAGTTACCTGAGGCCCTTTATCTGTCAAGATTCTGAATTAGAATTTTTATATATAAGAGAACCTAAACTGATTTGTATAGCAGATAGCAGATTCAGGGTTAGAACTCTAAATTGACTCAAATGCTAGCAAGTGTAGTAGCTTCCCTCTAAGATAGTACCCAGTGATCTCTGCTTCCTGGTGTAGGTACCTCCCGCTTTGTGCTAGGATTGGTCTGTGTGACCGTAGTATACAGCAGAAGTAGAAGCTTTCCATCTTGGGCATTCTCTTTTTCTCTTTCTCTTGCTCCAGGAGAAAGCAGCTGCCATGCTGGGCAGGCAGCCCTGTGGGAGGCCCACGTGATGTCTAGGAATGAAGTCTTCTGCCAGCAGTCAGTGAGGAACTGAGGCCCACCAGCACTCTTGAGTGAGCCTGGAAGCAGCTCCTTCATCAGTTGAGTCTTGAGGTTGATGATAGCTTCCCTGTAACCTCATGAAAGTCTCTGAACCAGGCTGGTTGCCAAATTTGGGGATATAATGTTATGTGGCAATAGAGAACTCATATACAAATAATTTGAATCAAATAATATGTTGAGTAAATATCCAGAAGAACCAACATCTCTACTTCCTTGATTTGTTTTACCTTCTATTCTACAGAATAGAATTTTACAGAAGAACCTTATAATTACTTGTGCAATAAGCGATAGTCTGTGTATTAGTTAAGAGCATAGCCTCTGGGTAGACAGTAATAGAAACACCAGTATTTAATTGCTGCTTCCTCCAATTCCAAGCTTTTGAGCTTGGGCAAGTTTTTAAAGTTTTCTAAGCCTCAGTTTCCTGGGATGGTAGTGCTTAGCTCAAATGCCTAGCACTCATTAAGTGCAAACTAAACATTAGCTATGATTATTAGTTTTATTTTGATTATTGAGACTCCAAAGAAGTACCTTAAGAACTACATGTTCCCCATCCATTAGGGTGTGTCTGGAGACCTTGTGGGCTGGAGCAGTCAGCACTTACTTGCCTGAGGAAGGGGAAGGAAGCCTCCAAAGAAAGGATTCTTCCTTTGAGGAAAGAGTAGAAGAAGGTCCAGGCTTAGTCCAATATTAAAGCTTCAACATCAGGCCGGGCGCGGTGGCTCACGCCTGTAATCCTAGCACTCTGGGAGGCCAAGGCGGGTGGATTGCTCAAGGTCAGGAGTTCGCAACCAGCCTGAGCAAGAGCAAGACCCTATCTCTACTAAAAATAGAAAGAAATGAATTGGCCAACTAAAAATATGTATAAAAAATTAGCCGGGCACGGTGGCACATGCCTGTAGTCCCAGCTACTCGGGAGGCTGAGGCAGGAGGATCGCTTGAGCCCAGGAGTTTGAGGTTGCTGTGAGCTAGGCTGATGCCACAGCACTCTAGCATGGGCAATAGAGTGAGACTCTGTCTCAAAAAAAAACCTTCAACATCATAGTGGAAGATGATTCAGAGGTCTGTCCAGCCTCTGCTGTTGATACCACAGATTTGTGTATGGATTTTTATGGTAAGGGGATCTTGAATAAAATCTGAAATAACCATTTTTTTTTTTTTTTGTCAAAATCTCTGTGAGACGTTATTTGCCTTGGCCTCTGAGTATCAGACTGTGACCCTGGAGTTGTGAGAAAGGGGTCTGTCTGCCTCATCAGCCAGCATCTCAAGTGGCATGTGCTCACCCCGGTGCAGATCAGCATTTTGGGCAGAGTAGAGCAGCTGCAGCCCAGCGGGACTTGGCATAATTCTACCGGGTTTCACAGTAGAGTGGCCAGCAAAATCATATTTCTACTGTTATATAATCCTGCATTATAACCCCAGTCTGTTTGGCCTGGACGGATAGGTAACTAATCACAAAGAGAATGGGCCTTGAAACGTTCTGAAGACTAGAAAAATAATGTAATCAAATACTTTGCACCATTGCTTAAGGACTTAGGTGTCCAGGCTTTTTCATTAGATAAATGTAACCTCCAATATGAAAACTCACAGTTTGGCTCTGAATTCCATAGAAATAGTTGTGCATTGCCACAAATTTGACCATCCTGTTAGTGGCAGTAGAAATGTAAACTCATTCCCTTCAGAGTATACCCGCATAAAATCAGATGAGAAATATGCTGCTTGCATTTTGAAGACTGGTTAGCACTTTCTAGAATACATGGAAAAGACATTCATGAGGACCAATGTTAGAAATATGAGTATTCCCAAAAGACCTTTATGTAAATATATGAAATAGCAGGAAAATCGGGTCAGTAATGTTATCTGCTTCTTCATGCATTCACCAAATGTGTGGGTAGGCCATGCGCCAAACACAGTTCTGGGAAGTGAGGAAAGAGAGAAGAGGTCTGTTCTCACGGAGCTCCCGTTTTAGCTGGGGAATGGAGAGGCTGACGGTAAACTTTTAAAAATAAGCACAAATTTCAAGGGCCAGGCGTGGTGGCTCACACCTGTAATTCTAGCACTCTGGGAGGCCGAGGCGGGAGGATTGCTCGAGGTCAGGAGTTCGAAACCTGCTCTGAGCAAGAGCCAGATCCCGTCTCTACTAAAAATAGAAAGAAATTAATTGGACAACTAAAAATATATAGAAAAAATTATCCAGGCATGGTGGCGCATGCCTGTAGTCCCAGCTACTCGGGAGGCTGAGGCAGAAGGATCGCTTGAGCCCAGGAGTTTGAGGTTGCTGGGAACTAGGCTGATGCCACAGCACTCTAGCCTGGGCAACAGAGTGAGACTCTGTCTCAAAAAATAAATAATAAAAAATAAATAAAAATAAGCACAAATTTTAAAGCGTGGCAAGTGCCAAGAAGAAATAAAAGAGGGTGAGGGTATAGAGTGACGGTGAGTGGGTGGATACTGTAGACTAAATGGTGAGTGGACACTTTTCTGAGAAGGCCATACCTGAGCGGAGATGCTAGGCATGAGCAGAAACCTGTCATGGAGATCTGAGAAGCGAGTGTACCAGGCAGAAGAGCAGCAGGTGCAAAGACTGCAAGGTGAGGAATGCGCTCGGGGTGCTAGAACAGCAGCGGGAAGACCAGCGTGACTGGAACACAGTGATCCAAGTGAGGGAGGAGAGCTGGGACTTAAGTCAGAGACCTTGGCGGGAGGCCAGCATAGGTGAAGGCCGATCATCCAGTGCCTGTGAGCAGTGGAAGGGAGTTTGAGTTTTCTTCTAGCTGAGAAACTATCAAAGAAATTTTAAGCAGAGAAGGGATCAGGCCTGATTTCTAGCATAAAAGGAGCATTCTGGCTGCCGTATGGAGAATGGACTGTAGATGACAAGAATGCAAGGTTGACTGTTAGGAAGCCAGTGCGGCTTCGTAGGCGAGAACTTACGATGGCCTGAGTTAGAGTGGTCTCTGTGGAAGAGATAAATGGATGAATTCAGAATATATTTTGGAAGCAAGAGGTGACATGGTTTTCTACTGGATATGGGCATGGAGGAAGGAAATTAAGGATGACTCCTGCTGAGAGTAATGGCTCACGCCTGTTATCTTAGCACTTTGGGAGGCTGAGTGGTGGTGCATGCCTATAGTCCTAGCTGCGTGGGAGGCTGAGGCAGGAGGATTGCTTGAGCCCAGGAGTTTGAGGTTGCAGTAAGCTATGATGATGCCATGGCACTCTAGCCTGGGTGGACATCTCAAAAAAAAAAAAAAAACAAAACAAAACACAAAAAGAAACCAAAAGAAAAGTTAAGGAATTTACCTAGTATGTATAGTTAGTATGTGGAAGGTCCAAATTGGAACTCTGGGTTTGTCTGTGTGATGGTTAATATTATAGTCAACTTTACTGGGCCAAGGTATGTCTAGATAGCTCATTATTTCTGGGTATGTCTATGAGGATGTTTCTGACAGAGAGTAGCAAGCATTTGTATCAGTAGATTGAGTAAATGAGGTCCACCCTCACCACTGTGGGCAGAAATCCTCCAACACAGAGAGAACACAAAGAGAGCACACAGAGAGAACACAAAGACAGATACTGAGCCTGTGGTCCCAACTACTCAGGAGGCTGAGGAGGGAGGATCACTTGAGCCCAGGAGTGTGAGGTTGCTGTAAACTAGGCTGACACCACGGCACTCTAGCCTGGGCAACTGAGAGAGACTCTGTCTCAAAAAAAAAAAAAAGAAAAGAAAAGAAAAGGTAGATGGATGCAGCATATGAGGCCAGACAGAAGTTGCCGGCTTTTCTTCCCTTTCCTCTTCAATCTGGACACTCTGGTCCTTTGCTGCAGTCCATCCCATCCGTCCCCTTGTCATCCTGCTGGTCTGCACTGCAGACCTCTGTGTGCTTCACTCTTACCCGAGACGTTGGGGGAAATCACACAACCGTGCGAATTGGTGTCTCTGCAAATTTACATTTCCAATCACCGTTGGACCCTCCACCCACTGGTCACTCTCTAGCATCCGAGTTTCCTCCAACTGTCCACAATCCCCCTTCCCTCCTGTGTCTTGGTCCAGCAGCCTGGATTGAGAGTGAAGAGCAAAATGGTCTGCCTTGTGGTGGGCCTGGATTTTGCAAGAGGAGTGAACACCAGGACAGCACAATGGCAAGAGTACAAGTGAACTGAGGGCATGGTGAGGTATGAACTGGAAGGGAATGAAAATGAGGTCAGGTGAGAGCTGAGAGGTTGCAGGAAAACGAAAGGTCCTAGAGTGGGGCGGAGCTGCTGTGACTGGTGACAAGGTCCAGGGCCGTCCCTGCAGGGAGGGTGGGAAGTACAGGTGAAGGGCAAGCACCTTGGGTCTGGGTGTAGAACTGCTCATCCTCCTGAGCACAAAAGCCACCAGGACCTCGGGCTGTGTCCAGAGAGCTCACGAGTGTGGATGCATAGCCAGGCAGGTTGTTGGTCACAGCGACCAAAGAGACGGTGCTGAGGTCTGCCTGGCTGTCAAGTTCATGGGAAGGAAGCACAAAAGAGCAGCCTCTGTTTGAGAGACGGGGCCGGGAGGGAAATCAGTGCTGGGGACGGGAGGCGGGACCAGGTCCCTGTCCAGGTGAAGAGTGGACAGCAGCCAGGAGGTACCTGAACGGGGAGAGCTGTTTGTCCACCGTGGGGTGGGTGTCTCAGAGGATGAGGTTGCAGGGAAGGCACCGTGGGAGGGGCTGGGGGGCAAGGCCGTGTGAGGAGCACAGTGAGGACTCAGAACAGGAGTGTTAGAGGAGAAAGATCAAATTTGCTGGAGAAAGGTCGTCTCAAGGTTCTCAAAACCAGGCTTTAGACTTTTCCACACTTGCAACACAGACAGAGGCGTTGGGTGATAGTTCACCCGGTCTTAGTTAAAAGGCCAAGAAGTGACTGGGTGATAGTGCAAACCTCATAATTTCTTACAATCCGTGCAGCAGTTTGTTGAAGGTAGCCGTGGTGATAAGGCAATTACCTGGGCAGAGCAAGCTTGGCTCGGTCTAAATCACAGTAGAGGTGACTGCCGCTCGAGCAGAGTGAGAGGAAGGGAATAAGGACACCCAGCTCTGGGTGGAGAAACGACTTTGACCTGGGCTTCAGCCCCCACGGAGCCCAGCCCCAGAGGAGCATGGGAGCAGGAATAGGGAGCACGAGGAAGCACATCCGGCATGTTCAAAGCACAGCAAGGGGCAGGGCCTGATGGCTCACCGCTGTAATCCTAGCAGTCTGGGAGGCCGAGGGGGGCAGATTGCTCAAGGTCAGGAGTTCGAAACCAGCCTGAGCGAGACCCCGTCTCTACTAAAAATAGAAAGAAATTAATTGACCAACTAAAATATATACATACAAAAACTTAGTCGGGCATGGTGGCGCATGCCTGTAGTCCCAGCTACTCCGAAGGCTGAGACAGTAGGATCGCTTGAGCCCAGGAGTTGGAGGTTGCTGCGAGCTAGGCTGATGCCACACTCTAGCGTGGGCAACAAAGTGAGACTCTGCCTCAAAAAAAAAAAAAAAAAAAAGCACAGCAAGGCCTGAGGAGCCTGAAGAAAGCCCTGGAGAAAGTAATAGGAGATGAAGTCAGAGAACCGAAGGAGGGACATGCAGACGGAGTAGGACTGTATAGGCTGGGTGACCGCTATTGACCGAAATTAAGGCTGTCAAAGCAGAAATAATTTGATAAAGGTTTACTGAAAGCCAAATGTGAGGATCAACCCAGGAAAACACACCGCAAAGTTGGGAGTGTTCTGGAGTCTGTTACACGTTGGAAGGCTTTTATAATAAGCTTTAGGAGAAGGGAGGGGGGCCCTCGGGCCGAGGCTGTCCTCTTTCATTGGCAAGTGCAATTCAGAGGTTGTGGTCATTGGATACAGACTGCAGCGCAAGCTAACACGTCTGTGTGCAAGACAGTCAGTGAAACCTTATGATTCAAAAACAAATCAGCATCAGTTTTCATGTCAGTAGGTTGTGCATTGATCAGTACGTCAGCAATTTGAGGGACCCATTGTGAGATTTTTTTTTTTTGAGACAGAGTCTCACTCTGTTGCTCTGGCTAGAGTGCTGTGGTGTCAACCTAGCTTACATCAACCTCAAACTACTGGGCTCAAGCGATCCTCCTGCCTCAGCCTCCCAACTAACTGGGACTACAGGGATGTGCCATCATGCCCCGCTATTTTTTTCCTATATATTTTTAGCTGGCCAATTAATTTCTTTCTATTTTTAGTAGAGACAGGGTCTCACTCTTGCTCAGGCTGGTTTCGAACTCCTGACTTTGATCAATCCTCCCACCTTGGCCTCCCAGAGTGCTAGGATTATAGGCGTGAGCCATGGCGCCCGGCCTCCATTGTAAGATTCTTTACTCGGGGTCAGGATGTTACTGCACATCACAACACCTTTCCAAGGTAGGTTAATTTGGAAGCCTGTTTACTTTTAAACTAACCTGTCAAATGTGACCTGTGGGTTATCATTTCATCCTTTTGATTGCTGGAGCCCAGGAGTTTGAGGTGGCAGTGAGCTATGGTGATGCCACTGCACTCCAGCCTGGGCGGCAGAGCTAGACCTTGTCTCAAAGCAAAACAAAAACAAAACCAAAAACCTATTGTGTACAATGTATACTATTCAGGTGAAAGCCACACTAAAAGCTTTGACTTCACCACTGCACAATTCATTCATGTATCCAAAAACCGCTTGTACCCCCTAAATCCATTGAAATGAAAGAATAGTAATTTGATAGTAAAAATGTTGTGCACATAAAGATTATAACCACAAAGACAATCTGGTTTTTTTGAGACAGAGTCTCGCTTTGTTGCTCAGGCTAGAGTGAGTGCCGTGGCGTCAGCCTAGCTCACAGCAACCTCAAACTCCTGGGCTCAAGCGATCCTGCTGCCTCAGCCTGCCAAGTAGCTGGGACTACAGGCATGCGCCACCATGCTCGGCTGATTTTTTCTATATATATTAGTTGGCCAATTAATTTATTTCTATTTATAATAGAGATGGGGTCTCGCTCTTGCTTAGGTTGGTTTCGAACTCCAGACCTCGAGCAATCTGCACACTTCGGCCTCCCAGAGTGCTAGGATTACAGGCGTGAGCCACCGCGCCCGGCCAGAAAGTGATGTTTTTAACTTACCACTAAGTTAGAAATGTAAGGGAACCATGTAGACAAGCTACTAGGCCAGTCTTTTTCTAAGTCTGTCAGCTTAATAAAGTCAATAGGCATTTGATGACGCCTCCCATATGATTTGCCAAATAAGTCTAATCATTTACTATAACGTGAGACATACATTCTTTAACGCTTTTTAGGGGCCTAGCTGGAAAATCCCAAACTTGATTTTAGGCCAAAAATTCTTAATTTAGCATTTCAATGCCAGGGAAACTTGCCAAAGATGTCAAAAATTTCAAAACACATAACCAAAACAGAGTCACAGGTTGCTGTTACATAATAATTATTCATTTGACCAGAGTAATAATCCAAAGACTTCAAAAGCAATACAAAAAGTTATGTGGACATAAAAACCTTACCCCCTTTTTTTTTTTTTTTGAGACAGTCTTGCTTTGTTGCCCAGGCTAGAGTGAGTGCCGTGGCATCAGCCTAGCTCACAGCAACCTCAATCTCCTGGGCTCAAGCAATCAGCCTCACAAGTAGCTGGGACTACAGGCATGCGCCACCATGCCCGGCTAATTTTTTCTATATACATTTTTTAGTTGGCCAATTAATTTCTATTTATAGTAGAGACAGGGTCTCGCTCTTGCTCAGGCTGGTTTCGAACTCCTGACCTTGAGCAATCCACCTGCCTCGGCCTCCGAGAGTGCTAGGATTATAGGCGTGAGGCACTGTGCCTGGCCAAAACTTTATCCCTTTTAAAGCTCAGTTTTCCTGAGCTTTAATCAAAAACCTAATAAAGACAATTCAGAAATCATCTTGATGAAAAGAAATTCCAGAAAGAAATACATTTCAGGATGAAAAATCAAAACCTCTTGCAATTTTATTAAGAGCAAATCAATACTTTAAGAAAACCTTGTTATAACATAGGGGATGATAATTTTTAGTTTTATATTCTTGTATTTTTAATATCAAAGCTCAATCTTTAGAAAGACATAAATAATTTCCTTTTAATTATAGGTAACTTAATCACACGCAAGATTTCTTTCATACATTTTATTTCACAAATCTTATTATGATTTGCACAGACCACTTACGACAGGCTTGGACTTTTTGTTTTGCTTTCCTCTTCCTCTTTTCTACCATTTGGATGAGACTTCCCATTTCTTAAATAACAAGACATTTTACTTTAGGATAAAAATTTACTATACGAGATTCTTTCTCATACAAAATTATTCTCTTGTCTTTTAACCTTCCTT